>NC_141903.1:4848484-5151515 GCF_057802395.1 Ceratotherium simum simum
CAATTTTAAGTGTTTTAAAACAAAACATGTCTGTGGTTTAGGTAAGGGCTTTGAGCTATCAGTTTTTTTGTGTGTGTGTGTGAGGAAGATCAGCCCTGAGCTAACATCCATGCTAATCCTCCTCTTTTTGCTGAGGAAGACCGGCTCTGCGCTAACATCTATTGCCAATCCTCCTCCTTTTTTTCCCCCAAGGCCCCAGTAGATAGTTGTATGTCATAGTTGCACATCCTTCTAGTTGCTATATGTGGGACACGGCCTCAGCATGGCTGGAGAAGTGGTGCGTCGGTGCGTGCCCAGGATCCCAACCCGGGCCGCCAGTAGCGGAGCGCGCGCACTTAACCGCTAAGCCATGGGGCCGGCCCCTGAGCTATCAGTTTTAATATACTAGCTTATATTATACTAAAAATTACAGATATTCGTCTATTTTTTTTTTTTTGTGAGGAAGACTAGCCCTGAGCTAACATCTGATGCCAATCCTCCTCTTTTTTTGCTGAGGAAGATCGGCCCTGGGCTAACATTCCTGCCCATCTTCCTCTATTTTATATGGGATGCCGCCACAGCATGGCCTGACAAGCAGTGCATTGGTGCGTGCCCAGGATCTGAACCTGTGAACCCTAGGCCGCCGAAGTGGAGTGCGTGCGCACTTAACTGCTGCGCCACTGGGCTGGCCCTGATATTTGTCTATTTTTGATCTATGGAAACAGTATTATACAGGTTGTTAAATTATAGGCAGTCACCCTAGTCACAGATGTCTTCAGCCTGGTGTCAAATCAAACCTTAACTTTTTCTTTCTTTTTTTTAAGTCTGGTGAAGTCTCATGAGTTAGATAAGCCATCCCTAACCAATACCTAGTTAGGTAAAGCATCTTTCCTGGGGACACACAACAGGACTCCTTTTGGTGCATGGATTATAAAGCTCAAAGATTACCTTGCACTGCACTCTCCAAAGCAGAGGTCTCCACAAACATTATACTTGGACTTCACATTTTAAATATGTTTAACTATTTAAATATCATAATAAATGCAACATGAATCCCCAAATATGTTGCATGCTAAATTTTAAAATTTTGGAGATAGCCAGCACAGTTTCTCATACTGTTAACTCAGTTGTTTGTAGGCTTGACGCTAAAGTTTCTCCTCCTATAACTGTTTATGTAATTAAAGAAGATCTTGCAATTCCGAAGCCAGCTTTAAAATACTAGCATTTCCAACTGCTATTCTTTGTGACCTGGGATTTTGTTAGTATTTGCACCGAAAAAAAAAAAAAAAAAAGCATAGGACTAAATGCAGTGCTGAGGTTGAAACATGACTGCACCTGTCATCCATAATATCTAATTTTGATCCATCAAAACAATGTCATTGTTCTCAATGATTGACCTTATAATAAGTAAATGTTATAGGGTTTGTGGCAGAGGTACCACATTTGTGTCATTTTCCCTTTCCCAGCAGAGGAAGACTACATTTCCCAGAGTCCCCGGCATTTGAATTGAGGCAGGTGACTGGATGCTGAGGCCACTGGGATGTGGCTGGAAGTGGTATACCCTCTTTCTTCCCTTTCCACAGAGGCCAGGGCTTTGTCATAGCAGAATCACAAGATGGTGGGATGGTGAGTGGCTGGGGGAGAAGGAGATGTGCCAAGAAGAGTTCCCTGATCTGCACTGAATGGTGACATGAGCAAGAAACAAACCAGTGTGTGGTTAGCCACTGAGATGTTGGAGTTTATTTGTAATTACAGCAAATCCTGGTTTATGCTGACTGAATCAGAATTAAACTTTTGAAATAAAATTTCTAATAAAACATAGCTCTTATCTGTTCTATATGGTTTCCATATATTATTTATTTCAAGGAAAAAAGGTGCTGCTAATCTGAAAGATTTCAAAATCGGTAATGGAACCTAATGTCTGAGTCTTACAGGAGGAGAACTCAAGGACCGGATAGAAATGACTTGTCTACAGTCACACAGCCAAGGCAGGGCTAGAATCCAGCATAGGGACACCTGTAGTTTTAGCCTGAATGAGGGCATATGGGTGAGGAAACTTCAGATCTGCTGCAAATATCTTGATGAAGAGTAATGATACAACTTTTTCATAACGTTTTCTGGTCAGAAGCTTTTAAGGGCATTTTCTCTCTCTACTCCCCATATTCTCGCAACTCCTGAGTATTGGAGCCTGTGCTGAAGTTCATCAGGTTTTCCAGGCAGGGCTTGTCTAGAAGCAAAATATACTACACCAAAGATAGCTTGAAATCAAGGGAGCCTAAGGTACAGGATAGGGGAAGTGTCTATTTTTGTTTGCAGCATAGAAGGTATTCTGCTTCCAGAAATAGTCTCAATTTTTGTTTGGGTATACACTTCTCCCAAAGCATGCACTCTCCATCTTTGTGAACTGAGATGGGCACATGATGGTTTAAATAGGAACATTTAAAATCTTCAGACACTCACTAAGTATACCAGAGAAGGTCTTCAGTTCTTTCCACTGGAGCTGAAGTTGGAATGATTTTATCCCTAGAGCTGTTGTCTGACATTTGACTGTAGGTGGGATACTGTCTGAGAATAGAGTCAACACAGTGAAAAAGAGCCGCAAGTTCAAGAAAGAGAAAAATTAGGTCCTGAGGCGTCATTTGGAGTATCCCTGTTTCATCCATGCCTAAAGCCCAGGTCTACCCTGGGTTACCGCTGTCTCCCTAGATTAATAAGTTTGAGTAATGGCTTTTGGTCATTTTTCCCCCCAAAAGTTACCAAAAAGCCATATTAGATGATCAGGTCATTGAATATATCAAATAATAATAACATACGTGGGAAAACTTTTTAGCCATAGGCAAATCTCTAGCAACCGGGAAAAAGGAGACATTAGAATGTCTGGAAACAGATTGTAGTAACACTATAACAATTGTCGTTTAGAAACAGACCTCCAGGTTTTGTAAAGAAATTAGGGATGGGACAAGACAGGTCCCCAGTCCTGTAAGATCTGGATTACCAGATAGGGAACCAGGGCAAGCTCTCAAACTCAGGAGACAAGCATCTCAGTTGCTTAAACTGGGCTGTTAGGCAGGTGCTTGGAGATAAGAACTGTACCAAAAACTCAGTTATTAGAGCAAAAGTTGCTTTACTGGTCCCATGATCTACAATATAGGGCAACTTGAAGAGACTGGAGTGCAACCAGGATGAGCTATACTTCCTCTAAGTTCTTCATCCCTCTATGCATGAAAGCCAGCAATGGTACATCAGGTGTTTCATATACTGCACCAGTTATGGGAACCCCCACACCACCTTTCCTCTTGCTTTGGTGGCTCCCACTTCTTTGATATCTTCTTTGCCAACAGCTACTCTACTTGGCACTTAAGCCCTTAAGTGGCTTTGTCTCATGTGACGTGAATGAGGACGAAGAGAAGGAAACAGTTGGTGCCTTTGGTTTTGTTGGCTTTAGTGGGCTGAGTAGGGGTGCAAGACAAGCCCTCAGAGAAAAGTGCAGGACCCACTTGTGTTGTATTAACTGAGGGTGTCCCTGGAGGGAACCCATCAAGTCTCCATGAAGGCCACATGACAGCACCTCAACTGTGATGGGTGACTGTTCATACCAAGGACAGGGTCTGTAGTGAGTCAAATAGTGACTGCCCCCCAACCAAATTCATATCCAGCTGGAACCTCAGATTGTGACCTTATTTGTCTATGGGGTAATTACTAAGGTAATTAGGTAATTAGCTAAGGATCTCAAAATGAGATCATCCTGGATTTAGGGTAGGCCCTAAATCCAATGACTGATATCTTTGTAATAGAAAGGAGAGAGAGATTTGGACACAGAGATACTCAGAAAGAAAGGCCACGTGAAGATGGAAGCGGAGATTAGAGTTACCCTGACAAGCCAAGGAACACCAGGAGCTGCCAGAGCTGGAGAGGCAAAGAAAGACTCTCTCCTAGAGCATCTGGAGGGAATGTAGCCCTGCTGATGCCTGAATTTTGGACTTTTGGCCTTTAAAATTATAAGAGAATAAATTTGTTGTTTTAAGCCACAAAGTTTGTGGTAATTTGTTATGACAGATCTCAGAAACTAATACAGGGTACTACATATTGTCATGAAACACAGCTTGAGAAGGCCCCAAGATCACCTCCCTCACAGGGCAATGCCATGTCTAACAATATTCATGCAGATGTTGACTTTGAGCTCAAAGATAAACTGTATACACACCTCTTGTGGGGATGGCATCAGTGCCCTCAGCTGCCACAAAGAGGTGGGCCTGGGTCTGGTTGTGTGTGTGTGGAGAGGTGGACAACATGATGTAGGTGATGAGAACAATCTCATCCTCCCACCTGGTTCATTCTATCTCCCCTTCAGTCATTTTCCTTGTTTCCCACTCACACTACTATTGTTTTCCTCATATTCTCCCTCATTTATCCCTAGGCATATTGTGGCTTCACCGTGAACATTCCCACCATTGATGTCTAGGTCATCCTTTTGCCCTTAAATAGAACGTTTTACCAGCAGGTAAATATAAAACAGGGAGATCTCATTATGAGTTGAAAATTTGTTCCCAGATATATTAACACTGCAGAAATTAAGGATCCTTAAGTAGCAACTACCCTGTTTTTGGGTCTGCTTCCGACCATCTCAGATTTTACCATAGCAATGCCCTAAATACTCACTGTGACCCAAAGCCCACTCAGTTCTGTGTCCACTGGACATTCAATAATTTTTCTAAAATGCAAAAAAGTCACTGTTTTTAGGGTGGGAGTTGGGGAGAGCTGGCTCAAGGCAAGTTACTATTCATGTCTCTGGCTTTGAATCCAGATCCATCCCAGTTCGGGAGGGTGTCCTGAATGCTACTTGAAGACATATAGAGACGTGCAGGTGCTCCACGTTGTGTAGAGCATGTTTTTCTCCCCTTCCAGCTTTGCTAAGACCTTCCCTCCCATTGTCATTCACCTTTTGGGGGGCAGAAGAACAGAGAAAGAAAACTGCTGTACTAGCCCACCCCTGCAGATCCAGTGTCCAGGCATCAGTAGCCAAGGTCACTACTCTCTTGTTCCCACTCCTCCCTCTCACACACAGCTGTTTGTGCTCTCTCTGGTGTTGAGGTGGGAAGGAGGGAATCCATGAACATTCTTCATTTGAGGTGGAGAGGTGAACAAGTCCCCAGCACCTCCCTGGCAACTCCCCCGCCCCCTCCCACCATGACTTCTAATGCTCTAGAATATAGGAAAGTGTCGAGAGGAGGGAGTTGACTGCTCTGCATTTGAACTGCCCATCTGCTCAGCCTTCATCAGGAAGGGCAAGGACTCTTAGGTATGGGTGTCAGTTAGTCCCACGAGGAGATTCAGGGACGTAGATTTCTCCTGCCCCGTCTGAACTCAGGGTGAGCCATCCCGAACTTCCACTTCTCACTTTTGTGATATATGACTCTCTTACTGTTCCTGGAGGTTCAGTGGGGGAATTTCTGGCCCTAGTAGACCTGTATAACCCCACCCACCCTACAGTTGTATAATGTGAAAATATCGAGGACGTAGGACTATTTGAGCAAGATCCTGGGATTGAGTCTTTATTGGATTTTGTCACTTTTGAAGGTTCCTGAAAGCTTTTATAGGAGTGGGTTTTTTTTTCTCTAATGACAGGATTAAGAAAAATAATCAACTTAATATTTGGACATATGAGCAGGTACAAATTGAGGAAGCCAGGATGGCGGTAGCTATGTAATGCCACTCTCACCCTCCCTCCATGACCAGAGACGTAGCTTAGAAGCTGAAGTAGGCACTCAGCAGGCATTGAAGTTAATCTCTTCCTTTCTCTATTCCCAGCTACTGATACCCTAAAAACCTCAATCCCCAAAATGAGACAAAACACACCACTCTCCTATTAGAAGGAACAAATACATTTGTAAAGTAAAATATGCTCTTTAGAGAATGTACTAATATAAGTAATAATATTTTTTCTCTACAGGGAATGAAAGATTTCTGAGAGAAAGTTTCTTCCTAGGAGGGAATAAAGGACTTTCTGGCTGAGCAGAAGAGATACACCCACTAAGACAGAGTACAGTGCAACGGCCAGCATGGCCTGAGAGACCTGGCACCCCTGACTCCTACTGGTGAGGCCTGGTGGGGACACCGGCTCTCTGGGAACATGGAAGAAGTTGCTGTTTTTTTTTGAATTCTATAATTTTCCCAGAATGTCTGTCCCTTTCTCTGACATGCCTGCTTCTGCTTAGAAAATTCAAGCCTTCAGAGCCTGCTTGAAGGCTGTGGGCTGTGGCATTTGTCACTTTGCCCAAGTTAGAAGGAAGTTCTGTAATCACAGGAATGTCCAGCTATGGGCTCTGCCTGGGCTTGGGGTTATTCCTTGTTCTCACTTTCCTTCCATGCGTGAAACTCATGCCTAAGCCCCAGACTCCTCTTTGGGATCAGGCCCTTGACAGTATCCCCACAACCCATAAAGCCAGTTCTGGTCTGAACAGGGCCTGGGCTCTGTACAGAGGCTGACACCAATGTGGCTTTTTTCAGGGGACCTTGCTGGTATTTGCCTTTTGTCTTGAACTGAAGCCACTGAAGCAAATGATTCATCTTTTGTCTGAATTTACTTTTGTGAGGAGCCTGTCCCTTCTGTTGCAGGACCTGGGGTGTCTTACTTCAAAGGTCTCTGCTAATCTGCTGTCTTGAGCAGGGAGGCTCTTTCCACAGGTCCCCAATCCTGCATTTCCTTCTGGATGCTCTACTAATTGGTCTTTCTTAGGGTCCTCTTACTCTTCATTTGTGTCTACATTTATGTACTGGCTCTTACCTGCATCCTGAAGCTTAGGACCCCCATGCTTCTGTCACCCCAGGGTGCTCCTCTACCCTCCATGTGAATAGAAAGAATCCGGGAAGTGGCCATATCTCCACTGTGCACATTCTGGGTATGGGGCTGTGAGATCTTAGCTGCCAAACTCTCTGAGTCAGGTAGCACTTTAATGGCAGCACAACGAGCATGGCTCTGTGCCTCAACCTTCAGTTTGAGCTGTATCTTCCTAACAAGATGGCCTTTAAGGAATGTTTTCCCTAGATCTTGGGCCCCCAACATTCTTACTGGTGGGGGCCATTCCTCCGTTACAAACTACTCAAATTCCCATTTAGATTTTGGAAGCTTCTCAGCCCGATGGCTCAGAAGGTCATTTTTTTGGGGTGGGGGGAAGATGGGAGGTTGAGGACTAGACGCCTCAGCCTTAACTACCTCTCTGGATGCTGTAATCCTTGAAGGAATTCTTAGCATCACCTCCCACTTCCTTATCCTCTGATACATGGCTGTTCCCTGGCTGGAGTCTCCTGGGGCACAGCTTCCACTAGCATCCTTTGATGGAGTTCCTGCTGTTGCTCAACTTGTAGTCAGCTTTAGGTTCACCTGAGTGGCCCCAGTTCAGCCATACTCTGCAGGCATTATGTATTTATTCAGGTTTTGCTTTTGATGCAGAGTGTAAGGGGCTAAAGAACGTGTTTGCTCTCTTCCCCAGTCTAAGAGGCCTCTGAGAGACCATGACCAATGTCAGAGGGGAACCATTTCTGTGCCTCTGACTTTCCTCACCCACAGATAAGGAGTCAGGGAGAATACTACCTGGGATGGGGACAGAATTTGTCCCCAATTTGCTGATCAGCTTTCCCCTGACCTTTGTGATGGTTTACTCCAAAGAGCTTGGAGATCTCAGCTAGGTTGTCTACTTTGTGAAACATGAGTGGTGAGGAGGCGAAGGTAGACTGGTAAAGGGGCCCAGACTGGGCCTCTCTCAACTTATAGGGTTTCAAGAACCTTGAGAGTAGCCCATAAAATGGGCTTCTAGTACCTGTCAAATGGCTAGTTCAATGAAGAAAAGCCCATAAGAGGTATTCAGGTGATGTTTCTGAACCACTAAGGGTGCCCAGTTTCTGGTTTCTGAATGGGTGTGTGACATCCCTGGAGGGGCAGAGTAAAGTGGGCAGTAAGCCCTGTGCAACGCACACCCACAGGGGTCCTACCCTGACTGATCTTGCTCAAGTGCATGTGCAGGGTTTTTTTCCAATTACTTCTGGTCTAGGTTCTCCCTTGGACTCCTTTACAAGTCATTTTCTGAGTGACTCACCAACTCCCTTTTTGCTTCCTTCTCAGAGTTATTCCCCAAACACTTCATTGGATAGCTTTCTGAGCCCCTTGATAGATTATCTTTTGGACCGCTCCTCAGAATATACTCTGGTCTTTTTGACTAGTTCCTTCCTCATCTGGGCACCTCCCAGGGAAGCTTCCTGGGTACTTTAATCCAATCTTCCGTAAATACTTGTTGCTTTAGCCCTTAAAAACAGAGAGCATTGAGAATCTATGAGACAGGGCTCTAGGCAGGAACAGAGGCTGGTCTTTGGGGTAGGGTGGGGCTGATTCTGGGAAAATTGTGGGGATTCTTTAACCTGCATGTGTTTTTTTTTTTTTAATTGTGAAATTTTTGTTGTGCATTATTGTTTGTGAGTCACCATATAAATGCATCCCTCCACCCCTTGTGCCCACCCCCGACTCCCTTCCCCTTGGTAACCACCAAACAGTTCTATCTGTTTGTGTGTTGGTTTATCTTCCACATATGAGTGAAATCATGCAGTGTTTGTCTTTCTCTTTCTGGCTTATTTCGCTTAACATAATACCCTCCAGGTCCATCCATGTTGTTGCAAATGGGATGATTTTGTCTTTTTTTTATGGCTGAGTAGTATTCCATGGTATATATATATACCACATCTTCTTTATCCAGTCATCAGTCGAGGGACACTTGGGTTGCTTCCGTGTCTTGGCTATAGTGAATAATGCTGCGATGAACATAGGGGTGCACAAGCTTCTTTGGATTGTTGATTTCAGGTTTGTTGGGTAGATACCCAGTAGTGGGATAGCTGGATCATAAGGTATGTCTGTTTTTAATTTTTTGAGGAATCTCCATACTGTTTTCCATAGAGGCTGCACCAGTTTGCATTCCCACCAGGAGTGAATTAGAAAGGGTTCCTGTTTCTCCACAGCCTCTCCAGCATTTGTTGTTTTTTTTTGTCTTGGTGATTATAGCCATTCTAATGGGTGTAAGATGATATCTTAGTGTGGTTTTGATTTGCATTTCTCTGATGATTAGTGATGGTGAGCATCTTTTCATGTGCCTTTGGCCATCTGTATATCTTCTTTGCAGAAGTGTCTGTTCATTTACTCTGCCCATTTTTTGATAGGGTTGATTGTTTTTTGTTGTTCAGTTGTGTGAGTTCTTTATATACTACGGAGATTAATCCCTTGTTGGATATATGGTTTGCAAATATTTTTTCCCAGCTGGTGGGTTGCCTATTCATTTTGATCCTGGTTTCATTTGCCTTGTAGAAGCTCTTTAGTCTGATAAAGTCCCACTTGTTTATTTTTTCTTTTGTTTCCCTTGTCTGAGTAGACATGGAATTCGAAAAGATCCCTTTATGGCCAATGACGAATAGTGTACTACCTATATTTTCCTCTGGGAGTTATAGTTTCAGGTCACACCTTCAGGTCTTTGATCCATTTTGAGTTAATTTTTGTGAATGGCTAAAGCAGATGGTCTACTTTCATTCTTTTGCAAGTGGCTGTCCAGTTTTCCCAGCACCATTTATTGAAGAGACTTTCCTTTCTCCATTGTACGTTTTTAGCTCCTTTGTCAAAAATTAGCTGCGCATAGAAGTGAGGTTTTATTTCTGGGCTTTCAGTTCTGTTCCATTGATGTGTGTGTCTGTTTTTGTACCAGTACCATGCTGTTTTACTTACTATCGCTTTGTAGTATGTTTTGAAGTCAGGGATTGTGATGCCTCCAGCCTTGTTCTTCTTTTTCAGGATTGCTTTAGCTATACGGTGTCTTTTGTTGCTCCACATGAATTTTAAGATTCTTTGTTCTATTTCCGTGAAAAATGTCCTTGGGATTCTGCTTGGGATTGCATTGAATCTGTAGATTGCTTTAGGTAGTATGGACACTTTAACTGGGTTTATTCTTCCAATCCAAGTTCATGGACTATTTTTCCATTTCTTTGTGTCATCATTGATTTCGCTCAATAATGTCTTATAGTTTTCATTGTATAGGTCTTGCACTTCCTTGGTTAAATTTATTCCTAGATATTTTATTCTTTTGTTGTAATTGTAAATGGGATTGTCTTCTTGAGTTTTCTTTCTGTTAGTTCGTTGTTGGTATATAGAAATGCAACTGACTTCTGTAAGTTGATTCTGTACCCTGCCACTTGGCTGTAGTTTTTGATTATTTCTAATAGTTTTCCAATGGATTCTTTAGGCTTTTCTATATGTAAAATCATGTCATCTGCAAACAGCGAAAGTTTCACTTCTTTGTTGCCTATTTGGATTCCTTTTATTCCTTTTTCTTGCCTAATTGCTCTGGCCAGAACCTCCAGTACTGTGTTGACTAAGAGTGGTGAGAGTGGGCACCCTTGTCTTGTTCCTATTTTCAGAGGGATGGCTTTCAGTTTTTCCCTGTTGAGTATGATGTTGGATATGGCCTTTATTATGTTAAGTACTTTCGTTCTTTTATTTGTTTTGTTTTGTTTTTGTTTTTGTGAGGAAGATTGGCCCGGAGCTAACATCTGCCAATCCTCCTCTTCTTTTTCTTTTTTTTTTTTTGCTGAGGAAGACTGGCCCTGGGCTAACATCAATGCCCATCTTCCTCCACTTTATATGGAACGCCGCCACAGCATGGCTTGGCAAACGGTGTGTCGGTGTGCGCCCGGGATCCAAACCAGTGAACCCCAGGCTGCCGCAGCGGAGCACACGCACTTAACCACTTGCGCTACCAGGCTGGCCATTTTTTTCTTTTATATTTTTGTGAGGAAGATCAGCCCTGTGCTAACATCTGCCAATCCTCCTCTTTTTTTGCTGAGGAAGACCGGCCCTGGGCTAACATCCATGCCCATCTTCCTCCACTTTATATGGGACGCTGCCACAGCATGGCTTGCCAAGCGGTGCGTCGGTGTGTGCCCAGGATCCGAACCGGCGAACCCCGGGCTGCCACAGCAGATCGCGCGCACTTAACCACTTGCGCCTAGGTATTTTCCTTCTATACCCATTTTATTAAGAGTTTTTATCATGAATTGGTGTTGGATCTTGTCAAATCCTTCTCTGCATCTATTAAGATGATCATATGGTTTTTATTCCTCATTTTGTTAATGTGGTGTATCACATTGATTGATTTGCGGGTGTTGAACCATCCCTGTGTCCCTGATATAAATCCCACTTGATCATAGTGTGTGATCTTTTTAATGTATTGCTATATTCGGTTTGCCAATATTTTGTTGAGGATTTTTGCATCTATGTTCATTAGGGATATTCATCTGTAGTTTTCCTTCTTAGTATTGTCTTTGCCTGGCTTTGATATCAGGGTGATGTTGGCCTCATAGAATGTGTTGGGAAGTATTCCATCTTCCTCTATTTTTTGGAATAGTTTGAGAAGGATAGGTATTAAATCTTCTTTGAATGTTTGGTAAAATTCTCCAAAGAAGCCATCTGGTAGCGGACTTTTATTTTTTGGGAGATTTTTGATTACTGTTTCAATCTCTTTACTTGTGATTGGTCTATTCAGGGTCTCTATTTCTTCTTGATTCAGTTTTGGGAGGTTGTATGAGTCTAAGAATTTATCCATTTCTTCTAGATTGTGCAATTTGGTGGCATATAATTTTTCATAGTATTCTCTTATAATCTTTTGTATTTCTGTGGTATCTGTTGTAATTTATCCTTTTTCATTTCTAATTTTATTTATTTAAGCCTTCTCTCTTTTTTTCTTGGTGAGTCTGGCTAAGAGTTTGTCAATTTTGTTTATCTTCTCAATGAACCAGCGCTTTGTTCCATTTATCCTTTCTACTGTTTTTTTTTTTATTTCAGTTTCATTTATTTCTGCTCTGATTTTTATTATTTCCCTCCTTCTACTGACTTTAGGCTTTGTTGTTCTTCTTTTTCTAATTCTGTTAGGCATAGTTTGAGGTTGCTTATTTGGGCTTTTTCTTATTTGTTAAGGTGGGCCTGTATTGCTATGAGCTTCCCTCTCAGGACTGCTTTTGCTGCATCCCATATGAGTTAGTATGGTGTATTTTCATTTTCATTTGTCTCAAGATATGATTTGATTTCTCCCTTTATTTCATCGATGATCCATTGGTTGTTTAGTAGCATGTTGTCAAGTCTCCACATCTTTGTCACTTTCCCAGTTTTTTGCTTGTACTTGATTTCTAGCTTCATGGTGTTATGGTTGGAAAGGTGGTTTTGTGATTTCAGTCTTCTTAAATTTATATAAGCCTGCCTTGTTTCCCAACGTATAGTCTACCCTTGAGCATGTTCCATGTGTACTTGAGAAGAATATGTAATCTGCTGTATAAGGATGGAGTGCTCTATATATATCTATTAAGTCCATCTCATCAAGTTTTTAATCTAAGTCCATTATTTCCTTATTGACTTTCTGTGTGGATGATCTATTCATTGATGAAAGTGGGATGTTAAGATCCCCTACTCTTATTGTGTTGTTGTTAATATCTCCTTTTAGGTTAGTTAATAGTTGCTTTATGTACCTTGGTGCTCCTGTGTTGGGTGCATATATATTTAAAAGCGATATGTCTTCTTGGTGGAGTGTCCCTTTTATCATTATATAATGCCCCTCTTTGTCTCTCATTACCTGTTTTATCATGAAGTCTACTTTGTCTGATATAAGTCTGGCAACATCTGCTTTCTTTTGTTTGCCATTAGCTTGGAGTATTGTCTTCCATCCTTTCACTCTGAGCCTGTGTTTGTCTTTAGAGCTGAGATGTGTTTCCTGGAGGCAGCATATTGTTGGGTCTTGTTTTTTAATCCATCTCACTACTCTGTGTCTTTTGATTGGAGAGTTCAGTCCATTTACATTTAGGGTAATTATTGATATATGGGGGCTTATTGTTGCTATTTTATCGCTCTTTTTCTAGTTCTTTTGCATTTCTTTTGTTTCTCGTCCCATGTATTTCGGACTACCAATTCAGTTTGGTAGTTCTGTATGGGGATTCTCTTAGTTTTCTCTTTCTTTCTTTTTTTTTTTTACCCCAAAACCCCAGTAGATAGTTGTATGTCATAGTTGCACATCCTTCTAGTTGCTGTATGTGGGATGTGGCCTCAGCATAGCTGGAGAAGTGCTGCATTGGTGCACGCCCGGGATCCAAACCTGGGCTGCCAGCAGCGGAGCGCATGCACTTAACCTCTGCGCCACGGGGCCAGCCCGAGTTTTCTCTTTCTTTATTGTGTGTGACTCTGTTCTGAATATTTGGTTAGTGGTTTCCATGAGGTTTGTATAAAATACCTCATCGGTCTGATAGTCCATTTTTTGATGGCCTCTTATTCCCTTAGACTAAGTTGATTCGATCCCTTCCTTCTTCCCCTTCTAAGTTATTGTTGTCACATCATATTCCTTCTTGTGTTGTGAGTTTGTAATTCACATGATGAGGTTATATTTGTTTTGGTGCTTATCTTGCCTTGATCTTTGATTTTATAATTAAGTGTTTGCTAATCTATTTTGATGGAGAGCTGCAATTTTTTTGTCGACCTATTTTCCTCCTTGTTCAAAACTTTGAATCCCCTTTGTCCTTTTTTTCTCAGGCATGAGGGCCTTCTTGAGCAATTTTTGTAGTGGAGGTCTTGTGGCAATGAACTTTCTTAGCTTTTGTTTATCTGGGATAGTTATTATTTCTCCATCATATGTAAAGGACATTTTCACTGGATAGAGTATTCTTGGCTGAAAGTTTTTGTCCTTCAGAATTTTGAATTATCATTCCACTCTCTCCTAGCCTGTAAAGTTTCTGTCGAGAAATCAGCTGAGAGCCTGATAGAAAATCCTTTGTATGTTATTTTGTTTGTCTAGCAGCCTTTAATATTTTTCCTTTGTTGTTTACTTTTGCCAGCTTTACTACTATATGCCTTGGAGAGGGTCTTTTCATGCTGATATATTTAGGAGATCTGTTGATTTCATTCACTGGTATTTCCAGCTCCTTCCCCAGGTTTGTGTAGTTCTCAGCTGTTATTTCTTTGAACAAGTTCTCTGCTCCTTTTTCCCTCTCTTCTGCCTCTTGAATACTTATAATCCTTATGTTGGATTTCCTAATTGAGTCGGATATTTCTCAGAGAGTTTCTTCATTTCTTTTTAGTCTTAGTTCTCTTTCCTCCTCCATCTGGAGCATTTCTGCATTGCTGTTCTCAATATTGCTAATTCTTTCCTCCATATTATCAGCCCTGATGCTTAAGGCTTCTAGATTTGTCTTTATGTCCTCCATTGTGTTTTTCATCTCTAAGATTTCTGATTGGTTTTTCTTTATAGTTTCAATCTCTTTTGTGAAGAAACTCCTGATTTCATAGAATTGTCTATCTGTGTTTTCTTGTATTTCATTAAGCTTTTTTATGATGGCTATTTTGAATTCTCTGTCATTAAGGTTATACATTTCTGTGCTTTCCGGGTTGACTTCTGGGTGCTTGTCATTTTCCTTTTGTTCTGGAGATTTAGTATATTTTTGCCTAGTGCCTGTCGGTGTTGGCTTATTTTTCCTCATAGTGAAAATATATGGTCGCAGTTCCTCTTGCCGCCGCTGGAGGGGGTCAAGGGCTGTGTATTCTGGCCCACCTCAATCCGTGGGTGCTCTGGTCTGCCCCCAGCTGAGCTGAGGCATGGCTGATCTGAAGCATGGCTGAGTGGAGGCACCTGGGGGGTGAAGCATGGGAACAGCTGGAGCTGGATTGTGGGAACAGCTGGGACTGGAGTGCAGCTAGGCCAAAGCAGCTGGGGCTCAGGTGCATGTGGGTTGAAGCAGCTGCAGCTGAAGCACAGCTGGGCTGAATAAGCAGGATCTGGAGCGCTGCTGGGCTGAAGAAGCTGGAACTGGAGTGTGGCTGGGCTGAAGTTGCTGGAATTGGAGTGTGGCTGGGCCAAAGTTGCTGGCGCCAAGTCAGCTAGAGCCTGAGCACAGCCAAGCTGAAGCAGCTGCAGGTCAAGCCAAAGGAGCTGGGGGTGGGGGCACAGTCAAGCTGATGCAGCTGGGGCCAGGGCACAATGAGCCCAAGCAGCTGCAGCCATGGCACGGTCCAACCAGAGCAGCTGAGGCTGTGGCGGCTGGGGCCTGAGCTGCTGCCGCCTCTGGTACAGGGACATGGGCATGCCCCGCCTCTGGTGGGACCTGGGCGCTTGGGGCCCCCTGCCTCTGGGGGCAGGGCGTGGTCGCACTGCTGCTGCTGGTGGGGCCTGGGGGCCTGGGGGCCACTGCCTCTGGGGCCAGGGCCGAGCTGAAGTGCTGCGGTACTGAGGCTGCATGGCCGCTGTGCTGAAGTGCCGAGTGGGCAAGCAGGCGGGCTTGGTAGGGGAGGGGCACTTACTTTCACCTCTGTGATCTCAGAGGTCTCTTGCCTCACTGTTGCTCTCTGCTCTCCTGAGGGACTAGCTTGTTGAAAGTACCCTTGCAACAGTTCCACTCCCTCCATAGGGGGATTCCCCACGGGCTGTGAGGGGTCTTGGAGAGCGCTGGTTTTCCTGCAGAGAGCACCCCCCACCCCGAGAGCCACATGGTCTCAGTCTTAGGGTCACAGTCCTTGGGGAAGGAAAGGAGCTCCTCTTACCACCTTCCACTTACTCTGGGGATTCCAGCACCTCAGTCCTCAAGTGTATGGCTGCCTGGGTGCCTCAGACATCCCCTGTGTTGTGTGAATAGCTTCTGTTGGAATCTGAATGTCCTTTTTGTTGTGTCTTAGAGGGGGAGAGTTCAATGGGGGAAGCTCACTCCGCCATGATGCTGACATCACTCCAACCTGCATGTGGTTTTGAGGGGTAGGGGCATTAGATATTCCATTGAATGAGACAGAAGGAGCTGCTAATAGGGAACAGCTACCAAAGACCAGGACTGCAGCCATCAGGGATTTGTTCCTAGTGAGGAGATTCCAGAAAAGCCAGCTCCATTCTGTTGAACATGGTTCCCCAGGGTTTTGAGAAATGGGAGCTTGTGCTGACTGAGCAGCTGCTTGGGTTTGCCTCCAGTGCTCCAGAACAGTTGGCACGGGGCGGGGGGAGGGGGTAGCTGTAGTGTCCTGCGCCTCAGCAAGTGATTCTAAGCTATTTCCAGAATTTACAAATGATTCCTCTTTTTTTTTCCTTTCTCATCCCAAATTTGGAAATCCACTCTCTATAACTTGTATCTTCAGAGGCTCCTAAAGACATAAAGCGTGAAGAAAAAGATGCTGCTAGACTCCATATGCATGATTATAGGGTCTTCCCAGAGGAAGTTGAAGTGAAAAAAGTTCTTGCTGGAGAACACAGTGTGAAGAGGTGGGGAGAAACAAGTCCTTAGCAGATGCTGGCTGCCAGGGGAAGGCAAAACAGGCAGGTGTCAGTGGTCCATGCCTGAGAATGTTGACAGAGAAGAGGCCAACCAGTAGGTGATAGCTGGGGATGAGCTCCTCAAAATGGTGTTCAGTAGGAAGGAAGTCCAAACAGACTGAGAGTCAAGGTAGACTCTGGCAGTGGTAGAGTAGGGCACTTTGGAAGTGGAGGGTGCCAGGTGAATAATTTTTGGTGGGATCCACGAGGTGGGTCAATTTGGTGAGAGATTGATAGCATGAAGAGTGTAGGGTCAAGTAAGGGTACCCTTTTCTTCACTCTGTGTTTATATTGAAAGACGAAAAAAGAATGAACAGCTGGGAATCATATTATCCTCTCTCTAGGCAAGAGAGGATATTCATTATTCATGAGTAATATGTTTTCTGTATTGAATTCATGCTTCTCTGTCTTCTTCCTCTGTTGTTCATTTTTACAGTGGATAAAAATATTTTCTATTGATTCTTCTTTGAAAAATTCAAATAAAAAACTGCTTTCCATATGTGATCCTCAATGATCTTTCAGTCAGTTTTCTTCTGCTTAAGAAAGTTGTGGATTCTCAGTCCTAGAGGTGTACTTTGCTGCATCAGGTGCAATTCTGGTCCCTGAGGCCAGAGCTGAGTTTTTGGCATCTTCTCAGAGGCTTTTATAGGATCAGCATTGCTCTGCATATTAGTCCTGACCCAGAGACCAAGACTCCATATGGGAAAGTAGCTGAGAAACAAGTATTGTGGAACTCTGTTCTGCTGAAGCTATCCTGAAACTTCTTAATTATCCAGTCCAGGACCTCAGAAGCCAGAGATATTTCTCTGGAGCCCTCTATATGAGGGCTCTAGAGGGCTATATGCCCTCTAGATTTGACTGTGAGCTTTGAATAGAAGCCTGGTTGCCACTCTACCTCCGGCTCAATCTATCCTGTTTCCCCAGAAGGATGATGTTCTAATATTTCTTGAGAATATCCATCTGAGGTATCTTTCTCTGTAAATGATTTAGTAATGGGGGAAGAGGAACAGGCAAAACAAGAGTCAGTGTATAATGGAGCCTAGGTCTAGGGATCCCTTATCTGATGTATGTCTCTATTTTTCACAAATACTGATAAAAATGGATTCCTCTGGAGGGAGTAGAGAAACGCAAAGAGGATCTTGACATCAAAAATGATCTAGAAAAAATACATGCCTGCCTTAGACAACTGGGCACTGAGAATGCTCATTAGCCTAGAGTTCCAGGCCTGCATCACAGACCTATGAGACAGTCACAGTGGGTTCTTGAGGCTGGAGGAGGGGGCATGAAGAGGAAAGAGAGCCCTCAGCACCTCTCATGACACTCCAGTCTAGGAGATCCCCTCACCCATCCTGGACCAACTGCCTCCCTTCACCCTCCTCTGAGCCTTGTTGTTTTTCAACTCCAACCTTTCTGTGTACTAAGACATAATAATATGTCTTAGTATAATTTTCTGTTTATTCCCACATCACCAGAGCTAGGTTCAACTTTAGCCCTTAAAATTCTTAGCTTTGATCCTACCAATTCCATAGCCTTGAAACTCTGGAGTTTCCCCAGGAATTTTTGTTAATTTGCAGGGATATAACTCTCAGAATCTCTTCTATTTTCAATGCTGGCTTTTGTTTTTGCCTTGCATAAAGCCACACATAGAACTCAACCTCCCCCTTCAGGTCTCCCCCAAAACATACACTCTCAAAAGAAAGCTTTAGTGAGCAATGTAGCCTCTATTAAAGATACTTTATGGGTGGCAAAAGGGGAGACAGGTACCATGGCTTTTTTTCCCAATTTTAAAAATTGTGGTACAATACATATAACATAAAATTAACCATCTTAACCATTTTTAAGTGTTTTGCTAAGTGGCATTTAGTCACATTGTTGTGCAGCCATCACCACTACCCACCTCCAGAACTCTTTTCATCTTGCGTAACTGAAACTCTATATCCATTAAACAATAACTTCCCAATTCTCCCCTACCCTAGCCCCTGGCAACTACCATTCTACTTTCTGTCTCCATGAATTTCATTACTCTAGGTGCTTTATATAAGTACAATTATACAGTATTTGTCTTTTTGTGACTGGCTTATTTTACTTAGCATGTCTTCAGTGTTCATCCATGTTTTAGCATGTGATAGGACTTCGTTTTTAAGGCAGAGTAATATTCCATTGTATGTTTATACCACGTTTTGTTTATGTGTTCATCCATCAATGAATGGAAGCAACTTGGGTTGCTTCCACCTGTTAAAAGACAAAATTCAACTGAGTAAATTTGAAGATCTAATTGGCTTTATTAAATGATTCATGAATTGGGCAGCATCTCATCTGGCAAGCAGAGAGATACTCCAAGGGGTTGTACAACATAGAAGGCTTTTATGGTAAGGAGGGCAAGACAAGGAAAGGAAAGCATCAGCGAGGAAAAAAATGGAAGTTCATCAAGGAAAATAAAAGTTCAGGTGATGGTGGCTTCTCATTGACTGAGCTGCGGCATTTTCCATTGGCTGGGCTTGTTGCTGGGCAAGAAGGAAGTCTTCTTTCTTTCTGCTGGAGTAGTAAAGTAGTTGCACTTGCTGTTTGGGAGTGCAAGGTATATCTCTTCCTGTTGGGGTCAGTAACTGATGCTTCTTCCTGTTAGGGTCTGTAATTGAGGTCTTCCTGTTTGGGGTAATTGATGGCGAGTAGGGCATGAGAGCTCCCTCTAGAGGCTTTCCCAACGCCAATTTATTTGAGATTTCCCTTATTAATTTTCACACACCTTTTGGCTACTCTGAATAATATTACTATGAACATAGTTGTACAAATATCTCTTTGAGACTCTGCTTTCAATTATTTTGAGTATATACCCAGAAGTGGAATTGCTAGATCATATGGTAATTCTATTTTTGATTTTTTGAGGAACCTCCTTACTGTTTTCCATAGTGGCTGTACCATTTTACATTCCCACCAGCAGTGTAAAAATGTTCCAATTTCTCTGCATCTTCACCAACATTTGTTATTTTCTGTTTTTTGTTTTGATAGTAGCCATCCTAATCGGTGTGAGGTAGTACCTCATTGTGATTTTGATTTGCATTTCCCTAATGATAAGTAATGTTGAACATCTTTTCATGTGCTGTTTGGCCATTTATATATCTTCTTTGGGGAAATGTCTATTCACGTCCTTTTCTCATTTATTAATTGAGTTGTTTATTTTTTGTTGTTGAGTTGTAGTAATTTTTTATCTATTCTGGATATTAACCCCTTATAAGATATACCATTTGTGAATATTTTCTCCCATTCTGTGGGTTGCCTTTTCACTCAGTTGATTGCATCTTTTGATGCATAGAAGTTTTTAATTTTAATGTAGTCCAATTTATCTATTTTTTCATTTGTTGCCTGAGCTTTTGGTGTCATATATGAGAAATTATTGCAAAATGCAATGTCATGAAGTGTTCCCCCTATGTTTTCTTCGAAGAGTTTGATAGTTTGGTTCTTACATTTAGGTCTTTGGTCCATTTTGAGTTAATTTTTGTATATGGTGTAAATAAGGATCCAACTTCATTGTTTTGTACATGAATATCCAGTTTCCCAGCACCATTTGTTGAAAGCATTGTCCTTTCTCCATTGGATGGTCCTGGCACTCTTGTCAAAAATCATTTCACCGTATATGTGAGAGTTTATTTCTGGGCTCTCTATTCTATTCCATTGGTCTATATGTCTCTCTTTATGCCACTACCACACTGTTTTGATTGCTGTAGCTTTATAATAAATTTTGAAATCAGGAATCTTGAGATTTCCAATGTTGTTCTTTTTCAAAATTGTTTTGGCTATTTGGGGTACCTTGATATTCCATATGAACTTTTGGATGGGATTTTCTATTTCTGCAAAAAACATCATTGGGATTTTGATATGGATTGCATTGAATCCGTAGATCACTTTGGGTAGTACTGACATCTTAAAAATATTAAATCTTGTATTTCATGAACAAGGGATATGTTTCCATTTATTTATGTCTTCTTTAATTTCGTTCAGCAATGTTTTATAGTTTTCGTTGCACAAGCCTTTCACCTTGATTAAGTTAATTTTAAGGATTTTATTACTTTTGAAGCTATTGTAAATGGAATTGTTTTTGTAATTTCCTTTTCAGATTGTTCATGATTAACATACGGAATTGCAACTGATTTTTTCATGTTGATTTTTTTTTATCTTGCAACTTTGTTGAATTTGTTTATTAGTTCTAAGAGTTTTTTTTGTGTGTGTGGAATCTTGCATGTTTTCTACATATAAGATCGTGTCATCTGCAAACAGATAATTTTACTTCTTCCTTTCCAATTTGGATGCTTTTTATTTCCTTTCCTTGCCTAATTGCTCTGGCTAGAACTTCTGATACTATCTTGAATAGAAGTGGTCAAAGTGGGCATCTTTGTCTTGTTCCTGATCTTAGAGGAAAAGCTTTTAGTCTTTCACCATTGAATATGATGTTTGCTGTGGGTCTTACATATATGGATTTTATTATGTTGAGGTAGTTTCCTTCTATTCCTAATTTGTTGAGTGTTTTTTATCATGAGAGGGTGTTGCATTTTGTCAAATCCCTTTTCTGCATCAATTGAGATGATCATGTGGTTTTTAGTCCTTCATTCTGTTAATGTGGTGCATTACATTGATCAATTTTCATATATTGAGCCATCCTTGCATTCCAAGAATAAATCCCACTTGGTTATGGTTTATAATCCTTTTAATATGCTGTGGAATTTAGTTTGCTAGTATTTTGTTGAGGATTTTCATCCTTGTTCATAAGGGATATTTGTCTGTAGTTTTCTTTTCTTGTAGTGTCTTTATCTGGCTTTGGTATAAGGGTAATGCTGGCCTCATAGAATGGGTTGGGAAGTGTTCCTTCCTCCTCAATTTTTTGGAAAAATTTGCAAAGGGTTGATATTCTTCTTTAAATGTTTGGTAGAATTCACCAGTGATGCCATCAGGTCTAGGGCTTTTCTTTGTTGGGAAGATTTTTGATTACTGATTCAATCTCCTTACTAGTTATAGGTCTATTCACATTTTCTATATCCTCATGATTTAGTCTTGGTAGGTTTTGTGTTTCTAGGAATTTATCCATTTCATCTAGGTTATCCAATTTTTTGGTGTACAATTGCTTATTGTACTCTCTTATAATCTTTTTTATTTCTGTAAAAGTGGTATTAATGTGCCCACTTTCATTTCTCATTTAATAATTTGAGTCTCTCTCCTTTTTATTTAGTCCATCTAGCTGAAAGTTTGTCAATTTTGTTGATTTTTTTTTCAAAGAATCAACTTTAGTTTCATTGATTTTCTTTATCACTTTTCTATTCTCTATTTTGTTTATGAGTGCTCTAATCTTTATTATTTCTTTTCTTCTGCTATCTTTGGGCTCAGTTTCTTCTTTTTCTAGTTCCTTAAATTGTAAAGTTAGGTTTTTGATTTGAGATTTTGTTTTTTAATGTAAGTGCTTATAGCTATACATTTCCCCCTTAGCACTGCTTTTGCTGTATCTCATAAGCTTTGGTATGTTGTATTTTCATTTTCATTTGTCTCTATGCCTTTTCGAATTTCCCTTGTGACTTCTTTGGCCCATTGGTTGTTTAACAGTGTGTTGTTCAATTTCCACAAATTTGTGAGTTTTCCAATTTTACTTCTGTTATTGCTTTCTAACTTCATCCCATTGTGGTTAGAGGTAATACTCTGTATGATGTTTATCTTTTTAAATCTATTGTGACTTAATTTCTGGTCCAATATATGGTCTGTCCCAGAAAATGTCCCATGTGCACTTGAGAAGAATGTATATACTGTTGTTGTTGAGTAGAGTGTTCTGTATATGTCTGGTAGATCTAGTTGGTCAATTGTGTTGTTTAAGTTCTCTATTTCCTTACTTATCTTCTGTCTGGTTGTTCTTTCCACTATTGAAAATGGGCTATTGAAGTTTCCAACTATTAATGTAAAATTGTCTATTTCTACCTTTAGTTCTTTCAGTTTTTGCTTCATATATTTTGATGGTCTGTCATTAGGTGTGTAAATGTTTATAATTGTTATATATTCTAGCTCTATTGAACCTTTTATTAATATGTAATGTCCTTCTTTGTCTCTTGTAATCTTTTCTTGATTTAAAGTCTATTTTGTCTGATATTAATATAGCCACGCTTGTTCCCTTTTGGTTATTATTTGCATGGAATAGCTCTTTCCATTCTTTCACTTTCAATTTATTTGTGTCTTTAGATCTAAAGTGGATGTCTTATAGACAGAAAATAGTTGGTTCATGTGATTTTTATCCATTTTGCCAATTTCTGTATTGATTGGAGGGTTTAATCCATTTACATTTAAAGTAATTATTTATAAGGAGGGATTACTTCTGTAATTTTGCCATTTGTTTTCTATATGCCTTATGGCTTTTTGTCCCTCACTTCCTGCATTACTGTCTTCTTTTGTGTTTACTTGATTTTTTCTAGTGAAATGTTTAAATTCCTTTTTAATTTCCTTTTTTGTATATTATATAGCTATTTTCTTTGTAGTTACTATGGAGATTACATTTAATATCCTGAAGTTAATAAACTCTGGAATATACTGGAGTTTCCCTGAAACTCTTTGGTCCGTTCTCATTGGTGCCTGGGCTTATGAAACATGTTCATGTCCCTCGCTGGAGCGGGCCTGGCCCAGCATGCGGCCCCCCTCCCCGATGGTGGCCCATGTTGGACGGGCCTGCTGCCACTGCCAGGAGCACTCAGCAGAGCCTAGGGCTGAGTGAGCAGGGAGTGGCAGTGGAACCTGCTTGGGAAAGCCATTTCCTGTCAATCAAAGCAAAAATCGTTTACAGTGATGAAGCGGTTGAGCAAACACACACTCAGCATCTGTCTAACATCTTTAGTTTCAAGACTAAAATTAAAAGGTCATTTCATTTTTTTGTTGTTGTTGTTATCCAGTTTGTGGCGTCAGCAAATGAAACAAGTGTTAGACAGTCTCAGAAGTTAAAGCATGCTTCAGATTCACCACCATTCCGAGGGACTGGTTAGTCGACACAGTCTATTTAGATTTCTGTTTAATATATATTTTAAAGGAAATAAGAAACTTAAAATTGGTCTAACATTGTGGGATTTCAAACATTTGAACATGTCAGTCCCAGAGTATCAAAACCTTTTCACTTCTCATTTAGACTAAGACAAACACTTGTGAAAATTGGTGCAAAATGAGTTGTACACTAACAAAAAAGTTTCAACTTGTTCACTCTTTTTTTTTTTTTGTGAGGAAGATTAGGCCTGAGCTAACATCTGTTGCCAATCCTCCTCTTTTTTTTCTGAGGAAGACTAGCCCGGGGCTAACATCCATGCCCATCTTCCTCCACTTTATATGGGACACCGCCACAGCATGGCTTGACAAGCGGTGCATCGGTGCGTGCCAGGGATCTGAACCTGGGCCACTGCAGGGGAGCACGTGCACTTAACCGCTGTGCCACGGCCGGCCCCTCAACTTCTTCACTCTTAATTAGCTATTCTGTATAAAAAACCCATGAGCGAGTTATTTGTGGGACTTGCTGGTTTTGAAGGAAACCCGTAAGATTTTGTCCCCCAGGTGGTAGCCGTTCAGACTTGCTATGGTCATGGTGGCTTCTTCATAGTTTGTCACGGTCACAAAGCCAAAGGCTTTGCACTTGTTGATGTTGAAGTCGCGAATCACTTTCACATTAGTAACTCTGCCAAAGGGGCCGAACATCTGCCAGAGGTTTCCCTCATCAGCATGTTGGTGGGTGTTGTAGATGAGATACACCAGCTCAAAGAAGCGTTGCCCAGGACCTTGACACCAGACAGCCCACTCATGCGATCTACACCCATAGGGGAGAACCTGAATCTCTGCACCTGGTGATGGATGGGGGCCTCGAAACCATCTAGCTGCCAAGTGGTAGAGCTGGGAGAGGAGTGCCATATTTTTGTTCTGGTTGGGATTGGCTGAAAACTTCACTGTAATGGGCTCAGGGGAACCTGGGAGTTTATGACCATTGAAACTGGTAATTGCCTCTTCTGCTTCTGACCATTTGTCAAACCAGATAAACACAACCCCTCTGGACAAATCTGTGGTCTGATCCACAAGGACCTGGGAGTTGATGATTCGCCCAAACTGAGAGAACATGTCCTCCACGTCCTTCTGGGTCATGGTCCTTGGGAGTCTGCTGATGTACCAGTTGGAGTCTTTGATGACCTCTGAGCTCTGGCGAGTGTAGGACACCTTAATGGTTTTGACTGGAGCTGCAGGCCATTCCGCGTGTTTACTGCTCTCTCTGTGTCCTTTGCAGTCACGTAGTTCACAAAGCCATAGCCCAAGCTTTGTCCTACTACTTTATCCCAAATAAGTTTTGCAGCTTCAACTTCACCAATACTGCTGAACATACTTCGTAGTTCACGCTGGGTCATGTTCTGAGGGAGGTAGTTGACAATTAAATTCATTCTCCCAGTATCATCCCTGCAGTCTCTGACCATGTGGTCTTCATAACCATTAGACATTGTATTTTTAAAAAATCTGGATGCAGGCAGGCGGGCCCGGGGCTGCTCCAGGGCAGGCGGGCAGTGGCGGCGCGATGCTAAGGGCTCCGCTTGGCCTCCATAGTGGTGGCGGTGGTGGTGGCGGCTCCTTCTCAGCATGCACGACCTGCTCTGGCCCGCAACCTGGACCTCTGTGATGGTTTTTTGCTGTGTCAGCTCGGCTAGGCTACAGTCTCTAGTTATTCAATCAAACACTAATCTAGATATTCTATGAAGGTATTTTATAGATGTGATCAAAGTCCATAATCAGTTAACTTTAAATAAGGGATATTATTTTATATAATCTGTGTGGGCCTAATTCAATCAGTTGAAAGCCCTTTAAGGCAGGACTGAGACTTCCCTGAGAGGAGAAAATTCTGCCTGTGGACAGTACCTGTGCCCAGGAATTCCAGCCTGCCCATTCTGACTGCCTCTTCTATGGATTTCATACTTGCCTAGCTAACCCCTGCCCCCCCAGTTGTGTAAGCAAATTCCTTGCAATAAATCTCTTAATATGTATCTTCCACTAGTTTGCTTCTCTGGTTGAACCCTGATTGATACACATCCATGTGTTGAGGTCTTGCCAGAGGTGATAGGCTCCTTCCTGTTTTCTTTTGCAAAATAGCTTCTCCAAAGTCCTCCACCATCAAAGGATTTATACTTCAAGCCCCCTCCTTCCTTATCTGCTCTGCCTTTACTGTAGGATATCTCCCTAGCCCCCTGAAAATCCCCTCTACACATCCTATCATCTCTGGTATTTTTATTTATGACCTGATTCTGTCCTTTGTGGCCCTAAATGTCCTAAGATTCCCATATGTAAAAACATCCTTCAGATTTTGAGCAAAGATCAGCTCCTGAAAGAGAATTTTTTTTTGGTGAGAGAAGGGGCTATAAAAATGGTCTATCAGCTATATTCCTCAAACAATGTGAATATCATATGAGGCACAGAAATCTTTTATAGACTCAAGACTAAGGAAATATGATAACTAAATACAATATGAGATCCTAGACTAGATCCTGTACTGGAGGAAAAAGAATGCTCTAAAGGATATTACTGGCTAAATCACCAGAACTGAAATACAGACAGTAGATTAAATTCTATGTTACTGTTCAATTTACCAAAGTTGATAACTGGGGATAGGGAACAGAATATTCTTGTTCTTAAGATATACTCACTGAAATATTTAGGGGTAATGGATAATGATGTATGCAACTTACTCTCAAACATTCAGGCAAAAGTGTAAGATTTATGTGTATAGAGAGAGCAAATGGAACAAAATGCTAAAACTAGGTGAATGTGGGCCATAGGAATAGCAGTGCTCTTTACTATTCTTATTCAAATTTTCTATAAATTAGAATTTTTTCCAAATAAAAAGTTTTTAAAAAATGGCCCATGCCTGTTCCCCTGAATTTTATCTCTCCTTTGAGATTCTCTGACTTCAGTCTCATAGCACCCATACATGTGCTATTCTATACAGTCATGTGCTGCATAATGATGTTTTGGTCAATGATGGACCACATATACAACAGTGGTCCCATAAGGTTAGTACCATATAGCCTATGTGTGTAGTAGGCTACACCATCTAGGTTTGTGTAAGTACACTCTATAATGTTTTCACAGTGATGAAATCAACTAACGATGTGTTTCTCAGAATGTATCCCTGTTGTTAAGCAACGCATGACTGTATTAGGTTCTGTCTCAGTGAAGAGCAGTGAGACACACATATCAATAGAAAAAGAACACAAGGGAAAATGAAATAAAACACACAACATACAAAAATACAAAATTAATACACAAATACAAGAATTGTGTTTATAAATATGGAGGTTTCAGATGCCAAGAATCAGAGTGTAGATTTTGGAGTCAGTAATATGAGTTCTAATCTTTGCTGTCACATACCAGCCATGTGACCTGGAGTGGGACATTTTACCTATTTGTTCTTCAGTTTCCTTATCTGAGACTGGGAGATATTGTCAACTTAAAAAGTAAATTGGCCAGTTGTTTTACTTGCAGAATGAGTTTATTTTGGAATAGCCAAAGAGTTGCAATTCAGGATGGGCATGCTTTGGCAGACCACAGGCAAATCCAGCAAGCAAAGGAGAAGAATGTTATTTTATGGAGAAAAAGGAGGAAGTTGGGAGGGGCTGTTTTGAATGAAAGTCCATTGGAGGAAAGGGAGTGTTCAGGGTAATGACAGGTTCTCACTGGCTTAGTTGCTGAGGTAGTCAATTTCCTCCAGGAGATGCAATGTACATCTTTCTTGTTCAGGCCTGTAATTGACAGTTCTTTCCTGTTGACCATTCTTCTTGTTGGAGTCTGTAATTGAAAATCATTCCTGTAATTGACCTCGAGTGGTACTGTGTGGGAGCTCCCCCTTCTGGCCCCCTGACTCCACTTTAAATGAGGTTTCTCTTTATTGATTTTCACATTTTTTCCTTTTGATCAAGATCTTTCTCTGAAAGCATCACTAATCAAGAGTCAGGTTCTCTGCACATAGTGTTTTTGTTCCTCGGTGCCAGGAGGGAGTTTTCCTGGTTGTGTGTCCCATGTTAAAGGGAAAGTGTATAGTGGTTGGAAACCATTTAGGCCACATTTGATTAATAGGGAAAGTTAGGAGAGAGAACCCTTAGGCATTTCCCATCTAAAGTTTCTATTTCTCCAAGGTCATAGGGGTTGGAGATCATCTTGAAGTGCTGAGCTAGCATCACCTTATTGGGCATGTCATTTTCACAAAAGGTTTGATAGGCAACAAAATAGAAAACTTAAAATAATTACACAAAACAGAATCAAAAGTAATATGACAATTCCAGGGCCGGCCCCGTGGCTTAGTGGTTAAGTGCGCGCGCTCCGCTGCTGGTGGCCCGGGTTCGGATCCCGGGCGCGCACCGACGCACTGCTTCTCCAGCCATGCTGAGGCCACGTCCCACATACAGCAACTAGAAGGATGTGCAACTATGACATACAACTATCTACTGGGGCTTTGGGGGAAAAATAAATAAATAAAATTATTAAAAAAAAAGTAATATGACAATTCTAAATTGTATGATGGTTCTAAACTGGGATCCCAAACCTGAAGGTAATTAGTTAAATAGAGGCTTAACAGGGTGGACAATGAGAGGCTTCTGATTTGTTATGAAGAGAAAATAGAATGGTAAATACAGTAAGAGTGTACTTAAACTGAAAGAATTAACCAAGTGCATTGGGAAGAAGTGCAGGAATAAACATGAAGCAATAGCTGATGAACTCTTTGCAAAAATAGCAAAAACTTCAAAGACATATTAAAACAGTATTGTTATCTCAAAAGAACTGTTTGGGAATCAAATGTGTTATCCAATAATACAGCCTAATGTTGCAAATTTAGAAACCATGAATTTGGATAAGAACCCAGAGTCAGTTAATAGTCCAGATGAAAGAAAGACTTCTGTGAATTCTGAACTTTCTAACATTTCAGAAAAGGGAAATGAAAAGATGACTTTGTCATGGGGTCATGATGAGGCTGTTTCTGAAAGGCTATAGTTAGGTTATACCTATCAGAAGATGGTGGTGTAGGCGAACTCTAAACTCACCTCCTCCCACGGACACAGCCAATTTACAACTACTCTTGGAAAAATTACCCCTGAGACAGAACTGAAAACTGGATAAGAGGAACCTCTGCAAAAACGACAATCCTAATTGAGGTGGGAGAGGCAGAAACTCCCTTCTGGAGAGAAAAAAATGCCACCTTCACAAGCCACCAGTTTCATGCCTGCCCAGGAGCAGCCCAAAGGTACGCAGCCTTCCCTGGAGGAGTGGGGACCTGAGCTGGGGAGCGCTCCCACTATAGGCATTTTTAGGACCCAGCACAATTGAGATGAGTGGCATAATATCTGACTTTACTTGCTACTAAAACATTGGGGAGTACCCCCAGAAAAGCTGGTTCACAAAGAAATTAAAGCCACCTCTTAAATGGCCCACTCAGAAACTCACCTGTTTCAGAAAGCAACCTAAAATCACCAGAAAGAAAGGTGCACAGTCCTTTGGTGAAAAGAGACTCATGTGATAGGCTCTGAGTGCATCTTGGTGAGAGGTGAGACCTCTCCAGGGACTGGGACATTGACGGTGGCCATTGTTGTGGCCTGGTGTGGGTGTGCTGACACAGACACTGGCAGACGCCATTGGAGTTCTCCCTGAGGCCTGCTAGCCCAGGGTCTGCCCCACCCGCTAGAGCACTGATTTAATCCAGCTCAGCCAGGGCGGGCAGCCCACCCTAGGGACTGACCCCACCCAACAACAAGCTCTCAGGCAACTTGTGGGCCTGCATAGATTGGTGACTGGATTCTCTGCAGCCTGGTGACTAGGTCCACCTCTCTGTGGGGCAGGGCGTGTGCAAAGAGCAGGTGGAGAGTGTCGGGCAGTGGTGGAGTGTCTGGGGCTCTGGCCTTGGAGAGACTGGGTCCACTTCAGGAGGTCAGGGCATGTGCAGGGGGTGGGACTGTGTTGACTGTGTGTGTGGACCTGTGGGTGGTGGGGCTTGTCAGCTGCAGAAGACTTGTGCTTCTCAAAGACCAACATAGGGGGTTTGCCCCACCTTCCAAAGCCTGAAACAATTGGGTGCTCCCCTGCCTGGGGCCAGCCCAACCCAGCTGCAATCCTGAGAGAGCTGACAAGAGACCTAAAGGCTGGAGGCTTATAGCAATTGTAAGCCCCTGAGCCTAACAACCTGCCATGCTGGGGGCCTACTCACTTAATAGAAATACTGCAATAGGAATGTGCTATTAGAACTTGCAGCCAATTGTGCTGGGGCTCCCCAAACCTCATAAAGAGACTGAAGGGCCCACAACAACTACAAGCAGCTGAGCATTACAACAGCTGGCTGGGGGCATAGCTCAGTCTCCCTGGGCACCTATGGGAAGAGCAGCCACACCACAACAGAAGGACACATGTAACCCACATGGGGTCACTCCTGGAACATTCAGAACTGAAGGAAGCACACTGCAAGGCCTTCTAAGGCATCACTTATATAAGGTCAACTCTCCAAGAGCAGGAGACGTAGCTGACCTACCTAATACATAGACACAAGCACAGGGAAAGAGGCAAAATGAGGAGGCAAAGGAATACATTCCAAGTAAGGGAACAGGACAAAACCCCAGAAAAGGAACTAAGTGAAACAGAAATGAGCAACCTACCCGACAGAGAGTTCAAACAAAGAGCGTTAAGGATGCTCACTGACCTGGGGAGAAGAATGGATGAACTCAGTGAGACCATCAACAAAGAAATGGAAGATATAAAAAAGAACCAATCAGAAATGAAGAATACAATACTGGAAATGAAAAAGTCACTAACGGGACTCAAAAGCAGAGTAGAGGATACAGAAGAACGGATCTGCAAGCTGGACAAAAGACTAGAAGAAATCACCCAAGCTGAACAGATAAAAGAAAAAAGAATTAAAAAGAGTGAGGACAGTGTAAGGGACCTCTAGGACAACATCAAGCGCACTAACATCCGTGTTATAGGTGTCCCAGAAAGAGAAGAGCAAGACAAAGGGGCAGAGAATATATTTGAAGAAATAATAGCTGAAAACTTCCCTAACCTAAGGAAGGAAACAGACATCCAGGTACAGGAAGCACAGAGAGCACCAAACAAGATAAAACCAAAGAGGCCCACACCAAGACACATCATAATTAAAATGTCCAGAATTAAAGATAAAGAGAGAATCCTAAAAGCCAAATGAGAAAGACAAGTTACATACAAAGGAAACCCCGTAAAGCTATCAGCTGACTTCTCAGCAGAAAGCTTACAGGCTAGAAGATAGTGGCACGATATATTTAAAGTGCTAAAAGGAAAAAACCTACAGCCAAGGTTTTTTCTACCTAAATCTACCCGGCAAGGTTATCATTCAAAATGGAAGGAGAGATAAAAAGTTTCCCAGACTAGCAAAAATTAAAGGAGTTTGTCACCAAGAAACCAGTACTACAAGAAATGCTAAAGGGACTTATTTAAGGGGAAAAGAGAAGACCACAAATAGGAAAAATTATCTATTTCCTTGATAAGAGGGTAATGGATACAAATGCAAAAAAAAAAAGAGTTTAAATATGATATCAAAAACATAAAGTGTGGGAGGAGGGGAGTTAAAGAGTAGAACTTTCAGACAGAGGTCAACTTAATATAGATAGCTATATACATAGGTTACTGTTGTGGGAGATCAAATTTGGCCACCCTGAAATATCTCTCTTTACCTTGATTGTTTTATCTGATGGACATTTGACCTCCCCCACTAACTGCCTAAAGAATTTGACCTAGTAATTCCTTCCTGGAACAGATCTTCCATCTGATGGCTGTAATATAATGCAAAATAGATGTTACAATAGGAAAGGCAGCAACAAGCCCTTCTTATTGGAAGTTCTGTCTCTCTGGCCACATTCTCTGGATGGCCCTGCGAGGAGTTGTCAGACAAATATTTACATTTATAAGGAAAATCTCCATTTGTAAAGGTATCTCCCTCACTGTATTGGGAAGAGGGGGGATGACCTCATTTCTAGAAACTTATCAATGTGGAAAGTGAGGCCTTAAATCTGCATAATAACCTTACCCTTGTTTACAGTGCTTTGGTGGTAATCTCCTGTAACTGACACCCCCCACCCCCAAGATCCTCCTTTGTCTTGGTATTTAGGTATTTAGGACGAGAATTTCTGCTATTGTGTCAAGAAACACAATGTCCCTGGTTTCTCCCATGTATACATGTTATTAAACTTGGTATTATTTTCTCCTGCTAACCTGTCTTGTTAATTATTTGGCCAGCCATAAGAACCTTAAGGGAAAGGGCAGAGGGGGATTCTCTCTCTTCCCCGACACTGTATATGAACCCCATGGTAATCACAAACCAGGAAACTATAATAAATACACAAAAAAACTAAGAGAAAGGAACCCAAACATAGTACTAAAGAAAGCCAACAAACCCCAAGGGAAAAGAGCAAGAGAAGAAGAAAGGAACAGAGAAGAACTACTAAAACACTGAGAAAAAAAAGTTAAAAATTGGCAGTAAGTACATACTTACCAATATCTACTTTAAATGTCAATGGACTAACTGCTCCAATAAAAGGCATAGGGTGGCTGATTGGATAAAAAAACAAGACCCATATATATGCTGCATACTACAGACACACTTCAGACCTAAAGACACTCACAAACTGAAAGTGAAGGGATGGATGAAGATACTCCATGCAAATGGCAATGACAAGAAAGCTGGGGTAGCAATATGCATATCAGACAAAATAAACTTTAAAACAAAAACCACAACAAGAGACAAAGAAGGGCACTACATAATGATCAAGGGAACAATCCAGCAAGAGGATATAACACTTGTAAATGTCTATGCACCCAAAGTAGGAGCACCTAAATATATAAAGCAATTATTAACAGACATAAAAAGAGAAATAGACAGTAACACAATATTAGTAGGGGACTTTAACACTCCACTTACACCAACAGCTAGATCATCCAAACAGAAGATCAATAAGGAAACATTGGCCTTAAAAGACACATTAGAACAGATGGACCCAGCAAATATATATGGAACATTCCATCCAAAAACCGAAGAATACACATTCTTTTCAAATGCACATGGACATTCTCCAGGATTGATCACATATTATGCCACAAAACAAGTCTCCATAAATTTAAGAAGGTTGAAATAATACCAAACATCTTTTCTGACCACTGGATGAAACTAGAAATCAACTATAGGACGAAAATCAGAAAAGCCACAAATATGTGGAGATTAAACAAAATGCTACTGAACAACGATTGGGTCAATGAAGAAATCAAAGGAGAAATCCAAAAATACCTGGAGACAAATGAAAATGAAAATATGACATGCCAGAATTTATGGGATACAGCAAAAGCGGTTCTAAGAGGGAAGTTTATAGCAATACAGGCCTATCTCAACAAACAAGAAAAATCTCAAATAAATAATCTAATAATGCACCTAAAGGAACTGGAAAAAGAAGAACAAACAAAGCCCCAAATCAGTAGAAGAAGCGAAATAATAAAAATCAGAGCAGAAATAAATGAAATAGAGACTAAAAAAAAATAGAAAAAGTTAATAAAACCAAGAGCTGGTTATTTGAAAAGATAAACAAAATTGACAAACCTTTAGCTAGACTCACCAAGAAAAAAAGAGAGAAGGCTGAATGGCTATAGTTAAAAGAAGAGGTTTCCCCCTTTCACAAGGGTTTGGGAAATGCAGACGATGGCACTGTCTTTCCACGAAAGAGAGAGAGAAGCAGCAGCAGTGAGAAAAGGGTGTACAGGCCTGGTCTTGTCATCTTAGGAAAGCTGTCTGCCTCAGCACTTAGTTGCTTCTCTTCCTAGTTAATTTGATTTAGAGGTCTCCAGCATTTATATAGGACCAGATGTTAGGTGGAGCCTTCTTTAGCTGTGAGATGTGTACCCAAGTTTCTAGTCCCTTAAGTTTGGCTGCCATCTGGGTAGTGAGGAGGACTTGGTATAATCCCTTCCAAGCAGATCTCAAGGGCAGTAAGAAAATTGGAAATGTTAGTTTGGAGAGTCACAGCCAGATATTTGAGGTAACTAGAAGAATTTAGGATCCAGTCCAGCTTACAGGTATATAACAAAACCTTAAAGACAATTAATAGGACTAGAATTTAATATCTACAAAGGTGCAAACATAATTTCTGTCTCCACAATTATCCCCATTTTTATCAAAGATAATCATACTAAATATCTGAGTCTATGTATATCTTTCTCAAATATGACATTCCAGTCAAAGCCCTGATAATATAGCCAATATTTCCAATTGTGTCCTGTTATAAGGAGAACAGATTCTCATTGAATTTATGCAAATACATATATCATCCTAAAAAGAATACTGAAGAGTTTCTCAATTCTGGAGGGATCAGGAAGGGACAAAAAGATAAATGTTTTAACCCTTGTTGTAAAGATACATTTTCTCAAAGGAGAGGAGAAAAAGGGTCCTTTAAATTCAGTTCAGTGTGATGATCTTAAAGTTAACCAAAACCTGCATTCTAGAGTATTTGTCAGGATCTTTTCCATGAATTTCTCTGAATATAAAACATATTTGCCAAAGCACCAGAGTAAAACAATAACTGTCTTTAAATGACAAAAGTACCAAAAATAGCAATGGTTAAAGAGCTGATAAAGGTTCATTATAACATAATTGACAAGTAAATTTGGTCATTTCCATGACTTACATTTTAAAATTATGACTGATAACATTATTCCAAGATATATTAGAATTTTAGGAATTTTCATACAAGTTCTAGAACATGTATTTTAATAACATTCACCTATACAATATAACCTAAGAAGGCTTATTATCACTTATTTGACATTGCTCCATTAATTTGACACATCAAATAAGCTTAGTTTAACATCTCCTATTTTTAGGAGAGAAAAAATCCATTCAGAAGTCCCAGAGGCCCTCTGGAAATTCCCAAAGTTACTTTCAGGTCAAAAAGACTATTTAGAATTTTACTTTTGGGAAGCTGGTCAAAAATATCAAAAGGTTTTGGACATTTGACCAAATAGGATCACAGAAAATTATGAAACAATACTTAATTATCCATTTATCAAAAGTGACAAAGAGATTTCAAAGACAAATATAGACGATTACGTAGCTGCAAAACTTTAGCTCTTTTTAATAGAAAAGACTCAGCTATTAACATAAAGCACAGGAAATAATTTTGATAAAACACAAAAAGGTATGGAAAAGCCTTTCATAATCTCTTATCAGGACCAGCCCAAGCAAACTTTGTCGTTTTAACAGACAAAAGAAAATTAAGGTCTAGTTTTACAAAAGTACACTATTGATATTAAAGCTTATTTTAAAACTTTTATAGCAATTTTATTTAATCTTATCCAGCTTGATCACATATAAAATTTCTTTCCAAAGATTCCTATTTCTCAAACCTCCTACAATTTTCTCTTTACATTTGTCCTTTCTTATTCTGGCAACCATTTTACTTTAGGACAAAATTACTTCCTCTCTTTCTTTTCTTCCCAACAAAAATGTGTCCTTTGCGTTCTGAGCTCTCTGACTTTATTTAGGGTTGGGAGAGGCTTTGTCCTTTCAGGGGAGGGAGTTTGTCCTTCCCAGTTCAAGTGCAGGTACCTTGCTCAGTTCTGGGGGTTGTCTCTCGGGGGTTGCCTCCTTTAGATCCCACTTTCTGACACCATATATTTCAACTTAAAAAGCAAATCAGACAGTTGTTTTACTTGCAAAACAAGTTTATTCTGGAAAAGCCAAAGAATTGTAATTCAGGATGTGCATGCTATTGCCCCCGGACCAAAATGAGTTCGCTGCCTGGTGAGTTAAAATCAGACTCTCCACCAGAAGTAGTTGTCACACAAAATAGAGTATATTTGCAGCAAGTAGGAGACCACGCAGAATCATTTTCAAAGTCGTGGTGCTCCTGGAACATAGAAAAGCAAGTCCTTTTATTTCGGGTGTGGAATGAGTGTTTAAAAGGGAAGTTTTGTCATCACATGTAGAGGCAGGTATTAGCTGGCGCAGGCACAGTCTGAAAACATGCTCTTAAGTACATCCCACGTTATGCTAATAAGGCCTAGGCTACTCCTAGGGTGGAGAGTACAGTATTAAGATGAGGAAAAAGGCATGTTCTGGTCATCTTTAGGGTCATCTGTAAGGTGCTGCCCTTGCAGTGGGGCTTGATCTGATTCAGGCTGGTTGAGGCTGACATAGCTCAGAAAAACAACCTTGAGGGAGTGTTAAGCACCTTTAAACTTCCTTCGAGCTGCTTAGGGAATGCTCCAGTGACACTATGGCAGACGACAGGCAAATCCAGCAAGCAAAAGAGAGGCATGTTATTTTATATAGAAAAAGGAGGTAGTTGGGAGCCGTTGCTTTAAATGAAAGCCCATTGGAGGAAAGCAAGAGTTCAGGGTGATGAGGGGTTCTCATTGGCTTAGTTGCCGGGGTAGTCAATTTCCTCCAGGAGATGCAATGTATATCTTTTCTGTTGAGGCCTGTGATTGAGGATTCTTGCCTTTTGACCATTCTTCTCTCTTTGTTGACAATCTTTTCGGTAATTGACCTTGGGTGGTACTGCCTGGGAGCTCCCCCAGGCCTCCTGACTCCATTTTAAATGAAGTTTCCTTTTATTAATTTTCACAATATAAATCCTGTGTGTGTGTAAGGAAAAAAAAAATGCTAGCATATGAAGAAGATTCCTGAAAATGAAAGTTAGGGAAGGAAAATTAGACATCAAATAGTCTCCTACCCAAAGTTTAGCGACTTCATTGGTATTCTTTGGCATCTAAAAACCTTTGAAGTCTCCAAGAATTTCTGGTTGCAGTGGGGTAGGGAAGGGAATTGAGGAAAGAAAAGGGCCTCATTTCCTAAGGCCCTTCTCAGAGCCTCATGCTTTATATGTGGACTGACTTAGTATTTATGACCTTATGACACGCCCCCCCCCCCAGAGATTTGGCAATATCTATTCAAATAAAAAAATGCACATGTGCACGAAAGTTTGTACGGAGATAGTCACTGCAGTATTGTTCTACAAGCAAATTCATGGACACTAAATGTCCATCAAGGGGATCGGTTGAATAAACGATTATACATTCATTAAGAAGAATGAGATATCTGCATATACTGATAAGAAATGATTTCTTACATGTGTTTAACACAGAAAGCAAGTTATGTAAGGAATGCTACCGTTTTTTGGGGGAAAGAGGATATACAAGCATTTATCTACCTTTCCCAAAGTGCTTATTTACGCTTACACTATCTCTAGAAGGCCACACAAGAAATTTAATAATATTTTCCAGAAGAAGACTTTTGGGACAGAGGAGGGAGGGGAACTAACTTTTCACTCTATTCTTTTTTGTACTTTCTACGTACGTTACCAAGTGCGTGTGTTACCTTATAAGAAAGATTTGTTTTTAAACTTTTTATTTTGAGGTAATTGTAAATTCACAGATTTGTTTTTAAACAAACTTCTAGCTGCTTCATCACCTCGAAAACCCTCTGCAGCCCACAGCCCTTCTCCAGGGACTGGCTGGCGTTGGCTGCTCACCACTGATTTAAGGGATGTGAAAGGTGGGGAATAATCCAAGGTGGGGGACACAGGTGGACACTGACTTTTTACTCTGTCTCTTCTATATTTTTTTGCATATATAATCATGTGCATATAGTATCTTTTAAAAACAAAGAATTTGTTTATTTAAAAAATTCCCCAGACGCATTCTCAACACCTTCTCCGCCTCTCCCTCCCGCCGACCCCACAAACCCCCAGCCCTTTACCCCGGACAAGCTCACCGGCTGGTCTTTCTCCAGCAAGAAGTCGAGGGACTTCTGCGCTAAGTGAGGGGGCCGCGGGCTGGGGAGCAACCCTAGAAAAAGGGTATTTTACTGATAGGAAACTGAAGTTTAGAAGGATAGCGTTGGTTTCCGTCTTCGATTAAACAGGGATACAAATATATCTACCAAGCAATAGCTAAGGGGGAAATAAGGACCCTAAAGACCTCAGAATCGTTAACTGTGAAAGAAATTGAAAGCGAAATCAGTACTATTTGAAATCACAAAGGCGGGCGCACACTGCATGCCGGGATTTGTAGTCCCTTCCGGGGTGGCCTACGGTGCGGCTGCGCGGAGAGAGGCCTCTTCCGAGCGCATGCGTGCGACGGCGTGGGCGGCAGGACTGAGCGTTCCAGAGGTGTGGCAGCTGCGCTGGTGTGCGGGAGCTGGCCATGGCGATCCCCGCGGCGGCAATGGGGCCTTCGGCGCTGGGCCAGAGCGGTCCTGGCTCAATGGCCCCCTGGTGTTCAGTGACCAGCGGCCCGACGCGCTACGTCCTCGGGATGCAGGAGCTGTTCCGGGGGCACAGCAAGACGCGCGAGTTCCCGGCGCACAGCGCCAAGGTGCACTCGGTGGCCTGGAGCTGCGACGGACGTCGCCTGGCCTCCGGGTCCTTTGACAAGACGGCCAGCGTCTTCTTGCTGGAGAAGGACCGGTTGGTGAGCTGGCAGGGCCCGGCCTAGGCCAGGGAGAGGGGCTGTGGTGAAGCGAGGTGTGGTGGTGAGGAGAGAATGGCGGTGAGGGGAGTGGAGGGGGTAAAAAGGAGGCGAGGGGAGGGGTAAGGAGGGGGTGTGGGGGTGAGGAGGCGGTGTGGTGCGAGAAAGGAGTGTGGGGTGTCGAGGGAGGATGAACGAGCTGGAGTGGTAAGGAGTGAGGAAGGGGTGTGGTGGAGAGGAAGACAGTGAAGGGAAGGAGGAGGTGGGGGTGTGTAGGAAGTCTATAGTAAGGAGGGGTGAAGATGAGGGGAGTGGAGGTGAGGAGAGGGTGAAGACTGGTGGTGAGGAGGAGGGATGGGCCTGGGGTGAGGTGGGGGTGTGGGGGAGTGGTAGGAAGGAATTGCATGATGGTCAGGAGGGCTCCTTTGAAAATGATAGGGCGTCCTGTGTGAATGAGCAGGTGGGTTGGGAACCTTGGTGGCAGAGTGAGGTGGAAAACCAGATAGGAAGAGGAAGGCCAGGAAGGACAGAAGAGTAAGGGCATTGATGTGGAACACAGCCTCAGAACAGTTCAGATTGATTGAGGAGGAAGGGGGGCAGTATTGGAAAGAGTTTTGGGGAAGAGGCTTGGAAGGACTGGACTCTTTAATTATCCAGATTTTTTGTCACAACATATCTTGGTTTGAATAAGGTTGTTACATGTGGAAGCAGGTAACATATGTGTGAAGTGACATTTGGATTCTATTCTTTCAGGTCAAAGAAAACAATTATCGGGGACATGGGGATAGCGTGGACCAGCTTTGTTGGCATCCAAGTAATCCTGACCTCTTTGTTACTGCGTCTGGAGACAAAACCATTCGCATCTGGGATGTGAGGACCACCAAATGCATTGCCACTGTGAACACTAAAGGTGACTTCAGAGAGAGGGCTGTAGGAAGATAAGCTACTTCTATTTGTTCAACAAGCATTTTCCAAATATCTTCTCCATGCGTGGTCCTGTGTTAGGTGTGGGACATCCTGAGCTGAATAAGACAGTCTGCAGCTCCAAGGACCTCATGGTTTAGTGCAGGGAGAGAGGCATATGGATAAAAAAACCCTAACATAATACAACATGGTTCATCTTATAGTGGAGAAGGTCTATAATGTGGATACCCAGAATGGAAATGCTTAAGTCTGCCTGGAGGAGACAGGATAGCCTCACAGAACAAAAGTGGTCAGGGTACTTGGGTGAATGGGGAGGGAAGCACTTCCAGGAGGGAACAGCACGTGCAAAGGCATGGAGAATTTGGGATACTGCTGATAGGCTAGAATGGCTGATCTTGGAATGAATGGTCTTGGTGATCTGGGAGAAAATGACCTGGAAGTTGTGCAGTACATTTATAGACTCTGTTCTTCACCTGGTATCGTCTTATAAACCTTGAGGCCATTTATCTTATTCCGTTGACTAAGATGTCATTGATTATAAGATGCACCAATATTTTATGTTCCATTAGGAAAGAAAATAAAGCTTCCAGATAACCATGTACTCCCCAAATTTTGAGATGCATCCTGATGCGTTTTCAGTTGCATCATAGGTAGTAAAATGTGAAAAAATATGTATCTTAGAATTGGTAAGGTTGACGAAATTTTTAATTGTTGTGTTCGGTGTGGGCCACGGACTTTGTTGACAAGACTTGTACCTGGAGGTGGAATGGTGTAGTGCCTTCCCTAAGTATACAACTGGTGATGCATGAGTGATTTAGGTGGCATCTGGGTAACCCATCAGAAACTGGTTATTTATGTTTTAATGTCTACTAGAGAAAAAGAACTAGCTGAGAATTTATTGCTAAATTGAAGCTAAATCTAAGTAAAATTTTTTTCTCTTTTTCCTTTTTTTTTTTTTTTTTTTTTGTGAGGAATATCAGCCCTGAGCTAACATCCATGCCAGTCCTCCTCTTTTTTGGCTGAGGAAGACTGGCCCTGGGCTAGCATCCGTGCCCATCTTCCTCCACTTTATATGGGACGCTGCCACAGCATGGCCTGACAAGCGGTGCATCAGTGTGCGCCCGGGATCTGAACCCTGGGCGCCAGCAGTGGAGCGCGCGCACTTAACTGCTACGCCATCGGGCCGGTCCCTAAGTAAAATTTTTTGATTCAATATTAGGAAAAATCTTGAATAAAGAAAAATATAGCAGTTACATGGTTAGGATAAAAATTGTGACAATGGCATGTAAATGACTGGAGTTGGGGAAATGGTGGTATAAGAGAGAATAAGAAGCTTTGTAGTCAAATCTGGGTTTAAATCTTGGCTCTGTTCCTTAGCTTTGACATTTCAGCTCATCTCTCTTATCTTCCATTTCTTCATCTATAAAATGAGGATAATTTTATATCCTATAAAAATTTTACACTATAAAATGAAGTGTCCCTGAGAGAAATATTGTGAGGACCAAATGGGGAAATTTGTAAATGAATGTGCTGGACTGGTTGTGATCCGTAAGTGGTAGTCCCCTTCCAGGTCGTAGGTGCTTTGACTAGGACCTTCATGAATGAGTTCTAGAGATAGCTCTGGTCTGTCTAGAATAACAAAATAAACTTCTGGAGGATTACGGGCAAACAGTGTTTTGCTGACTCTATCTGCGTTCCCAGGGGAGAACATTAATATCTGCTGGAGTCCCGACGGGCAGACCATTGCTGTAGGCAACAAGGATGATGTGGTGACCTTTATTGATGCCAAAACACACCGTTCCAAAGCAGAGGAGCAGTTCAAGTTTGAGGTCAATGAAATCTCCTGGAACAATGACAATAACATGTTCTTCCTGACAAATGGCAACGGATGTATCAACATCCTCAGGTGAGGGGGTTCTAGCTTAGGGGACTGTCATGTGTTTGTACTGGGTGCTGTGGTAGATACGGAGATGAAGTAGATGTGAGTCTATCCTGAAGGAGCTTAAAGGACAAGTAGTAATAAAGAATTCTAACCCCTATTGAGCATCTTTGAGCCAGGCACCTTATGTTTTACTGAGTCCTCACAGAAATTCCAGGGAGTTGATGGTGTGTTTCCCATTTGACAGATGAGGATCTGAAATTCAGAGATGTTAAGTCACTAGTCAGCTAGCGAGCACTAGAACTGGATGTACCTTGAGTTATGGCTAATTCATACTCTTAAGGTCTCAGCTAAAGTATCACTTTCCCTCCAGGGAGGCCATCTTCATCACCTCCCTCCCCCAAGGTGAGAGGCATGTTAGAGGCTTATTTTATGTACTTCCTGTTGGTGGCATTTCTCATTCTATATTGCAACTGCATGTTTACTTGTCTGTATCTTGCATTAGACTGTAAATTCCATGAGGGTGGGGACTGTGTTTAACTTGTTTACTGTTGAATTCCCGGTGTGTAGCCCAGTACCTGCTACACAAAGTAAGGATCTCAGTAAATATTTGTTCTTTAGATGAATGAAATTGTGGAGTTGCAACTCAAGTCTGTCTTTTTCTGTTCTTTCTACTATCCTCGGTGAGCAATGCAAGGCAGAATGAAATAAGTTCTGTGATAGAGGGGCTGGGAGTTTGCTATGGAATCCCAAGGAAGGAAACATCACATTGACTGTAGGAGTTGGGAGTTGAATGAGGCAGCTTCTGAGGTTGACCTTGAAAGATGAGTAGAATTTTAAGAACCAGTAAAAGGGAACCACACAATGGACAAAACAGGTGTGAATGAGCATGACTTGCTTGGAGAGTGGTTGGTAGGGTTGCTGGAAGTGGTGGCAGATAAAGTATCTGAAGAGAGGGCCTAAAAATGGGAAGATAAAGTTGAAATGTAATTTGGGACCAGATTATAAAAGGCCTAGAATTCTATGCTTAGCAACTTAAATTTTATCCAGTAATTTTACCAGTATATGTCTTCATGTTGGTTAGTCTGGGTTCATATTCTCAGGTATGTGGTATGCCCTTTCAGTGTGTTGTTTGAAATCTTTTTTATTTCAAGAAAGTCTTCTTGAATTACAGTCTTTGATATTTGTTCTGTTGTCTTTGGTTTTCTTCCTCAGTGTCTCCTGTTATGGTCTTAGCACCTCAGTCCTCTTCCCACAATTTGATTGCTGTCTATCTTGTTTCTCAGCTACCCAGAGCTGAAGCCTGTGCAGTCCATTAATGCCCATCCTTCCAACTGCATCTGTATTAAGTTTGACCCCACGGGGAAGTACTTTGCCACAGGAAGTGCAGACGCTTTGGTCAGCCTCTGGGATGTGGACGAGTTAGTGTGTGTTCGGTGCTTTTCCAGGTGAGTGACTCTGCCAGCACTTTTCTTGTTGGGTAAATTAATTTTATTTCATTTTGGGTGAAATTGTGTGCTCCTCTTATTGGGTTATTCTAATATCTCCTCTGTCTGCTCTGTATCATAGGCTGGATTGGCCTGTGAGGACCCTCAGTTTTAGCCATGATGGGAAAATGCTGGCATCAGCATCCGAAGATCATTTTATTGACATTGCTGAAGTAGAGACAGGTAACTAAAACCCTTGCTACCTTAATGAGAATCTTCTGCCTTTCATCTCTGGCCGTCAGGACTTCTGTTGTTGTGTATTTTCATCTCTCTACACCTCTACTTCCCCAGCATTATCATAAATGACTTTGTCTCCTTAAGACAAGTTTGTTTATTATGACTGTTATAATCGGGTATGAGGGAGCAAAGAGTTAGGAAAAGAAGGGGGCGAGTCTGAAAGAAAGTGATTTAGGAAAATATTTTGCATTTATTAACTCTAAATTCTTCCATTATAATGAAAAATTTTAAATACAGAACGTAGGAGGAAGAAAAGAGCATCGCCTATGGTCGCACCATCTAACTGCAACCTCTTTAAGCGTTGTGGTATATTTCTGTCTTTTGTCTGCATGTGAACTTAAAAAATGTATTTTTTTATAAGTTAAAGAATTATCAAAGTAGATGTGATTTGCTTTAAAAGCAACAAAACAACTTCGCTATAGAAAAATGGGAGGAGAGTATTCATTTTACAAAAGAATTTCCTCTGGGGCCGGCCCGGTGGTGCAAGTGGTTAAGTGTGCGTGCTCTGCTGCGGCAGCCCTGGGGTCGCTGGTTCAGATCCCGTGTGCGCACCGATGAACTGCTTGGCAAGCCATGCTGTGGTGGTGTCCCATATAAAGTGGAGGAAGATGGGCATGGATGTTAGCCCAGGGCCAGTCTTCCTCAGCAAAAAAAACAGGAAGATTGGCAGCTGTTAGCACAGGGCTGATCTTCCTCACACACACACACACACACACACAAAAAGAATTTCAGATTTATTTTTTAACGTAGCTTTATTGTTTTTGGAAATACATGGTACTTTAGTAAAAGAATTCAAACTATATAGAAAACATCAAAGAAGAAAGTAGAAAACTTGAAATTCCACAATTTAAAGAGTGCCACTGTTGATAACATTGTGGTGAGTGTTGTCCAGCCATCCAGAGAGACGGCAGCTCCTTTATGTGACCCCAGTTCATCTGATGCAGGGATGCTCCCCTGCTGCTCTGGGACCTGCTTGCCTCGCCTGCAGGGTGTTACAGCTTCTCTCATGGCGATGGCTGCTGAGCTCTACTGCCAGTTATAATGGGGTTTAGAATTCCTTTGAATATACTAGTATGTACTTGACTGTATGCCAGGAATGCTTAAGCTGCCTAACTATTAGGTGGCTTCTAATCTTTGCACCATTATAAATAATGCTGTGATGACTGTCACTTATGTACTTCCTTTTACTTGTGTGGTCATCCTTTTGGGTAGACCATCGAAGTGGTATTACTGAGTCTAAGGTGTTAACATTTTGTGAAGGACTAAACCACCTTACAGAACGGTGATTGCATGTTTGCTCTTAGTGCAATGCGTACATGTGCGTCTTTTTCCCATGCCATCGTTGTACGAACTTCTTTTAATTATCTACTTTATCTAATACATGTAAAAGGTGATTTAATTCACATATAATCTTTCCGGAATATATCAAATATGGCTGTATTACTTTTTTAAAATGATTTAGACAAATACTCTTAACATGTTGGTTGGTTTTTTTTTTTTCATTTTCTCTATAACCTAGGTTAAAAATAAAAAGCAAGATGATTATCAAAGTAAAGCACAGTTATATTATTTACAGCGTTGTTTTATGCATAAATGGGAAACAGTCTAAATTTTCATTATCATGGACTAATTAAATAAGTTGTGATAGGTTCGTGTTACAGTATGCCCAGAGAAAGGCAGCTGGCTATGGGCTGACGCGAAAGATCTGCGAGGCATGGTAGTGAAAGCGCAAAGCAGGGGCCAGTCAGTGCATGTGATGTGTTCCCATTTAGGGAGAGAAACCAAAGCTAATGTTGTAGAAAAACATTTGGAAGAATTTATATCAGACTTAGAAGATTGGAGGAAGATTGCAATAAGGAAACAGATAAATTTAAATTTAAATTATTAATCATTATGGAAATCAGTTAAACAAAATTAAAAATTTAGTTCCTCAGTCACCCTGGGCACATTTCAAAGACTCAGTGGCCACATGTTGCTAGTGAGAACTGTATTGGACAGTGCACATATGGGATGTTTCCATCACAGAAGTTTCTATTGTACAGTGCTGCTTTGTGCCCTGTACTGTTTGAATTTTATGCAGTAAGCATGTCTTCATAGATTAGTTTGTAAAATAAGAGTAATACATGCTCATTATAGAATATTAGGAAAATGCTAACAAATATAAAGAAATTAACAGTCACACACAGGTCCATAATTTAGAGATAACCATTGCTAACATTTAGTATATTTCCTTCTAGTGTTTTTTCCTCCTATATAGATATTTTTTGTGTTGTTGGAATCATATATTAGATACAATTTTGTATCCTACATATTTTTAATGGATAAATGTAAAGCAAAGTAAGAATTAATTTTAATTTTATTCCTGATAGCAGATATAACAGAACCTCATTTTAATACAGTCCACTTGATTTTCAGCTTTTCAGACACGCCATACACATTGCATCAGTCTGTTGGAACTTTGATGGTCTGGAATAGTAATGTAGGTCTCACACAGTCAGCACCTTATTTGTCGTTTAGAGATTAAACTTTCTAATATACGATCAAGATGTTAAAGTTTATGAAGCCACATGGTTATTTGGGAAACGTCTTAGAAGGCTTCTTCATGTCTACTCTGGTTTTCTTGAACTGTACAAATCTCTTTATCTTAACCAATCCCATAGCAAATGACATGGAGTGAAAGGCCTCAAGAGGAATGAGAAAGGAGGAACAGACTCTGAAACCGTTCTTTATGTCTGTAACTCAGAAATTTGCTCAGACGTATAGCTATAGACTGCCAGATCCTAGTATCATGAAGAGTGGTTAACTGTCCCTGAAATAGAATTACTTAAAAAAAACTCTTTCTCTCTCTGTGTATGTACACACACTCATACACACACGCATGTGTATATGAATAATATTTTTTTAACAGCTTTATTGAAATATAATTCTCATACCATACAGTTGACTAGTTTTAAGTGTATAATTCAATGTGTCCTGCATTTTTAAATTGGCACCACACCGTAAATGTTTTACTACATTAAAATCTTAACCCTAAGGTTGAAAAACAGTAAAGCAGGACTAGGAATAACGGCTTTGGGAAAATCATGTTTAATTTCAACAAGTAGAAGGAATAGGACTTTTGGGAAAAGAAATCTATTTGTAAGGCATTGTGGTTTATTAGAAAGCTCTGTGGCTTTGGAAACAAGACTAATTTCCTGTGTTAGCTCTGCTTCTTCCTTGAGGTGTGACTTAACTGTTAAGTTACCCATTTCTTTAAAAATGGGGTTTAAAATTATTACCTGCCTTGCTGGGTTGTCATTATACTTTATTCAAAGTATGGTCCATCTGATTCATAAGCGGTGCTCAACAAATCGTAACTGCTGTTACTGTTTTTCCAGGGAGTATAGAATAGGGGCTCAGAGCATAGGCTCTTAAGTTAACCTGCCTGCGTTCAGATCCTCCTCTGCCACCTACTGGCTTGTGACCTCTTTGTGCCTCAGTGTTCTCCTCTGTGAAATGGGGTAATGATTGTACCTATCTCATGGGGTTATTATGTGGATTAAACAAATTAATATAGGTAAGTATTTAATAAGTGTGGTCTCTCATTATTAACATATTGGTTGGTTTCTCTATATTGATTTTTATAGGAGACAAGCTATGGGAGGTGCAGTGTGAGTCCCCGACCTTCACCGTGGCTTGGCACCCCAAAAGGCCTCTGCTGGCGTTTGCTTGTGATGACAAAGACGGCAAATATGACAGCAGTCGGGAAGCAGGAACTGTGAAGCTGTTTGGGCTTCCTAATGATTCCTGATAGGAGGACCTGACATGGGGAGAGGAGGCGCTGGCAGAGGCCTTCCTTTGTGTAATTAGTTTGCTCTGTTCTCTTGGAGTTGGTGGGCACCTAAAGTATTTGTAAATTGGTATAAATTATAAAAGTCTTTTGTCAGGCTGCCCATTTGAGTTCCCTTCCTATTCGTTATGTTAGCTGTTCCCATTCTTTCCCTCCTGCATGAGGGCTCTGCAGTGTGGGTGAGGACACTAGTGTACCTTGTCTTCTGGGGACCTGCTGTCTTCCTGCTTTTGGGCGTGTAGTAGACCTTATTGAGCTTGCTTCTGCTTAAATAATACCTAGTTTGGAGGGGTGGGTGAGGAAGGGTGAGATGGGGATGAAGATTTTTTTATAAGTAAAGAAATGTATATAATTGTGAGAACTGAGCATTTAATAAAACTGACTTTTTTAGTATGGGACTTTTAAAATTATGGTTATTATTTTATATATTATATATTTATATATTTTATATTTAATAATAATATAATATATAATATAATATTAACTATATCAATATAATATATAATATATAATAAAATAATAATATATATTATATATAATAAAATTATTATTTTATTATATTATTACAGGGCGATGTAGTTTTGCATTTTTAGAAAAACTCAGAGTTTAAAGATTGTAATTCTATCAGTTAATGTCTTAACCAAGAACTCTAAAATGCAGGGACAGAACGTGAAGTGCATGGACAATCGCAGTCCTTTATATATTGTTAATGTTTATGTGTACGTGTACTTGGCCTCATTCTTCAAAGGGTTTGTAGATAAATTTATGATAAACACTGAGAAAAGTAGTAAAATATAAATGAAAAATGCATAATCAGGATAAGACATATAAATTAGAAGAGAAAGTCAAGATGGGGGCAATTAAAACAGAAATATGCAGAGAATAAGGACCTAACTGATTGATTGAACTAAAATTGTGGCTCTCCACTTCCTGGTGGCAAAGTGAAGAAGGGGATAGTCAGCTAATTCTTATTAAAAAGAAAAACATACCAGCTCCCCAGGGAAAGCAAAGCTTTCGTTAGCTCTTACCTCCAAAAGGAATGGCTCATGTAGGGGATTGCTACCTGTAAGCAACATCTTGATTTTCATTGTGTTTTAATGTATTTCAGCATTAAAAAAAAAAAAAAGAAGTATACCTCAGTAAGTGATGTTTGTAGAAAATTTTGGAAAAAGCAGGTAAGCAAAAAGAAAAATATTCCTGGCACCAAGAGATAAAACCACTATTAGCATTTTTGTGTATATCCTCTAGGAGTTTCCTATGCTCATATTTATATATAAAAACATTTATCTTTATAAAAATCTTGAAGGCTAGACAAATCAGGTATGACAAGATAAAGTGCGCAGTGTGCTCAGCAGCATGTTGGGCAGTATTATAAACACCCAGTAACTCTTAATAGACATTTTTAGTTATTGGACACTATGTCTGGTACTGTAATGAGCACTTTCCATCAGCTATTAACTCAATTTTTGCAACAGCCTTCTGAGGCTGGGTTTTATCACCATTTTACTACCTCAGGGAGTTCAAGTAACTTGGTGTTACTCATTAAGTGACAGTATTCAGATCTAGGTTTGTTTAAGTCCCATATGCCTTCTATTGCAATGGCTGTTCTGTTTCCCTTTGCCATTCCCATTTTACAGATGAGCAAACCTCAGCTCTGAGCAGTCGACTATTGGCCCAGGGTACTGCGTGATTGATTAAGCCTGGTCTTCAGGCTCAGTAGTATTTCCTCCAGCCCCCAGAACAGCCTCTACCTCCACCTGCCCTGAAGAATGGTCTTTTCAGTTGCAAACCAACTTGCCACCTCATTATATGAGAAGTTCAGTGTTGTTCATGTCACTGGGAGTAAACTTTGGTGCATTGTTTCTTGTTTTTGCTATTATCTGTTACTCCGATGGTTGCTGTGTTTCTCTATATTTCCCCCTTAGCACTGGAACCAGATGTCAAGGTTTTAGTCTAGATCCTTGATATTTGACTGATTCCCTCCTCTTCCATCCACTTGGATTTTTTCCTCTGGGTGTGGTAAAGTAAAAGTTTGTGTAAAGTAGCGATCCACGCCACCTATCACTTAAACAAGAAGAGATTTGTTGCTTTCAGCTAGTGGGAGGCTTGAGCAGTAGGAAAACACATATCTGTGAGGAAGGAGTTCCAGCTTGTGGCAACCCTCACTGACTTTCAAGGCTTTACTGACAACATCTTCTCTGTGCCTTGGCTTCAGAGTCCTGGAGGGGCTCAGAAGTCTGGTCCCTCCTGGAGAAATGACACAATTTGTCCCACACCTGGGACCCCTATGGTTTGAGTGAGTTTTCTAGTTCAGAGCCGGAAGGATACCATTTAGAATCACACCTGGCCATTGATTATTCATTCAGTCCAGGCATGTTATATAGTTACTGCTCCAAACACTAGCAAACCAGAAGTGGGTGAGGTTCACTCTGAGCTAGACTTTAATTGGCAGAGAAAGTCTGGGATTTGTTGTGCCAATGACCCATTCCTGTGTTAACTGGAATTACAAGTCAGGCTAAGAAATAGGTAGTTAAGATTGTGGTATCTCTTGCTCAAGAGATCCTGGATTCTCTATGGCATGAGATCAGGCGAGGATGAAACCTGCCAAAGGTTAAGCTTGTGTGAGGTGTATGTGTGTGCCTTGAGGATTGTTCCCTTCACCCTAACCTGTGTTAGGGTAAGGCTGTGCAGCAGGGGGCGAGGGGTGGGGGCAGTTCCTGACCAGGTGTATTGGGAAGCTAGAGTGAGGTCCTGGCCAGAGGCGGTTAGACCCAGGGAGCAGGCTAAGTCAAAAGCAGGCTGTGCTCTCCACATCAGGAGACTAAGGGGTGGAGTACAGGAAGAGGAATCAGCAAGAGGCCAATTCTGGGAGGTAGCAGAGCAAAGTGTGTGTGTGTGTGTGTGTGTGTTGTGTGTGATGAGCTAGTTGGGATGTGATGTGTGGGTGGGCTCAGTTTAGAATGACCAGGAATGGGGTGGATACACTCTTAAGCCCTTTTCTGTTCAAGATGTATTCTACTCCCTAAGGATTTTAGTCACAAAAGGGACCATAAAATGTCTACCTTCTTGGGAAGGAAAAAAGCCCATAGATGGAATTAAAAGGTAAGCCCTATCTTTAAGGAGAGGAGTAGAGATCGTACATATAGAAGTGCATTGCACACTCAGAAATACCTATATGTAGGTAAGGGCCTGCCTTCTTTTCTCCCCCTGACACTGGTGCAGTGGAAATAAGGCTGGCTTGGTACTTGAACAGAACCAGATTTGAACCCTGGCTCCAGCAGTGATTGACCTGACCCACTGTTCTCATCCATAAAGTGGGGATGATGAATCCTCTTCTCCTTGGGAGAAGTTCTTAGGAGAATCAAATGAGATAAAGTATTTGTGAAGTGTCTAGCACAGCACCTGGCACACGGGAGATGCTTACTACATCCCTTCCCCGTGAGGAGCAGCTTCTGAGAACACAGGGGCTGGCTGCAGAGACATGTCGTCAGTCTGTCAGCTTTCTCGGTTCTAAACGCCAGAGCTGAGTGAGCTGCGTTAATCATTCCAGGAGTAGGTACTGTGAGGGGAGGAGATTATCCATCACACCCTGGGCATGGTGGGAGGTTCAGAGGAGAAATATTAGATCTGCTTTCTGCTTGTGGTCTGTTTGGGCCCATGATGGATATGTGTGCATGTGAACAGTGGAGCATAAGTCAGAACTGTGCAAACCGATGGGGAAAACAGGAGTAGGAGGAGGGTAAAGCTCTTGTTAGCTGAGGCTGCTGGGAAAGGATGGATGGAGAGGAGATGGGCTCAGTGCAAGTCTGAATACAGAGGATGTGAATACAGGGCAGAGGACATGTGAGAAGGGGTGCTGCAGCTTGGAGCAAAGCCGAGGTGGTGGCAGTGTCCTGGGATGTGGAGAAGATGGTCAGGTGCATGTGAGATGGGGTTGGGGAGAGAAGGGAGGGAGGGTGTCAGGCTCTGGGTAATGTCAGTTTGGACTGATTGGCAGTGTGGCTTGATGAGTAGGGAGACGGTGGGTACGCTTGGGTTCAGATCCTTGTTCTCTCATCACTAATGGGGAGACTGGTCAAATTACTTCACCCCCATGAGCTGCAGTTTGCTTATCTGTATAATGTCCATAATAACAGTACAGCTTCTGAGGGTTAAATGAATTGGTGTATGCCAAATGCCTGGCACATCGTGGATGTTCAATAAATAGCTATTATTGTCATGTAGGTGTTAATACCATATCTGTGTGCAATATAAACCTTACCTTAGGAGGCTTTCCCCTTCTCCTAAACTCATCACATTTTATGCAAAGAAGCGGGGGGATGGAGTGGGATTGGGAGACAATGAATATTTAACACTTATTTCTTAATACCCATTGATAGAGCTAAGTCCCTTTTTTAACGTTAGGGACACTAAATTGAGAAATATTCAGCCCATGATTGCAAGTTTACTAATAGTTTACATGTTTGAAATTGTTGCTGACATGGAGCCACAAGCTGTTGAACTTCAAGTCATCCAGCATCTCAGTATTTCCCCCATTAGGAGAAGCAGGCAGAGTGTGAAAACATGCCCCCTGGACCAGTAGTGTCATAGCAACAAAGTCGCAACTTGCCCTGGCTGGAATGCCGTCAGGGATCACTGGAGCCCCCATGGATTTGCCAAGAACAAGTTGTTAAACTCCCATTTCCTTTTACCTTCTTGGTTAGGTTACTAGCACACAGGTCAGGCAGTGGTGCAGATGCAGCAAGGAATCTGTCAAAACGTCTCAGGATGTCCTTGGGGACCACAGGAGATCTGGGCTGGGCGCAGGCTGGTTTGTACCTGGTCATCAACTGTACCCAGAGTGGGGATTGAAGTCAACTTGGAGAAAAGTTTCTCTCCTGAAAGGAGATACCACCATGGAGTTCAGGTTGAAGATGATCAGGCCTGTGATTATTGAACCTTTATGATGGACTGCATCTCCCAGATGGCGGCTGAAGTGCTGTGTTCAACACATAGTAGAGGGGAGGCCCTGTTGCCCTCTTTGTAGAAAGGAATTCTTGTTAGATTGACGTGATGTCTGAGCTTCCTCTGAGAGCTGGGCATTGTACGAGAGAGAGGAAATATCAGACTACTGTACCTGGACCCATTTTACAGATGAAAACCAAGGTTCAGGGAGGTTAGGGAACTTGCCCAGGGTCACCCGGTCAGTGTATTAGTTTGAAGGCCATGTTCTTCCACTGGGTTATGCCCTGCACGTGGGTCCCAGATCCCCACTGTTTAGGTTTAGCCTAGTCTAGATGTGGCTTACCAATCACACAGATGTAAAGGCTTGGGAGTCTTAGAAGATTGTTCACCATCAACGTGATTTGTCCGGAGCTTTGTGGCCAAGTTGTCATGGTGCTGATGGGAAGAAACTAGAGAAGAGATAAGGTTTGGCTTGGTCAACTGAAGGGAAGTAACACCTGAAGGGCAAGAAGATTCATTCATTTGAGTCCCTCAACACCTACCCTGTGCCAGGCCTGGGCTGGGCAGTAAGTGCACAGATGTGAAGATGAGCCAGTCTCTGCTCCAGGAACCCACAGCCTGGTGTGGAGATGGTGACTACACAGGGTGATAGCGGTTTCATAAAAGAGTAAGTCAGATCGCATCTCTCCCTTGCTGACAACACACCGTGGCTTCCCATTGAAATTTCCCCAGATCTGCTCTTCCCAGACCATGTCCTTCTCAGCATTCAGGTCTTAATTTACCTCATCTTTAATGTTGCCTCACTCTGCCCCATTGCTTGATCTCTTCTCACTCACTGTAAATTCACTCAGAGTACTTCTTGCCATCAGAAGTTACTTGGTTTGTTTTGAGACCATCTCCCCACCTAAACTGCCAGTGTCTGGGGAACTTTTTTGACATGTTTGTTGCTTTATCCCCAATATTTAGCCCTGTGCTTGGCACTACCAAGCAGGTGCTCAATAAATATTTATTAAATGAATGAATGGATGGGAAAGTAGTATCAGTTTGGGTCGAACACTGGCTGTTAACACTTACTTTTGGGGGAGGGGCTGTGGGGAGACTGGAGGAGGGAAAGCAGGGGAGTGGGAGCCAAGAAGGGTAAAGCCCTCATTTAACCCTCACCGTGACCCAGAGAGGTGGGGGGTGTAACCCCCAGTTCACAGTGCATGAAGCACACTTAGAGACGTTGCTTTCCTTGCTCCAGTGACAGCTCTCAGGTGGAGGAGCAGGATCCAAACCTCTGTGTGTGGCTCCAAAGCCCAGGGCCTGTACAGTCAGTCAGTTTTTCCCCTCCCTGGCTATCCACTAGAACCACCTGATGTTCAGGCCCCACCCCAACTCCCCAGGGCGTGCTAACATCCAGCTCGTGGGGAACCACTGCCCTAGGCCCTGCCATTTCCTTGGTCTGCAGCAAGGCAGGTGGTGTCACAGAAATGGCACGGGAGCGCCGGGGGGTGTGGAGGAAGAAGGCTACCTGAAGGAGGCATTCGAGTTGGTCCTAGAAGGGTGGGTAGGAATTGGCCAGGCAGCCCTTGGAGGAGGTTTGAGGCAGAGGACGTGGTCTAGGAAAAGGCATGGAGACATGGATCATCCTGGCCTGGGGAGGCCGAGAAGGAGCCAGGGCAGTGGTGGTGAGCAGTGGTGGGTTGGGCTTTCCTTTAACAGTCCTTGAGCAGGAGTGTCCACCCAAGCTTTTGGACTCTTCTGCCTTGTCTGTCATGGTCTAACCCATCTCTGCCCTTGTGTGGTTACCTGAGGATCCTCTCAGGGCTTTGGCCTCTCCAAGCTCCTGTCCCACTGTTACTAGGGTCACAGAGAAGGTGGTCAAGACTGGGATTTGCCCATGAGGTCTTTTTGGTTGGAATCAGGTGAACCTTGGCCTGGTGGTTACATTAAATAAAGACCAGAACCTATATGGGAAGCCTATGTCCGTTCAGACGTCAGAGCCCTCAGGCGTGGGCCCCGGCCCAGCTTCCTAACCAGTTTGGCCCCATCTGGCTTGGGAGCGCTTGGGAGCGCTTGGGCTGTGGTGTCAGATAGTCCTGGGCTCTTAGCCTTACCGCTTGCTTGCTGCACCAACGTAGGCATGTCTCCCCTCCTCTCCCAGCTTCAGGCTTCCCATTCTGGGTGGTTTGGCTTTCCCACAGGTGAGGAGTAAGTCTGATCCTGTGTGCTCAGTACTAGGGGGAGCACACACACAACGTAGAGGGTGCTCAACCAGGTAGGTTCTCTCCCCTTCTACCCCCTGCCTCCCTGGATTTCAGAGAGGGGGGACGGGGTGGGGCTAGAGAGGTAGATTAGGGCTAGCTGTGAGGGGCTTGCCTGCAGTGTAAGGAGTTAGACCTAAGGCCTGTCAGCTGGGTTTTAAGGGCTTCAAGCAGCTGAGAGAGGCATTTTAGGAAGACCACCTGGGGCAGTGTGGAGATGATTCAGGAAGAGAGGTCCTTGAAGCAGCAGGTGTAATGCAGAGCTTCTCAAGTTAGGGCGCCTTCTAATCCCCTGGAGGGCCTGTTGAAGCACACATTGCCAGCTCCCACCCCCAGAGTGTTTAGTTTCCTACAGTGGGGTTGGAGGTCTGAGAATTTGAAGTTCTGACAGATTCCTAGAGGCTGCTGCTCCTGGTGAAGCTGTTAGGTACGTGGGCCTGGCCCAGGGTGCTGCTGAGTTTAAACTTGAGATCTTCCACTTGTACGTAGCCATATGGACTTGGCCAAGTCCTCTAGCCCATGTGAGCCTTGTTTCCTCTTCTGTAAATGGGATACTACCCAGTTCCAAAGGATGTTGTAAGAATTCAATGAGATGTTTTTAAGCACTTAGCACAGTGCCTGCAGTCAGGGTTCAGTAGGTTGTTTTATTATTTTTATTAATGCCAGCGAGGAGCCTGTTGCAGAAGTACAAGGGAGAGGTGAAGGCGAGGCTGAACTAGGCCAGTGGCTGAGGGGATCTGGTGTCTCTCAGACTCCAAGACCTGTGATCCTTCCAGCACTTGGAACTCCGTTAAAACCTGTCGGCTGCGGGGGCCGGCCCCGTGGCTTAGCGGTTAAGTGCGCGCGCTCCGCTACTGGCGGCCCGGGTTCGGATCCTGGGCGTGCCCTGACACACAGCTTGTCGGGCCATGCTGAGGTGGCATCCCACATACAGCAACTAGCAGGATGTGCACCTATGACATACAACTATCTACTGGGGCTTTGGGGGGAAAAAAAGGAAGAGGATTGGCATGGATGTTAGCTCAGGGCTGATCCTCCTCACAAAAACAAAGCAAAACAAACCTGCCGGCTGGTTCCTGTCTGGCCACTAGAGGGCAGTGTAGCCAAGGCTGCCCAAGGAAGCCTGGAAGGTTGGGGCAGGTCTGTGCATTCAGCCTTTATTCCTATTCTGAAGCCTAATTGTGTGTTTGCGTTGCGCTGTTCCCTCCCTCCTTGCTCTGTGTACTTGCTGACATTTTTTGGAAAACACTTCGCATCACAGGGCATCTCTGAATTTTTGCTCGTCTTGTGGCCCAGGATTAGCCATGGCTGAAGCATCCCGCTTTCTGGCAGCTGTTGTTTATTTCTCAAGGGCACAGACAGAGCAGAACATGGGGGCCCGGGCCCTGCAGCTCAGCAGAGCCTAGGATGAACCACAGTTGCTCTTCTGCCAGTTTAAAACTTGGGGCCTGTTCCATCTTGCATTCCTCCTCTGCTCCCCGGCCCTTGCCTGCACCCTTTGATCCTGTGGGTGGAGAAATAGAGGGAATTCCAAATCCTTAATCCATTTTGAAGGCTGGCTGGAAGCAAGGCTTTCTAGGGGCCTGGTAAACAGAGCTGGTTGAATCATTTCAGAGAAGTGCAGTACTCTTTCAAGGTCATAGAATGTAGTGAGGGAAGGAAAAAAGCTGGGAGCACATTTATAGTATTTGATGTTGTACTTGTACCAAGCCCTGTACGTTGATGAGTTGCTTTATTCCATAAGAATAATAAAAGGTCCCAGTGACTGCAACCTGCTCTTACTGATTGCGTGGTATGGGCCAGGCCCTGTGCTAAATGATTTTCATGTATTTGCTCTTTTAATCCTAATAACTGCCCATGACGTATTATTAATCCTGAAAGGACTGAGACTTAGAAGGGTTACAGTAGGATACACAGGGCCAAAGAGTGGTGCTGTTAGAAATTCAAACCCGTGTATCTCACTCCAGAATCCAAGCTCTTTCTTTCAGAAATATTGGGCACAGTCAGTTCTCATTTTAGCCCAGCTCTTTCCAGAAGTGGTGTATATAGACGTTAGGAAGGAGAAGGCCAGGCTTATGACAAAGCAGCCTATTAAATACTCCTGATCCCCTGGCATACTGGACCAGTTACTAGACCAGTTAAGAGCATGGATTTGGAACCAGATTGCCTGGGTTTAAGTCCTGGCTCTGCCACTAAGCATCTTTGTGACCTTGGGCAAAATCTTTGAAATCTGAGTCTTAGTTTCCTTATTTGGGGATAAAATGGAGGGTAGTGATAATAAAATGGAGGATGGTTTGCTCTGAAGGTTAGAGTTAATAAATGTAGAGTGCTTAGATCAGTGCCTGGCACAAAGTACTAACTCAGTAAATGTTAGCTGTTGTTATCATTGTTTTTAACCATCATGCTGTATTCACCTCTGTGTTCTCAGTGCCTGGCTTATACTAGGGGTTGGCGAATGTTTATTGAATGAAATGAGAAATGGAATTCAGAAAATATTTTCTGAGCTCTGGAGGGGGCCCGCGAGGTGCTGGCTTGATACATAAATGACTCCCTTCAGACCCTGTCCTCAGGACTTCTCAGTCTGGTAGCAGAGGTCAGGCGTGGGCTAATTACCACACAAGGCAGAGACATTCCTTGTGTCCTTGGCAGGACACGGAGGTCCTGATGTGGGTGAGAGCACTTCTGGAGTGGTGTAGGGGCTGTGGGCCAGTTTCAGAGGGGACAGCCTTTGAATTAGGCCTTGACAGATGGGTAGAGGAGAAGGAGGGGAATGGTGGGCAGAGAATTCAGGCTTCTTGGGCCCAGTACGCCTCCAACTTCACAAAGGACCATTGAGGCAAGTTGGATTTTTATTCATTCAACAAATATTCATCAGCAGTGGTTGGAGTCAGGTACTGCAATACACTGGTGGCTTTGACCCAGTCCCTGACCTCAAGTGACCTGGGTCTAATGGGTCAACAGCCAAGGACATAAGTGATGATAATTCAGTGTGACAAAGGGACCATATTGACTCGGAGCCTCTTAGGTGCATGTGAGAGATACTCGACTCTGACTGGTTTAAGTAGAAAGGAAATTCACCGGCTGACATATCTGGAATATATTCAGGTGTGGCTGGACCCAGGATTTCAAAATACATCCTCAGGAAATTGCGTCTTTCCATCTCTTGTCTCTGCTTTTCTCTGTGTTGGCTTCACTCTCTGGCAGGCTGTCTCTTTGCGCAGTCACAGGTGGCCCCCAGCTGTTCCCAGCCTCCCTGTTACCAGGTCAGAAATCCCAGTACAAAGAACATGCCTCCTTCTCAATGGTTTCCTCTAGTGTCAAGGGATTGAGTCTCATTGGACATCTTTGTTCACATGCCTTCAATGTGGCCAGGGGGATCATCCATCCGCCCTGCATGGGGTAGGGAGAGTACAGGGCATATCAGTGCTGCCCAAATCATGTGGACTGAGGTGGTGGCTGGTAGGCTGTGGTGGGTGTGTTTCCCCAAAGAAAATTCGGATGAGGTCACTAGAGATAGGTAGAGTGGGTGTTTAGGCAAAATCCACAGATGTTCACCACAGCTACCACATGGGAACAGAATGATCCACCAGTTAAGAGCCCTGGCTTGGGACTCCACTTCCTGGGGATGGAATCCCAGTCCCACCATTTGCAGGTTGTGTGACACGGCTGGATCACTTCACCTGTCAGTCTGAGTCTCAGGTCCCCATCTACGAGATGGGAGTGATGGTCCAGCAGCGTGGGCTTGAATCAGTGTGGAAGCACATTACACAGGGATCAGGCCAGCTCCAGCAGCTGTCGCTGCAGTTTGCTGTGGCGTGAAGTCTGACGTCTCCGGATTGTTCCCTGACCAGTCCAGGGCCTTGTCCACAGATAGACAAAAGTGCCCTGGGTTCAAATCCTCAATCTGCTACTTACTGGCTACATTTTCCTCCTCCATCATTCCTGCCTCCCAGGGGTGTTGGGAGAAGTGAGGAGGTGATATATAGACGATCTCTGTCTATGGCACATATCGGTCTGTAACTGATGATGCCTGAGTTCTCAGTACAGCGATTACTCCAGAGCATGTCAGGAGTCCAGGTGTGACTCTGGCAGGACAGACCACGTGCTCTGTGAACATACAACTCTCCTTCTGGATAAAGGGTGCGTTTGGCCAACAGCCAAGGACTCTGGGAAGGCTTTGTGTAGCCTGGCCCTTTCTTCCTTCCTTTCAGCTTGGAGTGCGTGCAGCCTCACAGAGGTTCATGTTTCATTCGTAATTACCCCTCGGGCTCTGCTATCAGCCTGTCTTTCATTTCCACCGCAGGCTTTCAGCCAGGCAGTATGACAAAATCTCATCTAGAGCGTGTTAACTCTTTTCCTTCATTGCTGGCAGAGATCTGGGATCACTCTGTGTTAGGACAAGTTGTAAGTAAACGCACATTTACTCAAATGTGGCCCCTCCTCCTATCCCATAGCCTTATCTTAGATTTGGACAGCTTCCAATTAGGGAACACAAGAGTGTTTGGAAAAGACCATAGAAATCATTTAATCCAGTCTACCCATTTGACAGAAGAGTAAATTGAAGATGTTTGGTTAAGTCACTCATGTTTACATAGATAACTTGAGGATACAGATAGAGCTAGAAATCAGGTCTTCTGACTCTTAGTCCAAAACCTTTACCACAATAACCTGGTGCTTCAATCAATCATTCACTTTTTCAGCAACATATATTGAACATCTATTGCTGTATTCCAGGTCCTATTTTAGGCACTGTGAAAACGAGTTGAATAAGAAACCATCTCTGCCCTTGAAGTGCTTATGATCTCTTCATCTATTCATCCATTTATCCATCCATCCGTTATCTGTTCCTCTTTCCATTAGTCTGCTTCTCTCTCTCCACCCATCCATGAATACATCTGCTTATCTCTTTCTCCATTCATCCAGCCATCAACGTGTCTGTAAGGTTCCAAGTGCCCAAAAACAATCTTTACACTTTAGGCTTTCGCATGTAGTGGGGGAAGACACAAAAAGCTGCCTCTAAGGTGTGAATGAAGGGCTCTGGCTGTCCACGAAAGCGGACTTGCAGTTCTGCCTGTTGTTTCTGAGAAGACTCATTCTTAGGGCGAAAATAGAGCTGCACCTTGGGTAGGAGTTTCCAGTGAGTAAGATGGGGAAGAACCTTCCTGCCTGAGGGAACAACAGGAGTAAAGGCATGAGGATGCCTGGTGGGTTTGGGAGGGAGAGGAATTCCATTTCATTTGGTAACTCCTTCAAGGAGTGAACTGCCTGGCTAATAGTCAAGAAAGGATGTTGAAGGCCCTTTTAAAAGGACCTTGAATACCATACGTGGAGCCAGAACATCACCCTCTAGGCGCTTGAAAACCGTTGCAGAGTGACTTAGGGCAGTGGGCATTTTAGAAAGATCACGCCGGGAAGTTGAGTCACAGGGAGAGACTGGAAATGCAGGAGTTTTTAAAGCCTGTTCTGACAGTCCTAGGAGAGTTGACTTCACGGCCTGAATCACGGTGTTGACAGTGGAGATGGAATCTATGGGGTGGGGTTTGAGCAACATGTGGAGGAAAAGTTAACAGAACCTGGATGGTGACACATCGGATGTGGACCTTGAGGGAGAGGAAGGAGTCAGAGAAGACTTCGAGATGCCTGACTGGTGACAGGTGACAATGCCATTTGCTGAATTCAAGACCACAGAGGAAGAGGATTTTTTGGGAGGCAGGGACAATAATGCATTCAGTTTTAGACAAGCTGCTGTTGAGGCATCTGTGAGATGCTGGGCGATGTGGATGATGAGGTTAGTTGTAGGATCTGGGGCTTATGAGAGATGGAGCTGGGAGTGGACATGGTGAGCTGTCTGGAGTGCGGGGTGTTGATTGCACACAGAACAGCAGACATAAAGCTGGAGCGGAGGCTGGGGCTTCGACCTGCTTATTGGAGGGGATGGGCCTGCTAGACGGCAGTGGACTGTGCCAGAGAGAAGAGGGAAGAGTGAAACTGTGTGGGTTGTGATAATTGTACCATGCTTATGGAAGTTGTTAACACTAGGGGGAGCGGGGTGAAGGGTATTTGGAAACAATCTCTACCAGCTTTGCAACTCTTTGTTAAGTGTAAAATTATTTCAAAATAAAAGTTAAAAAAAAGACCTGAAGTGGATTGTACTGGATGCAGCAGTGCATCCTTGATACCCGCATTATCTTTTTTTCCAGCTTTTTTGATGTATGTATTGCCATACGATAAACTACATATATTTAAAATGTATAGTTTGATAAATTTTGGCATATGCATTCTCTCATGAAACCCATCACCACACTCAGGGTCATGAACGTACTCATCACCCACAAACATTTCTTCATGTCTCTGTTATCTCTGTTCTCCACCCGCCCCTCCCTACCAAGTAACCACTGATCTACTTTGTGTCACTATAGATTAGTTTACATTTTCTAGAGTTTTATATAAATAGAATCATACAGCATGTACTTTTTTGTCTTGCTTCAATTCAAGTATATAGTTATTTTGAGATTCATCTGTGGTATTGTTTGTGTAAATAGCTCATTCCTTTTGTTGCTAAATAGTATTCCATTGGCTATCCATTCACCTGTGGATGGCCATTTGCATTGTTTCCAGTTTTTGGCTATTACAAGCAAAACTGCTATGAACATGTGTGTATAATCCTTTTATGAATATATATTTCCTTTTCTCTTGGGTAAACACCTACCAGTGGAATGTCTGGAGCATATGGTAAGTGTATTTTTAACTTCACCGGCATGAGAGTCCCAGTTCCCCCACATCTCCACTAACAATTGCTATGGTCAGTCTTTTTAATTTAAGCCATTCTAATGGGTGTGTAATGGTATCTCATTGTGGTTTTAATTAGCATTTCTCTAATGACTAATGATGTAGAGTATCTCTTCATGTGCTTATTTGCCACCTGTATATCTTCTTTGGTTAAGAGTCTGTTCAAGGGGCCGGCCTGGTGGCGCAAGTGGTTAAGTGTGTGCGCTCTGCTGCGGTAGCCCGGGGTTCGCCAGTTCGGATCCCGGGTGCACACCAACACACTGCTTGTCAAGCCATGCTGTGGCGGCATCCCATATAAAGTGGAGGAAGATGGGCACGGATGTTAGCCCAGGGCCAGTCTTCCTCAAAAAAAAAAAAAAAAGGACAATTGGCAGATATTAGCACAGGGCTGATCTCCTCACAAAAAAAAAAAAGAGTCTGTTCAAAAGTTTTGCCCATGCTTTTAAAAATTGGGTTGTTTGTTTTCTTATTGTTGAGTTTTGAGAGTTCTTTATTTACTCTGGATATAAGTCCTGTATCAGATATACACTTCACAAATATTCTCTCCCTGTGTGGGGCTTGTTGTTTTATTTTCTTAAAAGTGTCTTTCAAAGAGCAGAAATATTTAATTATGACAGAGTCCAATTTATTGATTTGTTCTTTTTGCGATCATGATTTTGGTGTCAGATCTAAGAAATCTTTGATATGCTATGATAGCCAGCGCCACAAAGATTTTTTCCTGTGTTTTCTTCTAGATGTTTTGTAGTTTTAGGTTTTACATTTAGATCTATGATCCATTTTTTTAAAAAAATTGAGATATAATTGACATATAACATTATATTAGTTTCAGGTGTACAACATAATGATGTGATATTTGTAAATATTGCAAAATGATCACCGCAATAAGTCTAGTTAACGTTCGTCACCATACATAGTTACAATTTTTTTTTCTTGTAATGAGAACTTTTAAGATTTACACACTCTCTCCCTAACTCATTCTGTGAAGCCAACATTACCCTGATACCAAAACCAGACAAGGACAACACAAAAAAGGAAATTACAGGCCAATATTACTGATGAACATTGATGCAAAAATCCTCAACAAAGTACTAGCAAATCGCATACAGCAATACATTAAAAAGATTATACACCGCCATCAGGTGGGATTTATTCCAGGGACGCAGGGATGGTTCAACATCCGCAAATCAATCAATGTGATATACTACCTTAATAAAATGAAGAATAAAAATCACATGATCATCTCAATAGATGCAGAGAAAGCATTTGACAAGATACAGCATCCATTTATGATAAAAATGCTGAATAAAATGGGTACAGAAGGAAAGTACCTCAACATAATAAAGGCCATATACAACAAACCCACAGCTAATATCATCCTCAATGGTGAAAAACTGAAAGCTATCCCTCTAAGAACAGGAACCAGACAAGGATGCCCACTCTCACCACTCCTATTTAACATAGTACTGGAAGTCCTAGCCAGAGCAATCAGGCAAGAGAAAGAAATAAAAGGGATCCAAACTGGAAAGGAAGAAGTGAAACTATCACTATTTGCCAATGACATGATTTTATACATAGAAAACCCTAAAGAATCCACCAAAAAACTTTTAGAAATTATAAATGAATACGGTAAAGTTGCAGGATACAAAATCAACATACAAAAATCAGTTTCATTTTTACACACTAACAACGATGCTGCAGAAAGAGAAATTAAGAATACAATCCCATTTACAATTGCAACAAAAAGAATAAAATACCTAGGAATAAACTTAACCAAAGAGGTGAAAGATCTGTACACCGAAAACTATAAAACATTGCTGAAAGAAATTGAAGAAGACACAAAGAAATGGAAAGATATTCCATGCTGTTGGATAGGAAGAATTAACATAGTTAAGATCTCCATACTTCCTAAAGCAATCTATAGATTCAATGCAATCTCTACCAAAGTTTCAACAACATTTTCACACAAATAGAACAAAGAATCCTAAAATTTATATGGAACAATAAAAGACCCCAAATAGCCAAAGGAATCCTGAGAAAAAAGAACAAAGCTGGAGGTATCACACTCCCTGATTTCAAAATATACTAGAAAGCTATAGTAACCAAAACAGCATGGTACTGGCACAAAAACAGACACACGGATCAATGGAACAGAATCGAGAGCCCAGAAATAAACCCACACATCTATGGACAGCTAATTTTTGACAAAGGAGCCGAAAACATACATGAGAGAAAGGAAAGTCTCTTCAACAAATGGTGTTGGGAAAACTGGACAGCCACATGCAAAAAAATGAAAATAGACCATTATCTTACACCATGCACAAAAATTAACTCAAAATGGATTAAAGACTTGAATGTAAGACCTAAAACCGTGAAACTTCTAGAAGAAAACACAGGAAGTACGCTCTTCAACATCAGTGTCAGCAACATATTTTCAAGCACCGTGTCTGACTGGGCAAGAGAAACAATAGAAAAAATAAACAAATGGGACTACATTAAACTGAAAAGCTTCTGCACAGCGAAGGAAACCATCAACAAAATGAAAAGACAACCTAACAATTGGGAGAAGATATTTGCAAACCATATATCTGATAAGAGGATAATCTCCAAAATATATAAAGAACTCATACATCTCAATAACAAAAAAACTAACAACCCAATTAAAAAATGGGCAAAAGACCTGAACAGACATTTCTCCAAAGTAGATATACAGATGGCCAACAGGCACATGAAAAGATGTTCAACATCATTAACCATCAGGGAAATGCAAATCAAAACTACAATGAGATGTCACCTCAAGCCCGTCAGAATGGCTATAATTACAAGAGAGGAAACAACAAGTGTTGGAGAGGGTGTGGAGAGAAGGGAACTCTTGTACACTGCTGGTGGGAGTGCACACTGGTGCAGCCACTATGGAGAACAGTATGGAGATTCCTCAGAAAATTAAGGATAGAACTACCATATGATCCAGCTATTCCACTGCTGGGTATTTATCCAAAGAACACGAAAACACCAATGCGTAAAGATACATGCACCCCTGTGTTCATTGCAGCGTTATTCACAATAGCCAAGACTTGGAAGCAACCTAAGTGCCCATCAAGGGATGAATGGATGAAGATGTGGTATATATACACAATGGAATACTACTCAGCCGTAAGAAATGATGAAATCCAGCCATTTGTGACAACATGGATGGACATTGAGGGTATTACGCTAAGCGAAATAAGTCAGAGGAAGAAGGTCAAATACCATACGATCTCACTCATTAAGTGGTAGATAATAACAACAACAAACAAACACACAGAGACAGAGATTGGATTGGTGGTTACCAGAGGGGAGGAAGGGAGGCAGGAGGGTGAAAGGGATGATTAGGCATGTGTGTGGTGATGGGTTGTAATTAGTATTTGGGTGGTGAACATGATGTAATCTATGCAGAAATAGAAGTATAATGATGTACACCTGAAATTTATACATTTATAAACCAATGTTACCCCAATAAAAAAATAAATTAATTAAAAAACAAGAAAAATAAGATTTACACACTCTTAGAAACTTTCAGATATGCAGTACAGTATTGTTAACTATAGTCACCGTGCTGTACATTACATCCCCAGCTATTACTTATTTTATAAATGGAAGTTTGTAGTTTTTGACCCTCTTCACCCATTTTGCCCGCCCCCACCCCCCACCTCTGGCAACACCAATCTGTTCTCTGTATCTATGAGCTTGTTTATTTTTTTTAGATTCCACATATAAGTGAGATCATATGGTATTTGTCTTTCTCTGTGTGATCCATTTTTGAGTTAATTTTTATAGCTGGTGACAAGTATGGATGAAGGTCGTTTTTTTTGCATATGTATATCTAGTTGTTCCAGCACCGTTTGTTGAGAAGACTATCTTTTCTCCATTGCATTTCCTTTGCACCTTTGTCAAAAACCCATATATGTTTGGGTCTATTTCTTCACCTTCTCTTTTGTTCCACTGATCTATGTGGCTACTTTGATGCCAATACCACACTGTCTTGGTTAATGTAGCTTTATAATAATTCTTAAATTCAGGTGATCTTAGCCCTCCAGCTTTGTTCTTTCTCAGAGGGGTGTGTGTGTGTGTGTGTGTGTGTGTGTGTGTGTGTGTGTGTGTGTGTGTTTGTGTGAATTCTAGCTCCTTTGCATTTCCATATGAATTTTGGAATTGGCTTGCCAATTTGTACAAAAAGTTTCCTGATATTTTGATTTGGATTGAGTTGACTATATGAATCAATTTGGGGAGAATTGACATGTTAATAGTGTTGAGTATTCTGACCCAATAACAAGGTATATCTCTAGGTTTACAGTTTTTTTCCTTTAGTACTTTAAATATGTTGCTCTCTTGTCTGTCTTCTTGCTTGCACTATGTCTGATGAGAAATCCGTGTTATCTTTATCTTTGCTTTTTCTATATGTGACCTGCTTTTTTTATCTGTTTTCAGATTTTCTCTTGTATACTGGTTTTGAGCAATTTTATTGTGATGTGTCCTGGTGTAGTTTTCTTGATGTTTCTTGTTCTTGGAGTTTTTTGAGTTTCTCGAATCTGTGGGTTTATAGTTTTCATCAAATTCAGAACATTTTAGATGTCATTTTTTCAAATATTTTTCTGTCTACTCCCCTCTTCTTCAGGAACTCCAATTGCATATATATTAGGCCTCTTGAAGCAGTTCCATAGTTTAATGACACTCTTTTCATTATTTAAAGTTATTTTTTTCTCTGTGTGTTTCATTTTAGACAGTTTCTATTCCTAAGTCTTTAAATTCACTAATATTTGCTTCTGCAATGACTAATCTGCTATTAATCCCATCCAGTGTATTTTTCATCTCAGACATTTTAGTTTTCATCTCTAAAAATTAAGGTCTTAAAAAATATATTTTTGGGACCAGCCCGGTGGCACAGCAGTTAAGTGCGTGCGCTCAGTTTCAGGGGCCTGGGGTTCGCAGGTTCGGATCCTGGGTGCGCATGGACGCACCGCTTGTCAGGCCATGCTGTGGCAGTGTCCCATATAAAGTGGAGGAAGACGGGCACGGATGTTAGCCAGGGCTGGTCTTCCTCAGCAAAAAAGAGGAGGATTGCCACTGGATGTTAGCTTAGGGCTGATCTTCCTCACACACACACACACACAAAAATATTTTTCATGGCTGTAGTGAATTTTTTGAAAATATGGAACATTTACAAATAAATATATATAATATTCTATATATTAAATATTATTATATATTTTAACATATATTGACTATTATAAAATATTAATATAATATTATAGCATAATATTATAATATATTAAAATATAATAACTGTTTTAATGTCCTTCTTTGCTAATTCTAACATCTGTGTCAGTTCTAGGTTGATTTTGATTGATTTTTCTCCTCATTATGGGTCATATTTTCCTGCTTCTTTTCATGCCTATTAATCTCTTATTGGATGCCAAACATTGTGAATTTTACCTTGTTGCTTGCTGGCTATTTTAATATTTCCAAAAATATTCTTGAGCTTTACTTTGGAAAGTAGCTAAATTACTTGAAAACAGTTTATATTTTGTGTCTCTTGCTTTCGAGATTTACTGTGTGGGACCAGAGCGTGTATAGTGAAGGGGTTAATCTTCCTCATTTTGAAGGCAAGACTGTGAGTGTTCTGTCTAAACTCTGTGATGCTCAAGCCTTCACAGTCTGGCTGGTAGGAACAGGCTCGATTCCCAGCCCCGTGCGAGGACCGGCAGCTGTCCCTCTAATCCTCTCGGGTGATTCTTTCCCCAGCCTGGGGTGGGTAGTTTCCACACACACTTGCATGCAGTGCTTGGTGCTCTGCTAAATGATCCAGAGACCTCCAGAGTTCTCTCTCCCTGTGCTCTCTCCTCTCCAGTATTCTGTGCTGCATACTCTAGACACCCTAGTCTCTCCCAACTTTCAGCTTTGTCCTCTCAGCTCAAGCTGTTCGCCAACCTCTGCCTCACTTCCCACTCCCCGCACTGCAGCCTGGTTTCTCTCTAGTCAGTGAGGTAGGACAATTGTAGGGCTCACGTTTGTTTTCTCTCTCACAGGGATCATTACCCTTTACTGCCTTATGTCCACTGTCTTGAAAATCATCGTTACATACTTTTTTCCGTTTAAAAAAAGATTTTTTTTTACTGGTTGTGTCAGATGGGAGGGTAATTCTGTTGCATTACTCCATCCTGCTGGAAGCAGAAGTATCCATCACACATTTTATTGCGTTATTTTTCTTTCAAAACCTACATTAGAAGAAACCTTCTTCTGTAACAACCAGCAGCCTGACAAAGTGTGTTCCCTCGTCCTGTGATTGTTTTGCTTCTCCAAGCAAGCCTGTGAGATGGGTGTCAGATCATCCCCATTTTACACATAAGAGAACCAAGCCTTAGAGAGGTGAAGGGGCTTGTCCAGAGTCACACGGTCTACAGAGGCAGAGCCAGGGTTAAGCCACATCCCCACTACACTGTGCTGCCCTCTAGTCCCCAGGAGGGGAAACAGAGCCACGTGAAGTACGGGTTGGTATTATTATATTTTTTAAAACATTTTTGGGGGAAACAGAGATAATTAGGTGGGCTCAGAGAGTAATATTTCCAAGGTCACAGGGCTAACGAGCCTGGAGTTTGGAGAGGGTCAGGGATCTCTGTGAGTGGTCTTCCTATTGCACCTCCTCCCAACCCACTTCAGAGAAGGGGCATGTGTCTTCTATCTAATGCATCCTGCCAAACAGAAGAGTTGGGCTTTTTGCCAGCGCTGTGGACCTGGGGGTCTGGAAATTGGCCTGGCTTTATGAGCAATCTTGGGAAGTGGAAGGGGAGGAGGAGGAGGTGGGGGCTGGAGAGTACTGGTTGCTCAGCATGGCGGTGATGGGAGAGGGGTGGGGAGGATGAGGGGAGCACCAGAAATCCAGAGGGTGGGCTTGCAGGAGCTGTGGGTGGAGGGTGTGGCACCAGGAGGCAGGGGCTAGGTCTGGTGGACTCCTACTGTCTCCTACCTTATACGAGTCTCCCTGCCTCCCCTCCGCCTGCCACCCCCCAGCAAGAAAGGTGGGGAAATAAAATAATGAAGCCGTGAGTAGGTGAGGTGTTAGGGAGACAGCTTGCCAGGGTGGGCAGCACAGATGACTGGAGGGTGGGGAGGGAGGAGGTGGGAGGTGAATGTGCAGATCCGCTCAGATAAATGGGTGGAGAGGGCTCAGCCTGGGCATGCAGAGTTGCAGGTGGGGGCACTGGTGGGTGACACCAATGCACGGGTGCTCCAGGAAGAAGGTGATATGCTCTTTGCCTGGCCATGGCGGAGGCTTCAAAATGTTCTTGGAGAATTTATTTTTAGTGAGATTCCCTTTTGACTGGGTTTTCTAAAATATGGAATGGTGTGGAACATAATAATTACCATTTATTAAGTGCTCATTGTCTGTTCAGAACCTATTTTACATGCATCAACTCAGTTCATATCACAATTACTTTCTGAGGTGGGGACTATTACTAACTCCATTTGACAGGTGAGAAATCTGAGTCTCAGGGATGCGTTGACTTGCTCAAGCACCTTCTGTTCGATTTATTTATTTTAAATGAGAGAAATGTACATGGGGAGCAAGAGCCTGTTTAGACAGAACTCACCTAATGGCTTTTTGTTTTTTTTTTCCGGGACCTGCTCTTCAGCTTGGCAAATTTGGAGCTGGAGGGCAGGGGGTGGTGGGGGTTGGGGGAAAAAAGGTATTGGAGACACACTGGATGCCAAAGAGAAAAGGAAACTTCATGTGCATTCTCACCACAACTCTGCCCTGTAGATATTGAGCAGAGGATTCCTGTTATCTCGTCTACCTATGCAGGAGCTGCACACCCAGCACCCCTCAATGGCACAACCGCTCCATCTCCCTGGCCACAGTGATTGGGCCAGCTTCAAGCATGTGAACTAAACCAGGCCAATCACATCCTTTCCTGGGATTTAAAACAAAACCAAGCCAAACTGGAGCTGACAGCTCTGTTGCCCCCTTAGCACAGTGTAGCTATCTTCTAACAGACACGTTCTTTACCTTCTGCAGACACTGACGTGAACGAATTAAACAGAAATGTAGATAGAAGAAAAGGAAAATGGGAAGTTCTACTGACATTTTTCTTTCCCTCTTCCCAAAGCCCTGATTTCTGTTTAGAGAGCTACGTGGCTCTGGAAACACTGACTCCTCCCAGCCCTCTGGCTCCAGGGGGAACCACTTGGCCTGGGCAAGGCCACTCAGCACATTCCTTTCCCCCACTGCAGAAATTGCCAGAGGTGGGCAGTACCAAAGCTGTTCAGTCAGAGTAACTTAAGGACTTCTACTAAATGCGGAGACACAGTTTCCCTTTCCTGTTGGATGAGAACGAGGAAGCATGTAGCTACCTAGTGAGCATCCGCCTTGGAATCAGCAAGTAAGCCAGTCTTGGGACGAGGTTGACGGTTAGAGAGGAGAGACAAGCAAAGACTGTGGGTCTAGCTAGTGGATCAGTTCTTCCCTGAAGCCACCCTACCTCAGGACCCACTCGATCTAGGAGCCATCAATCTCCGCTCTGGTTTAAGGTGTTACCACAAGCTTCTTGACTGACAAGTTACTCGTGGTGTTGTTTGGGTCCTGGTTCCAGCCAGCTCAGAAGCTGGTTCCATGGGTTCTTTCCTGGCCACCATCTTGTAATACGAACCGTTATGCTTCTTATCTTGCTTCTTTCTTAGAAAAATTAAATTATTAAAAAAAATTTTAATGGAAACTTAAAAGCACATACAAGTAGAATAGTATAATGCGTGCATTCTCAACCAGGATGGAGAGGTGGTCAAAGGTGGCACAAATTGGTTCCTGGGGAGGAAGTAGATAAAGCTTAACGTAATGGTTTGTGGTCCTCTAAAGGGGTGTTTTTCAAAGAGCAGAAATGTTTAATTTTGATGAAGTCCAATTTATCTATTTGTTCTTTTATGGATCATGCTTTTTTTTTTTTTTCATGAGGAAAATTAGCCCTGAGTTAACATCTGTTGCCAATCCTCCTGTTTTGCTGAGGAAGATTGGCCCTGGGCTAACGACTATGCCCATCCTCCTCTACTTTATATGTGAGATGCCTGCCACAGCATGGCTTGATAAGTGGTGCATAGGTCCGCGCCCAGGATCCAAACCCATGAGCCCCGGGCCGTCGAAGCAGAGTGCACGAACTTAACCACTATACCACTGGGCCAGCCCCTTATGGATTATGCTTTTGGTGACAGATCTAAGAAATCTTTGATATGCTATGATACCCAGGGCCACAAAGATTTTTTCCTATGTGTTCTTCTAGATGTTTTATAGTTTTACGTTTTACATTTAGATCTATGGTCCATTTTTGAGTTAATTTTTATAGATGGCGACAAGTATGGATCCAACGTTGTTTTTTTTTGCATTTGAATATCTAGTCGTTCCAGCACCATTGGTAGAGAAGGCTGTCTTTTCTCCACTGCATTTCCTTTGCACTTTTGTCAAAAATCCATATACGTGTGGATCTATTTTTTTATTTTTATTTTTTTTGCTGAGGAAGATTCACCCTGAGCTAACATTTGTTGCCAATCTTCCTCTTTTTTTGCTTGAGGAAGATTAGCCCTGAGCTAACATCTGTGCCAGTCTTCCTCTATTTTGTATATGAGTTGCTGCCACAGCATGGCTGATGAGTGGTGTAGGTCTGCACCCAGGATTTAAACCTGCAAACCTGGGCCACCGAAGCCGAGCGCACCAAACCTTAACTACTACACTACAGGGCCAGCCCCATGTAGATCTATTTTTCAACCCTCTCTTCTGTTGCATTGATCTATGTGGCTACTTTGATACAATACCACACTGTCTTGATTAATGTAGCTTAATCGGGGCCGGCCCTGTGGCTTGGTGGTTAAGTGCGCATGCTGCGATGCTGGTGGCCCGGGTTCGGATCCCGGGTGCACGTTGAGGCACCACTTCTCTGTCCATCCTGGGGCCGAGTCCCACATACAGCAACTAGAAGGGTGTGCAGCTATGACATACAACTATCTACTGGGGCTTTGGGGGCAAAAAATAAAAATAAATAAAATCTTTAAAAAAAAAAATGTAGCTTAATCATAATTCTTGAAATCAGGTGGTCTTACCCCTCCAACTTCATTCTTCTTTTTCAGAGTTGTGTGTATGTGTAAATTCTAGCTTCTTTGCATTTCCATATGAATTTTAGAATTAGCTTTCCAATTCGTCCACAAACGTTCTTGATATTTTGATTTGGATTGTGTTTACTATATGTATCAATTTGGGAAGAATTGACATGTTAATAATGTTCAGTATTCTGACTCAGTAGCAAGATATTTCACTCAGTTTACTTTGGTCTTTTAGAGCTTCTTCAGCAATGTTTCATAGTTTTTAGTGTACAGGTCTTGCACATATTTTGTCAAAATTTCCCCTAGGTATTTCAGAATTTTTATGCTATTTTAAATGGTATTTTTAAAAATTTTAATTTTTGATTGTTTCTGGTGTATAAAAATATTGTTTCCTTGGTATATTGTTCTTGTATCCTGCAACCATGCCTAAACTCACTTATTAGTCCTAATATCTTTTTTGCAGATTTCCTTGAATTTTTTACATAGACAAATAAAGACATTTTTACTTCTTCCTTTCCCATATGGATGCCTTTTATGTATTTTTCTTGCTTTATTGCACTGACTACAAGCTCCGGAACAATGTTTAATACAAGTGGTGAGAGCAGATATCTTTGTCTTATTCTTGATCTTAGGAGGAAAGAATTCAGTCTTTTTCCATTAAGTGTGGTGTTAATTGTAGGTTTTTTGGAGATGCTTTTTTTTTTTTTTTTAAATCAGATTAGTAAGCTCTTTTCTGTTCCTAGTTTTCTAAGAGTTTTCTTTTCTTTTTTTTATTTTTGTTGAGGAAGATTGGCCCTGGGCTAAAATCTGTGCCAATCTTCCTCTATTTTGTATGAGGGATGCCACCACAGCATGGCTTGATGAGCGGTGTGTATGTCTGTGCCCAGGATCTGAACCTGCGAACCCTGGGCTACTGAAGCAGAGCGCATGAACCTATGCCACTGGGCTGGCCACCAAGAGTTTTATTTTGTAAATAAGAAATGGGTATTGAATTTTTTCAAATGCTTCTTATGACTATGGAAATGATCATATGGTTTCTGTTTTTTAGTTTGTTAATATTGTGAATTACATTAACTGATTTTTCATATAATAAACCAACCTTGATTTCTTGGCATAAATCCATTTGATCATGATATATTATCCTTTTAGTATATTGTTAGATTCAGATTTCTAAAATTTGTTTAGACTTTTAAAAAGTCTATTTTTATGAGAGTTATTGTCTGTAGTTTTTTTCTCATAATATCTTTGTCTAGTTTTGGTATCTGGGTAATGCTTGCTTCATGGAATGAATTGGAAAATATTTGCTTCTCTTTAATTTTTTTGAAGAGTTTGTGTAGAACTTGTACTTTTGTCTTCCTTAAATATTTGATAGCATTCATAAGTGAAGCATGTGGACCTGGAGTTTTCTCTGTGGGAAGGTTTTTTTTTTTTTTTTAATTTTTTGTTTATTGCAGTAACATTGGTTTATAACATTGTAAAAATTTCAGGTGTACATCATTGTACTTCTATTTCTGCATAGATTACATCATGTTCACCACCCAAATACTAATTACAACCCATCACCACACACAGGTACCAAATTATCCCTTTCACCCTCCTCCCTCCTCCCTTCCCCTCTGGTAACCACCAATCCAATCTCTGTCCCTATGTGTTTGTTTATTGTTGTTATTATCTACTACTTAATGAAGGAAATCATACGGTATTTGACCTTCTCCCTCTGACTTATTTCACTTTGCATTATACCCTCAATGTCCATCCACGATGTCACAAATGGCTGGATTTCATCATTTCTTATGGCTGAGTAGTATTCCATTGTGTACATATACCACAGCTTCTTTATCCATTCGTCCCTTGATGGGCACTTAGGTTGCTTCCAAGTCTTGGCTATTGTGAATAACGCTGCAATGAACACAGGGGTGCATGTACCTTTACAAATTGGTGTTTTCAAGTCCTTTGGGTAAATACCCAGCAGTGAGATGGCTGGATCATATGGTAGTTCTATCCTTGATTTTTTGAGGAATCTCCATACTGTTTTCCATAGTGGCTGTACCAGTTTGCACTCCCACCAGCAGTGTATGAGAGTTCCCTTCTCTCCACATCCTCTCCAACACATGTTGTTTCCTGTCTTGTTAATTATAGCCATTCTGACGGGCGTCAGGTGATATCTCATTGTAGTTTTGATTTGCATTTCCCTGATAGTTAATGATTTTCAACATCTTTTCATGTGTCTGTTGGCCATCTGTATATCTTCTTTGGAGAAATGTCTGTTCAGGTCTTTTGCCCATTTTTTAATTGGGTTGGTAGTTTTTTTGTTGGTAAGATGCATGAGTTCTTTATATATTTTGGAGATTAAGCCCTTATCAGAAGTGTGGTTTGCAAATATCTTCTCCCAATTGTTAGGTTGTCTTTTCGTTTTGTTGATGGTTTCCTTTGCTGTGCAGAAGCTTTTTAGTTTGATGTAGTCCCATTTGTTTATTTTTTCTATTGTTTCTCTTGCCCGGTCAGACGTGGTGTTTGAGAAGATGTTGCTAAGACTGATGTCGAAGAGCGTACTGCCTATGTTTTCTTCTAGAACTTTCACAGTTTCAGGTCTTACATTCAAGTCTTTAATCCATTTGGAGTTAATTTTTGTGTATGGTGTAAGGTAAGGGTCTACTTTCATTTTTTTGCATATGGCTATCCAGTTTTCCCAACACCATTTGTTGAAGAGACTTTCTTTTCCCCATTGTATGTGCTAGGCTCCTTTGTCAAAGATTAGCTGTCCATAGATGTGTGGGTTTATTTCTGGGCTTTCGATTCTATTCCATTGATCTGTGTGTCTGTTTTTGTGCCAGTACCATGCTGTTTTGGTTACTATAGCTTTGTAGTATATTTTGAAATCAGGGAGTGTGATACCTCCAGCTTTGTTCTTTTTTCTTAGGATTCCTTTAGCTATTCGAGGTCTTTTGTTGTTCCATATAAATTTTAGGATTCTTTGTTCTATTTCTGTGAGAAATGTTGTTGGAACTTTGATAGGGATTGCATTGAATCTATAGATGGCTTTAGGAAGTATGGACATCTTAACTATGTTAATTCTTCCAGTCCAAGAGCACGGAATATCTTTCCATTTCTTTGTGTCTTCTTCAATTTCTTTTAGAAATGTTTTATAGTTTTCTGTGTACAGATCTTTCACCTCTTTGGTTAAGTTTATTCCTAGGTATTTTATTCTTTTTGTTGCAATTGTAAATGGGATGGTATTCTTAATTTCTCTTTCTGCTACTTCGTTGTTAGTGTACAGAAATGCAACTGATTTTTGTATGTTGATTTTGTATCCTGCAACTTTACCATACTCGTTTATTACTTCTAAAAGTTTTCTGGTAGATTCTTTGGGGTTTTCTATATATAAAATCATGTCATCTGCAAATAGTGACAGTTTCACTTCTTCCTTTCCAATTTGGATCCCTTTTATTTCTTTCTCTTGCCTGATTGCTCTGGCTAGGACTTCCAGTACTATGTTAAATAGGAGTGGTGACAGTGGGCATCCTTGTCTGGTTCCTGTTCTTAGAGGGATGGCTTTCAGTTTTTCACCATTGAGGATGATATTAGCTGTGGGTTTCTCATATATGGTCTTTATTATGTTGAGGTACTTTCCTTCTATCCCCATTTTATTCAGAGTTTTTATCATAAATGGATGCTGTATCTTGTCAAATGCTTTCTCTGTATCTATTGAGATGATCATGTGATTTTTATTCTTCATTTTATTAATGTGGTGTATTACGTTGATTGATTTGCGAATGTTAAACCATCCCTGCATCCCTGGAATAAATCCCACTTGATCATGGTGTATAATCTTTTTAACGTATTGTTGTATGCAATTTGCTAGTATTTTATTGAGGATTTTTGCATCGATGTTCATCAGTGATATTGGCCTGTAATTTTCTTTTTTTGTGTTGTCCTTGTCTGGTTTTGGTATCAGGGTAATGTCAGCTTCGTAGAATGAGTTAGGGAGCTTCCCCCCCTCCTCAATTTTTTGGAAGAGTTTGAGAAGGATGGGTATTAAGTCTTCTTTGAATGTTTGGTAGAATTCACCAGGGAAGCCGTCTGGTCCTGGACTTTTATTTTTGGGGAGGTTTGTGATTACTGTTTCGATCTCCTTACTGGTGATTGGTCTATTCAAATTCTCTACTTCTTCTTGATCTAGTTTTGGAAGGTTGTATGATTCTAAGAATTTATCCATTTCTTCCAGATTGTCGAATTGGTTGGCATATAGCTTTTCATAGTATTCTCTTATAATCTTTTGTATTTCTATTTTTTTATTTTTTTTTATTTTTTTATTTTTTATTTTTTATTTTATTTTTTTTTATTTTTTTAAATTTTTTGTTTATTGTAGTATCATTGGTTTATAACATTGTAAAAATTTCAGGTGTACATCATTGTACTTCTATTTCTGCATAGATTACATCATGTTCACCACCAAAATACTAATTACAACCCATCACCACACACATGTACCCAATTATCCCTTTCACCCTCTTCCCTCCCCTTCCCCTCTGGTAACCACCAATCCAATCTCTGTCCCTATGTGTTTGTTTATTGTTGTTATTATCTACTACTTAATGAAGGAAATCATACGGTATTTGACCTTCTCCCTCTGACTTATTTCACTTTGCATCATGCCCTCAATGTCCATCCATGTTGTCACAAATGGCTGGATTTCATCGTTTCTTATGGCTGAGTAGTATTCCATTGTGTATATATATCANAGNTNTTTATCCATTCGTCCCTTGATGGGCACTTAGGTTGCTTCCAAGTCTTGGCTATTGTGAATAAGGCTGCAATGAACACAGGGGTGCATGTACCTTTGCAAATTGGTGTTTTCAAGTTCTTTGGATAAATACCCAACAGTGGAATAGCTGGATCATATGGTAGTTCTATCGTTGATTTTTTGAGGAATCTCCATACTGTTTTCCATAGTGGCTGCACCAGTTTGCACTCCCACCAGCAGTGTATGAGAGTTCCCTTCTCTCCACAACCTCTCCAACACATGTTGTTTCCTGTCTTGTTAATTATAGCCATTCTGACGGGCGTGAGGTGATATCTCATTGTAGTTTTGATTTGCATTTCCCTGATAGTTAGTGATTTTGAACATCTTTTCATGTGTCTGTTGGCCATCTGTATATCTTCTTTGGAGAAATGTCTGTTCAGGTCTTTTGCCCATTTTTAATTGGGTTGGTAGTTTTTGTTGTTGAGATGCATGAGTTCTTTATATATTTTGGAGATTAAGCCCTTATCAGATGTATGGTTTGCAAATATCTTCTCCCAATTGTTAGGTTGTCTTTTCGTTTTGTTGATGGTTTCCTTTGCTGTGCAGAAGCTTTTTAGTTTGATGTAGTCCCATTTGTTTATTTTTCTATTGTTTCTCTTGCCCGGTCAGATGTGGTGTTTGAAAAGATGTTGCTAAGACTGATGTCGAAGAGCGTACTGCCTATGTTTTCTTCTAGAACTTTCACAGTTTCAGGTCTTACATTCAAGTCTTTAATCCATTTGGAGTTAATTTTTGTGTATGGTGTAAGGTAAGAGTCTACTTTCATTTTTGCATATGGCTATCCAGTTTTCCCAACACCATTTGTTGAAGAGACTTTCTTTTCCCCATTGTATGTTCTTGGCTCCTTTGTCAAAGATTAGCTGTCCATAGATGTGTGGGTTTATTTCTGGGCTTTCGATTCTATTCCATTGATCTGTGTGTCTGTTTTTGTGCCAGTACCATGCTGTTTTGGTTACTATAGCTTTGTAGTATATTTTGAAATCAGGGAGTGTGATACCTCCAGCTTTGTTCTTTTTTCTCAGGATTCCTTTAGCTATTCGAGGTCTTTTGTTGTTCCATATAAATTTTAGGATTCTTTGTTCTATTTCTGTGAAAAATGTTGTTGGAACTTTGATAGGGATTGCATTGAATCTATAGATGGCTTTAGGAAGTATGGACATCTTAACTATGTTAATTCTTCCAATCCAAGAGCACGGAATATCTTTCCATTTCTTTGTGTCTTCTTCAATTTCTTTCAGAAATGTTTTATAGTTTTCTGTGTACAGATCTTTCACCTCTTTGGTTAAGTTTATTCCTAGGTATTTTATTCTTTTTGTTGCAATTGTAAATGGGATGGTATTCTTAATTTCTCTTTCTGCTACTTCGTTGTTAGTGTACAGAAATGCAACTGATTTTTGTATGTTGATTTTGTATCCTGCAACTTTACCATATTCGTTTATTACTTCTAAAAGTTTTCTCATGGATTCTTTAGGGTTTTCTATATATAAAATCATGTCATCTGCAAATAGTGACAGTTTCACTTCTTCCTTTCCAATTTGGATCCCTTTTATTTCTTTCTCTTGCCTGATTGCTCTGGCTAGGACTTCCAATACTATGTTAAATAGGAGTGGTGACAGTGGGCATCCTTGTCTGGTTCCTGTTCTTAGAGGGATAGCTTTCAGTTTTTCACCATTGAGGATGATATTAGCTGTGGGTTTCTCATATATGGTCTTTATTATGTTGAGGTACTTTCCTTCTATCCCCATTTTATTCAGAGTTTTTATCATAAATGGATGCTGTATCTTGTCAAATGCTTTCTCTGCATCTATTGAGATGATCATGTGATTTTTATTCTTCATTTTATTAATGTGGTGTATTACGTTGATTGATTTGCGAATGTTAAACCATCCCTGCATACCTGGAATAAATCCCACTTGATCATGGTGTATAATCTTTTTAATGTATTGTTGTATGCGATTTGCTAGGATTTTGTTGAGGATTTTCGCATCGATGTTCATCAGTGATATTGGCCTGTAATTTTCTTTTTTTGTGTTGTCCTTGTCTGGTTTTGGTATCAGGGTAATGTCAGCTTCGTAGAATGAGTTAGGAGCTTCCCCCTCCTCAATTTTTGGAAGAGTTTGAGAAGGATAGGTATTAAGACTTCTTTGAATGTTTGGTAGAATTCACCAGGGAAGCCGTCTGGTCCTGGACTTTTATTTTTGGGGAGGTTTGTGATTACTGTTTTGATCTCCTTACTGGTGATTGGTCTATTCAAATTCTCTACTTCTTCTTGATCCAGTTTTGGAAGGTTGTATGATTCTAAGAATTTATCCATTTCTTCCAGATTGTCGAATTGGTTGGCATATAGTTTTTCATAGTATTCTCTTATAATCTTTTGTATTTCTGAGGTGTCTGTTGTAACCTCTCCTCTTTCATTTCTGATTTTACTTATTTGTGCCTTCTCTCTTTTTTTCTTGGTGAGTCTAGCTAAAGGTTTGTCTATTTTGTTGATCTTTTCAAAGAACCAGCTCTTGGTTTTATTAATTTTTTCTATTGTTTTTTTGGTCTCTATTTCATTTATTTCTGCTCTGATTTTTATGATTTCCCTTCTTCTACTGATTTTGGGCTTTGTTTGTTCTTCTTTTTCCAGTTCCTTCAGGTGCATTGTTAGATTGTTTATTTGAGATTTTTCTTGTTTGTTGAGATAGGCCTGTATCGCTATAAACTTCCCTCTTAGAACTGCTTTTGCTGTATCCCATAAATTCTGGCATGTCGTATTTTCATTTTCATTTGTCTCCAGGTATTTTTTGATTTCTTCTTTGATTTCTTCGTTAACCCAGTCGTTGTTCAGTAGCATTTTGTTTAATCTCCACGTATTTGTGGCTTTTCTGATTTTCTTCCTATAGTTGATTTCTAGTTTCATACCGTTGTGGTCAGAAAAGATGCTTGGTATTATTTCAATCTTCTTAAATTTATGGAGACTTGTTTTGTGGCCTAATATGTGATCAATCCTGGAGAATGTTCCATGTGCCTTTGAAAAGAACGTGTATTCTTCAGTTTTTGGATGGAATGCTCTGTATATATCTACTAGGTCCATCTGTTGTAGTGTGTCATTTAAGGCCAATGTTTCCTTATTGATCTTCTGTTTGGATGATCTATCCGTTGGTGTAAGTGGAGTGTTAAAGTCCCCTACTATTATTGTGTTACTGTCTATTTCTGTTTTTATGTCTGTTAATAATTGCTTTATATATTTAGGTGCACCTACATTGGGTGCGTAGATATTTACAAGTGTTATATCCTCTTGTTGGATTGTTCCCTTGATCATTATGTAATGCCCTTCTTTGTCTCTTTTTACAGTTTTGTTTTAAAGTCTATTTTGTCTGATATGAGTACTGCTACCCCAGCTTTCTTTTCATTGCCATTTGCGTGGAGTATCTTTTTCCATCCCTTCACTTCCAGTTTGTGAGTGTCTTTAGGTCTGAAGTGTGTCTCTTGTATGCAGCATATATATGGGTCTTGTTTTTTTATCCAGTCAGCCACCCTATGCCTTTTAATTGGAGCATTTAGTCCATTGACGTTTAAAGTAGCTATTGATAAGTATGTACTTACTGCCATTTTTTAACTTTTTTTTTTTTTCTCAGTGTTTTAGTAGTCCTTCTCTGTTCCTTTCTTCTTCTATACAGAATTGATGGTCACTTTAGTTTGACCTCTGTCTGAAAGCTGTACTCTTTAACTCCCTCCTCCCTCATGTTTTTGATATCATATCTAACCTCTTTGTTGTGCATTTGTATCCATTACGTTCTAATCATGGAAATAGATAATTTTTCCTATTTGTGGTCTTTTCTTTTCTTTTCCCCTTAAATCAGTCCCTTTAACATTTCTTGTAGCACTGGTTTCTTGGTGACAAACTCCTTTAATTTTTGCTTATCTGGGAAAATTTTGATCTCTCCTTCCATTTTGAATGATAACCTTGCTGGGTAGAGTATTCTTGGCTGTAAGTTTTTTCCTTTTAGCACTTTAAATATATCGTGCCATTCTCTTCTAGCCTGTAAGGTTTCTGCAGAGAAGTCAGCTGATAGCCTTATGGGGTTTCCTTTGTAAGTAACTTGACATTCTCTTGCGGCTTTTAGGATTCTCTCTTTATCTTTAATTCTGGACATTTTGATTATGATGTGTCTTGGTGTGGGCCTCTTTGGGTTTATCTTGTTTGGGGCTCTCTGTGCTTCCTGTACCTGGATGTCTGTTTCCTTCCTTAGGTTAGGGAAGTTTTCATCTATTATTTCTTGAAATAGATTCTCTGCCCCCTTGTCTCGCTCTTCTCCTTCCGGGACACCTATAACACAGATGTTAGTGCACTTGATGTTGTCCCAGAGGTCCCTTAGACTGTCCTCAGTCTTTTTAATTCTTTTCTCTTTTACCTGTTCACCTCGGGTAATTTCTTCTAGTCTTTCGTCCAGCTCACAGATCCGTTCTTCTGTATCCTCTACTCTGCTTTTGAGTCCCTCTAATGAATTTTTCATTTCCAGTATTGTATTCTTCATTTCTGATTGGTTCTTTTCTATATCTTCCATTTCTTTGTTGACATTCTCACTGAGTTCATCTATTCTTCTCCCCAGATCAGTGAGCATCCTTAACACTCTTAGTTTGAACTCTCTGTCAGGTAGGTTGCTCATTTCTGTTTCACTTAGTTCCTTTTCTGGGGTTTTGTCCTGTTCCCTTACTTGGAATGTATTCTTTTGCCTCTTCATTTTGCCTCTTTCCCTGTGCTTGTGTCTACGTATTTGGTAGGGCAGCTTCTTCTCCTGCTCTTGGAAAGGGGAGTTTATGTAACTGATGGCTTAGGAGGCTTCCAGTGTGCTTCCCTCAGTTCTCAATGTTCCAGGGGGACCCCTATGTGGGCTACGTGTATCCTTCTGTTGTGGCCTGTTTGCTCTCCCTGTAGGCGCCCAGGGAGGCTGAGTTATGCTCCTGGCCAGCTGTTGTAATGCTCAGCTGCTTGTAGTTGTTGTGGGCCCTTCAGTCTCTTTATCAGGTGTGGGGATCCCCAGCACAGTTGGCTGCAAGTTCTAATACCACATTTGTGTTGCAGTATTTCTTTTAAGTGAGTAGGCCCCCACCGTGGCAGGTTGTTAGGCTCAGGGCCTTACAATTGCTGTAAGCCTCTAGCCTATTAGGTCTCTTGTCAGCTCTCTGAGGATTGCAGCTGGGTGGGGCTGGCCTCAGGCACAGGAGCACCCAATTGTATCAGGTTTTGGAAGGTGGGGTAAACCTCCTATGTGAGTCTTTGAGAAGCACAAGTCTTCTGCAGCTGACAAACCCTGCCGCCCACAGGTCCACACACACAGTCAACACAGTCAACACAGTCCTGCCCCGTGTGAGCTCCCTGACCTCCCCAAGTGGACCCAGTCTCTCCACGGCGGGAGCCCCACACGCTCCGCCACCGCCCCACACTCTCCAACCGCTCCTTGTGCACACCCTGCCCTGCTCAAGTCGGCTCAGTTGCCAGGCTGCAGAGAATCCAGTCACGAATCTATGCAGGCCCACACGTTGCCTGAGGGCTTGTTGTTGGGTGGGGCCAGTCTCTAGGGTGGGCTGCCTGCCCTGGCTGAACTGGATTAAATCGGTGCTCTAGCGGGTGGGGCAGACCCTGGGCTAGCAGGCCTCAGGGAGAACTCCAATGGTGTCTGTGTCAGCACGCCCACACCAGGCCACAACAATGGCCGCTGCCAATGTCCCAGTCCCTGGAGAGGTCTCACCCCTCACCGAGATGCACTCAGGGCCTATTAGGGGAGTCTCTTGTCACCAAAGCACTGTACACCTTTCTTTCTGGTGATTTTAGGGTGCTTCCTGAAATGGGTGAGTTTGCGCGCGGGCCCTTTAAGAGCCAGTTTTAGTTTCTTTGTGAACCGGGTTTTCTGGGTGTGCTCCCCAGTGTTTTAGTAGCAGGCACAGTCAGATATTATGCCGCTGGTGTCGATTGTGCTGGGTCCACAAAATGCCCACAGTGGGGGCGCTCCCCGGCTCAGGACCCCGCGCCTCCAGGGAGGGCTGCGTACCTGTGAGCTGCTCCCAGCGGCCGTGAAGCTGGCGGCTTGTGAAGGCGGCGTTTTTCCTCTCCAGAAGGGAGTCTCTGCCTCTTCCACCTCAGTTAGGATTGTCCGTTGTTGCAGGAGTTCCTCTCATCCAGTTTTCAGTTCTGTCTCAGGGGTAATTTTTCCACGAGTAGTTGTAAATTGGCTGTGTCCACGGGAGGAGGTGAGTTCCGAGTCTGCTTACGCCGCCATCTTGATTCCTCTCGTCCCTGTGGGAAGGTTTTAACTACAATTTCAAAAGACCCAGAGGTCTTTTTGTTAGTGATGTTTAATTTAATTCCATTTTGGTCAGAGAACACACTTTTTATGGCTTGAATCCTTTTAAATTTATTAAGACTTGTTTTATGGCCCAGAATGTGTTCCATCTTGGTAAATGTTCATGTGCTCTTGAGAAGAATGTGTATTCTGCTGTTTTTGGATGGAATGGTCTGTAAATGTTGATAAAGTCTGGTTGATTGATAGTGTTGTTAGTGTTGTTCAAGTCTTCTATATCCTGCTGATTTTCTATCTAGTTGTTCCATTTATTATTGAGGATATTACAACTTATGACTATAACTGTGGATTTGTTTATTTCTCAATACAGTGCTATCAGTTTTTATTTCATGTACTTTGGAACTCTGATATTAGGTGCATAAGTGTTTAGGATTGTTAAGTCCTTTTGGTTAATTGGCCCCTTTATTATGAAATGACCTTCTTTTTCTCTTGTAATGGTCTTTGCTCTGATACTTTGTCTAATATTAATATGGCCACTCCAGCTATCTTTTGATCTGTGTTAGCATGCTGTATCTTTTCCTATCTTTTTACTCTTAACCTATTTGTGTCTTCATATTTAAAGTGTGTTGCTTTTCTTTTTTCTTTTGTTGAGGAAGATTCACCCTTAGCCAACATCTGTGCCAATCTTCTTCTATTTTGTACATGTGTCGTTGCCACAGCATGGCCGATGAGTGGTGTAGGTCCATGCCGAGGAACTAAACCTGCAAACCTGGGCTGCTGAAGTGGAGTGTGCCGAACTTAACCACTAGGCCACGGGGCTGGCCCTAAAATGTGTTTCTTATAGACAGCATATAGTCTAGTTCTGTCTTTTTACAAAATGCAATCTAGTAATCCCTGTGTTTTAATTGGGAGTTTTTAGATCACTTACATTTAATGTGATGATTAAAATGGTTACATTTGAGTCTGTCATCTTGCTATTTATATTCTATTTCCCATCTGTTCTTTGTTACCTTTTTCCTTTTTTTCTGACTTCTTTTGGATTAATTTTTTATGGTTTCATTATATCATTTACTATTGGTGAATTATTAGCTATAACTCTTTGTTTTGTTACTTTAGTGGTTGTTTTAGGGCTTATACATCTTTAACTTATCACAATCTATGTTCAAGTACTAGATACCACTTCATGTATAATATAAGAAGCTTACGATAATGTACTTCCATTTCTTCCCTACTGTTCTTTACGCTATTGATTTTGTTCATCTTACTTTTGCTTGTGTTTTAAAATCAATCATACATTATTATTATTTTTGTTTAAAGATTTTATTTATTTATTTATTTTTTTCCCCCCAAAGCCCCAGTAGATAGTTGTATGTCATAGCTGCACATCCTTCCAGTTGATGTATGTGGAACGCGGCCTCAGCATGGCCGGAGGACCGGTGCGCTGGTGGACGCCCGGGATCCGAACCTGGGCCGCCAGCAGCGGAGCGCGCGCACTTAACCACTAAGCCACGGGGCCGGCCCTTATTTTTGTTTAAATAGTCAATTATCTCTTAAGGAGTTTCAAAAAATAAGAATTGTTATGTTTTCTATTTACCCACATAATTTCCATTTCTGGTGCTCTTCATTCGTTTTTGTAGATCCATATGCCCATCTGGTATTATTTTTCTCTGCCTAAAGGACTTTCTGTAACATTTCTTGTAGTATGGGTCTGCTGGTAATGAATTCTTTCAGCTTTTGTAAGTCTTTAGTTCACTTTCATTTTTGAAAAATGTTTCCACTGAGTATGGTCTACGTTGATAGGTTTTTTTTCTTCCGCTACTTTAATGATGTTGCACCACTGTCTTCTTGATTGCCTTAATTTTGATGAGAAATCTGTGTCATCTTTATCTTTGTTCCTCTCAACGTGACATGCCTTTTTTCTCTGGATGCCTTAAAATTTCTCTTGTTTACTGGTTTTGATAAATTTGATTATAGTGTACATTGGTGTAGTTTTCTCCAGGTTTGTGTGTGTGTGTATGTTTGGGTTCTTTGAGCTTCTTGGATCTACCGTTTTATGGTTTTTATCAAGTTTGGAAAAATTTTGGCCATTGTTTCTTCACATTTTTTTTCTGTTCCCTCCCTCCTTCAGTTCTTTGGTGACTTAAATTATATGCGTATTAGTCCTCTGGGCCTATTCGGATGATCTATTTCTCTTTGCATGAGTTTTGGTAGATTGCATCTTTAAGTAATTGGTCAGTTTCATCTAGGTTATCAAATTTGTGGGCATAGATTTGCTGGTGCTCTTTTAATTTTTTTCCTTTTTCTTTCTATGTTTCATTTTGGGTAGTTTCTATTGTTATATCTTTAAGTTTACTAATCTTTACTTCTGCAATATCTTACTGCTGTTAATTTCATTCTCTGTATTTTTTTTCATCTCAAACATTCTAGTTCTCATCTCTAGAAGTTTGATTTGGGTCTTTTTTTTTATAGCTTCCATATCTCTACTTTTTGAACTTATGAAGTACAGTTATAATGATTTTTTATGTATTTCTTTGCTAATTGTAAGTTCTTGGTCAGCTTTGATTTATTTATTATTCTCCTTATTACGGTTTGTGTTTTCCTGCCTCTTTGCATGTCTGGTAATCTTTGATTAGACGCCAGATGTTGTGAATTTTACCTGTTGGGTGCTGGATATTTTTGTATTCCTATAAATCTCTTAATCTTTGATCTGGAATACAGTTAAGTTACTTGGAAATGCTTGATCTTTTTGGTTCTTGCTTTTATGATTTGTTAGGAAGGTCTAGATCAGTGCTTAGTCTAAGATGAGTTATTCCCTATGACCAAGGGAAGACCTTTGTGAGTGCTCTACCCAATACTCCATGAATTTTTGGGCTCATGTCTGGCTGGTTCCTAGCGCTGTGTGAGTGCCAGACGCTGTTCCTTCCAATCTTGTGGTTCTTTTCACAGCCTCAGGTATTTTCCTTGCATGTATGAGCTGATCACTACTCTGCTGTGTACTTGAGGGGGGCCCTCTGCATATTTCTGGGGTCTCTCTTTGGGCAGCTCTCTCCTTTCTTGTGCTTTGGTCTAGGAACTTTAGCTGCCTTGGTCTCCCTGGTCTGTCAGCTCTACCTCCTCAACTCTGAGAGTTGGCTGGGGTCAGCTTTAGTCCCCCCTCCCTGTGCCATGGCCTAGAATCTCTCTCAATACAAGATACAGTAAGCTGGACAATCATAGGCTCATCTTGTTTATTTCCAGTCTCTCAGGGATCACTGTCCTTTGTTGCTGATATCCAGTGTCTTAAAAACTGTTGTTTCGTATATGTGTGTGTGTGTGTGTATACACACACATATTATATATGGTATATATACTTTAATTTAAATTTTAATTGTAGTAAAATATACATAACATAAAATTTACCATGTGAATCATTTTTAAGTACACAGTACAGTAGTGTTAAGTTACATTCACAATGTGGTGACACAGATCTCCAGAACTCTTTTGTCTTGCAAAATGTAAACTTGATACTCATTAAACAATAACTCCCCAATCCCCTCTTCCCCCAGCCCCTGGTAACCATTGTTCTATTTTCTGTCTCTATGAATTTGACTACTCTAGGTACCTTGTATAAGTGGAATCTTATAGTATTTGGCCTTTTGTGACTAGCTTATTTCACTTAGCATAATGTCCTCAAAGTTCATCCATGTTCTAGCATGTGTCAGAATTTCCCTCCTTTTTAAGGCTGAATAATATTCCATCAAATATTTATACCACATTTTGTTTATCCATTGATGGACACTTGGATTGCTTTTACCTGTTGGCTATTGTGAATAATGCTGCTATGAACAAGGGTGTTCAAATATCTCTTTGAGATGCTACTTTCAGTTCTTTTGGGTATATACCCAGAAGTGGAATTGCTGGATCATATAGTAATTCTATTTTAAATTTTTTGAGGAACCACCATACTGTTTTATGTAGAGGCTGTACCATTTTACATTCCCACCGACAGTGTACAGGTGTTCCAATTTCTCCACATCCTTGCCAACGTGTTATTTTCTGCTTTTTTGATAGAAGCCATTCTAATGAATGTAAAGTGGTATGTCATCGTGGTTTTGATTTGCATTCCTCTAATAATTGTGATATTGAGCATCTTTTCATGTGCTTCTTGGCTATTTCTGTATCTTCTTTGGAGAAATGTCTGTTCAAGTCTATATTATTTTGCTTGGGCTGCCATAACAAAATTCCACCAACTGGGTGGCTTAAACAACACAAATTAATTTTCTCACAGTTCTTTATCATTTGTTGAAAAGATTGTCTTTTCCATTGAGTGATCTTGGCACCTTTGTCAAAAAATCGTTTGACCATATATGCAGAAAGTTTATTTCCGGACTCTCTCTTCTATTCCATTGATCTATATATCTGTCTTTATGCCAGTACTACACTGTTTTGATTACTGTAGATAAGTAGTAAGTTTTGAAGTCAGGCAGTGTGAGCCCTCCAGTTTTGTTCTTCTTTTTCAAGATTGTTTTGGCTATTTGGCTTGAGATTCCATACGAATTTGAGGATGGATTTTTCTATTTCTGCAAAGGAGTCATTAGGATTTTGATAAAGATTGCATTGAATCTATAAACCGCTTTGACTAGTATTGACATTTTAACAATATTAAGTCTTCTAATCCATGAGTATGGGATATCTTTCCATTTATTGCTGTCTTCTTTTATTTCTTTCAGCAACATTTTATATTTTTCAGTGTATAAGTCATTTGCATCCTTGGTTAAGTTTATTCTTAAGTATTTTATTCTTTTTGATTCTATTGTAACTGGAATTTTCTTAATTTCCTTTTCGGATTGTTCATTGTTAGTGTATAGAAATCCAACTGATTTTTGTGTGTTGATTTTGTATCCTGCAACTTTGTTGAATTCATTTATTAGTTCTAATAGTTTTTTTGTGGAATATTTAGGGTTTTCTACATATAAGATCATGTTGTCTGTGAATAGAGATGATTTTACTTAATTACTTTCCAATTTGGATGCCTTTTATTTCTTTTTCTTGCCTAATTGCATGGGCTAGGACTTCTAGTACTATGTTAGAAGTGGTGAAAGTGGTCATCCTTGTCTTGTTACTGATCTTAGAGGAAAATACCTCATATATTTTTAATGTTCTTTGGTTGTTTTTGTTGGGAGGGTAAATTGGGATCCTGTTACTCCATCTTGGACAGAAGCAGAAATTCTTTAAGTTTTTATTGTGAAAAATTTCAAAGATACAGAAGAGTTGAAAGAACGATACAATAATTGCCTATATATCTGCCACCTAGACTCAATAACTATTAGTATTTTGTTATATATGTTTATATAAATATGCCATGTATATATATTTTATGAACCATTTGAAACTAAATTGTAGAGGCATCATGACACATCACCCCTAAATATATTAGGATGAAATACCTAAAAATAAGGAGATCTTCTTGCATAATCACAAGACCATTATCACCCCTAAGAATATTAAATCATTTCCTATTATCATCTGTATAATTATCTACTGCTGTGTGACACGTTATTCCAAAACATAGCAGCTTAAAAAAGCAAACATTTATCTCCATATTTCCTGAGTGTTAGGTATTTGAGAGCATCTTAGCTGGGTGATTCTGGCTCAGGGTCTTTCATGAGGTTGTAGTAAATCTATCAAGTGAATCTCTCTCTGAAGATGTAGTCATCTCAAGACTTGAATGATGCTGAGGGATCCACTTTCAAGCTCATTCCATGGCTGATGTCTGGATGCTTCAGGTCCTTGCTTCATTGCTCTATCCACAGGGTACCTGAGTGTGCTCATGGCATGGCAAATGGCTTAGCCCAAAGCAAGGGATCTTACTGAGTGAGAGAGAGAGAGTGCAAGAGAGTGCCCAGGATGAAAGCTGTAATCTTTTGTAACCTAATTGTGGCGATGATGTACCATCCCTTCTGCACTAGGGTGTTAGACACCCTGACCAACCTGGGTGTAATGTCGGAGGCCACTTCATTAGAGCGTGGAGGTAGGGATCATTGTGATCCATCTTGGAGGCCGGCTGCTTCATCATCTAATACTCATTCCATATTCAGATTTCTTATATGGCCTAATTATTTTTTTTTAAATCAGGATCCATTGCATTTGGTTGTTATATCTCTTTAGTTTTTTTAATCTAGAACATTGACTTTTTGAAGAGGCCAGGCCAGTTATTTGTCTTCTAGAATATCCCACATTCTAGGTTTGCTGATTGTTTTCTTACTTGACTTGTTCTTCTCGTCCCTGTATTCCCTGGAGACTAGAAGTTCAGTCTAAAAGCTTATTAGATTCAGGTTAAACATGCCGGCAAGAAGCCTTCATAGGTGAAACTATGTACTTCACTTGAAGTCCTATTATTAAAATAATGTCAGGAAGTCCTACTATTAGTGATGCTAAGTTTGATCATTTGATTCCAACTACTTCTTAACCAGACTTTCAACCAATCCATCTGTTTTAAGCATCACCTTCACATCCCTGTCAGAAGTTCTTGCTGCTTTTACTTCCTGAGGCTTTCTGAAGATTCATGGTTCTAATTGCCAGCTTCTGGGCATCCCCCACAATTGGCCTAGGTTTCTGTTTTCTCTGGTCTGGGAAGACAGTTATCATCCATCCAGTTTCTTTCCAGTGTCCATAATTTTATTAGCTCCTTTGAGTTAATGCCCTTTAAAGCCTTCTTTGTCACTGTAGGGGCATTTTGGGAGGGAGCAGAGGAATACGTACATGCTTAATCCACCATATCAGACCAGAAGTTCATCTTTGCTCAAGCTCATTAGCTTAGGATTTTGTTACTTTAACTAGAGTTCTGACCAGTAAAATTATTACAGTCATGTGTCGCTTAATGATGGGGATATGTTCTGAGAAATGTGTCATTAGGCAATTTTGTCATTGTGTGAACATCATAGAGTGTACTTACACACACCTAGATGGTATAACCTACTACACATCTAGACTATATGGTACTGATCTTATGGGATCACTGTCATATATGCAGTCCATCGTTGACTGAAATGTTGCTATGCGGCACATGACTATTTCTTTTTGCAGATAAAGAATCTGAGGCCCTGGGGGGGGAGCTAATTTATATGCCCAAAGTCACACAGCTGGTAGTTGGGGTGATGTCAGAATTGGATCTCGTATCTGCCTGATTCCACAGCCCGTGTTCTTCCCCAGGCCCTTCCACATACCCCCATGCCCAGTCCCACTGCTTCTAGCACTTAGATATTTTAGTAAATCAAAAGTTAATAAAATTCAGAGGAACTGAATCCTGGAGGCATTTACATAAAAGTCTGACAAAAATCTGAAGTCAATATATTTTGTTCAGTAGAGGTGGGAGGTGGATAGCATTTTACACTGACTGGACGGACAGTGTCTGCAACTGAGGCCTCCCTTTTCCTAGAATTACAACGTAAGTGAGCCATGGGGAATCATAATGAAGTGTCTTCATGTCCAAAAATTCAGTCTGGTTGTGTTGTTATCAGCTGAATTGTGGCCTCCCAAAACGTCATATATTTGAAACCCCCAGTACCTCAGAATGTGACTATATTTGGAGATAGGGCCTTTCAAGAGATACTTTAGGTAAAATGAGGTCGTATGGGTGGCCTTAATCTAATAAGACTGTCATCCTTACAGGAAGAGAAGATTAGAGACACCAGACACATGTGTGCACAGAGGGGGGACCATGTGAGGAGACGGCCACCTGCACTCCAAGGAGAGAGGCCTCAGAAGAAAGCACACCTGCTGACACCGTGGCCTCAGACTTCCAGCCTCCAGAACTGTGAGGAAATAGATTTCTGTGGTTTAAGCCGCCTGGTTTGTGGTACTTTGTTATGGTGACCTTAGCAAACTAACACAGAGGGGCAGTCATTACTCTTAGCTTCTTTCTTTCACAACAGAAATACTGGTGTTGTGTTAGTCCACATTAATACCAGCTTCTGTAACAAACACCCCCCAAATATATAATGGCTCAGATAAAATCATACTTTATTTTTGCTCAAAATAGATATTTCTGATTGGTGGGCATTTCTCCTTCAATTGGTGATTCAGGGACTCGGGTTCCTGCCATATTGTGGCTCAATTGTCCACCATATTCAAAGCTTGACCTCCAAGATGCTTTGTCTGCATCCAGCCACAGAAGAGGAAGAACATGGAGGAGAGTGCAGGGAAGGGTTTTCCGGGCAGTCCTGGAAGGGACATGCATTACTTCTGCTCACATTCCTTTGGTCAGAACGCAGTCATTGGGCCACGTGGAACTGCCAAGGAAATGTAGCCTAGTTGTGCGACCAGGAGGAAGAAGACAAGGTTTGGGGAAAGCCAATGATTTTTTGCCACAGATATGTCACAGAGAATGACCCCTTACCCATCCTGTTATTCCAGTCTGATAGGATACCCTGAATAAAATACGATTACACGGCTCAAATGTTGTTAAGAAGACAGTCTTTTGTTCTATAGCTTCTCAGAGATCCTGTTCAGAACCAAAGAAAACCAAAACCACATGTTGACTCTTGTTTCATTCATGTGTCAGGGTGGCATTTTCTAGATTCCTTGGCTAAGACCTATGAAGCTTAGGGAATGACCTTGTGAGGAAGGTATTTTAGGCTCCATTTCAGAGATGTGGACATAGGTGAGGTTAAGTCATATAGTCACACTTGGCAGAGTCCAGATTCAAAACCAGGTCCCTTTGACTTAGAGTCTTTGTGCCAGAGTGTAGTTGTAGGGATGCGTGCTTTAAATAAGTGGAAGTCATTTGTAGAGGCTTTAATCTATCATCAGTTAATAGGAATTGATGGTTGAGTCTCAATTCTGTCTCTTATTAGCTTTGTGGTCTTGTGCGGGTTTCTTTGCCTCTTGGAGCCTAACGTTTTTCATCTATGACATGTGGACAGTAATACCTACCTCACAGAGGTTTCTTGTGGGCTAAAGAGGATGGTGCCAGTGAGCAGGCTTTCTGCGGTGCCCTGAGAATGGAAAACAGGGGACCTGCCTCACGTGCCTGTTGACTCCAGGCTGGAGATGGACATCACTGCAGCGTAGGAATAGGCACTGTGGGGACTGCGGGGGCTGGAGGACACTTGACAGGTGCCACTGAAAGGGACAAGGGGCAGCTGCAGTTCAGTCTCAGCTGACTGTCTCCACATGTGGAGACTTGACCTCAGGGTGTAATAAATCTTCTAATTTTCCAAGAGAAGCCAAAAACCTCAATTTGTTTATGAACTCTCTCAATTTTTGAATGTTGGCATCTAATTAAAACAGAAATCACATGAACTGAGCAATGGGTTCTCAACTACAGGTGAAGGAGTTTTGGGGAATGGAGTTCCTACAGTGTGCCAGGCTCTGTGCCGGGCCAGAGGAGACAGATGCAGGTCAGCCTGGCCTCCCCTGTGGCCATAAACCAGCGGTGAGAGCAGCCTTCTATACAGGACAGTGGCACTGTAATAGGATTTGGCGTAATGGGATTTGACCCGCATTATCCTTGAACCCCTTGGCCTGGACCTGCAGAATGATTTTTGTGGCTGAAATTGAAACAGTAAAGCAATTTGCAGCACTTGGAGGGCATGTCTTGGGAAACTTTTCTTGGGCTTTAGTGTTTCCTGAGGGCTTTCACTCTCTCATTTGATCCATTCTGTTAAATGAGCGGTAATCCCATTTTCCTGGTGGGGTGAACAAGGCTCCTAGAAAATAAGGATCTGAGTGTCACAGGAGCTGGCCTGAGACCCAGGTCTTGTGAGTCTGTTTCCCCCTCTCCCACACAGTGACTCAGGTAGGGCAGAGGGCGTGGGGGCTGACGATGTTTGAACATCAGGTGTTCATGCTGATCTAGTTGGATCCTCCATCAACACTGCGGGGTCAGTCCCATTGTCCCCACATTAGAGCAGTGACTGAGGCTCAGAGGGCTGAGATGGCTCATCCAGAGACACAAGCCAGGGAGCTCAGGAAAGGTGTCAGAGTGTCCGTGAGCTCCTTGAAGTCATCTGCAAATGTTTTACGTTTGCACTTCTGTGTGTTTCTCAGGGAAAAGGGCATGAAACTTCACATAGGTTCTCAAAGGTCAATGATTCCAAAGTGGCGAAGAGCCACTAATGTAAGCCGAGGTCTTTCTGACTCCAAAGGCTGAACCCTGAGTCCTCTGCACTGGATTCTGGTTAAAAGAACATTCTTTAAAGTCAAACTGACATAATCTCTGGGTCTGCATCGGCTCTACCACTTACTAGCTGTGAGACCTCATTTCCTCATCTATAAAATTGGGATTCATTTATTCAACAAATATTTCGTTGAGCCTCTGTTCTGACTCAGACACTGTTGTGGGCACCGAGGACACAGCAGCGAACAAAACAATGTCCCTGCTGCCGTTGGTCTTATATTGTAGTAAGGGGATAAAGGCAGTGAACAAATAGATACATGTGAGGTGGTGATCAGTGCTGTGGAGAAGACCGAGGTGGGGTGAGGGGGACAGGTGTGCTGTGGGGTGGGATTGCATGACTGGTTTTATACAGTGTGGTCAGGGAAGCTCCTCTGTGGCCATTTAAGCAGAGACCTGAATGAAGGGGAGCATCACTGGGCTATGAAGCAGAGCCTTCCAGGCAGAGAGGGAAGAAGTGACGGCTGCTTGTGGGGGAGGTGAAGAACTCTCAGTGGCCCGCAGAATCAAGTCTGAAATCCTTAAATTGGCATTCAAAGCTTTCCTCAGTCTGGTTCAGAATTACTTCTGATCCTCCTCCAGGTTTATTCGCTCATCCTTGTAGGTTTGCTTGAACCTTTTTTCTTATTAGCTAACTTATTAATCATACACTCATCAATACCCAGTTTGTGCCAGGCCAGTACAGATACAGAGGAGCTCCCTGTCGGGGGAGGGAGGACAATTAGGAAATGGCTAATTCCAACCGAGTTGGATAAACGTCATGAGATGGGGCCACTCAGGGGCTATAGGAGCACAGAAAAGGGAATAACTGGCCCTGCCCAAGAGAGAGGAGAGGTCTGCATAAGACTTCAGTAAAGAGGGGACGTTTGCATAAGGTCTTGAAGAATGAGTAGGAGTTGCCATGTGGCTAAAAAGCGGAGATGAGATAGGATATTCTGGATGCACTTACTATGAAGGGTCTCCTAGCCAGGAAATCACCACATGTTAGCAGTTAAATATACCTTGCTATTTTATACCTATTCTGTGGGATAAGCAGAGGTGACAAACCCCCGTCTCCAACGTTCAGGCGGGTGAATGAGTCTGGCTGACTTGGTAGGGGCTAGAGGGACCTGGACAATAAATACGCTGCCTAAAGGGGGCTGTTGGTTGTGGCTTTGCAGGATTGTAGGTTCAATGTTGATAGAACTTCCTTTTGCTGTTTTTAATGGAAGCATAATTTACATACAATAAAAATTTACCCTTTTTAGTGTATAATTCAGTGAGTTTTCACAAAAAATATACAGTTGTGTAACCACCACCACAATCAAAATATAGAACAATTCTATTACCCCCCAAATTCCTCCATGCCCTTTATAGTCAGTCCTTTCCCCTACCCTTATGCCTAGAAGCTACTGATCTGTTTTCTGTCCTTATAATTTTGTCTTTGCAAGAATGTCATGTAAATATAATCCTAACATGTAGCCTTTTGAGTCTGGCTTCTTTCACTTGGCATAATACATTTAAATTACATCTGTGTGTACTGTTCATTTCTTTCATTTCTGAGTAGTACCCATTGAATGGATGTACCACAGTTTGTTTATCCATTCCCCAGTTGAGGGACATTAGGACTAGTTTCCAGTTTTTGCTGATTACAAATAAAGTGACTATAAACATTTGTGTGCAGGTTTTTGTTTGAATATGAGTTTTCGTTTCACTTGGGTAACTATGTGGAAGTGAGATTGCTAGGTCATGTGATAAGTGTATGTTTAACCTCATAAGAAACTGCCAAATTGTTTTCCAAAGTGGCTGTTTGTATCATTTTGCATTCTGACCAGCAATGCTTCAGAGTTCAAGTTCCTTAGAGTGTTTGTCAGGACTTGGTATTGTCAGTATTTTTTTTAAAAGGCCATTCCAATAGGTGTGTAGTGGTATTTAATTATGGTTTTAATTTGCATTTCCTAATCACTAATTATGTTGAACATCTTTTCATGTGCTTATTAACCATCTGTACATTTTCTTTGGTGAAGTGTCTATTCAAATATTTTGCCCATTAAAATTTTTGTTTGTTTATTTTCTCATTATTGAGTTTTGAGAGTTCCTTTTTTTGAATAGGCTTATTGAATTATAATTTGTATACATAAATTCACTCATCTAAAGTATACAGTTCAATGGTTTTTAGTATAGTCAAAGAGTTGTGCAACCATCACCACAGTTGACTTTAGAACATTTTCATCACCTCACAAAGAAACCCCATACCCTTTAGCTATCACCCCCAACCCCCCATAATCCCCCTTCCCCACCCCGAGCAACCACTAATCTACTTTCTGTCTCTATGGATTTGCCCATTCTGGACATTTCATAGAAATGGAGTCATGCAATCTGTGTCCTTAAAGACTTGGGGGTTCTTCATATGGTCTGGATACAGATTGTTCTAAGTCAGGTATATGATCTGCAAACATCTTCTCCCAAGTGTGCGGTCTGTTTATTCTTTTAACAGTGTCTTGAAGAGCAGAAATTCTTAATTTTGATGACGTCTAATTTATCAACTTTTTCTTCTGAGTCATTCTATTAGTGTTATAACCAAGAAATCTTTGCCAAACCCATGATCACAAAGATTTTCGCCTGTGTTTTCTTGTAGAGATATTTTTTTCTAAAGAGAGACCAGAAATCTGTTTTTCATGTGAAATATCTCAATTTGTAAGTGTTTTTAAGATAAAACATGTCCATGGTCTAGGAAAGGGCCATGGGCTACCAGTTTTCATACATTAGCTTATGTTATATGCAACATTGCTTGTATTAGGCTGTTTTTGATCTGTTGAAATAGGAATTTCCTATGTTTCAACTTAATGCTCTTTGCAGGTTCTTAAATGACAGGCAACCAGCCGAGTCACAGATGTCTGTGCAGCACAGTGGCATGCCTGGTCTGTCCTTTTGTTTTTTTAATTTTTATTTCTCTGGTCAGATCCCTTGAGTCTGCTAGGCCATCCCTATGACAGAAGAGAAAACCATGGCCTAATGAAGTGAAGCCTCTTGCCTGCGGACACCCAGCAGGAGTCCATTTAGGTGCCCAGTGTAAAGCTCAGAGGTCACCTGGCACTGTGCTTTCCAAAGCAGAGGCCTCCAAAGACATTACCCTTGAACTTCACATTTTAAATGTGGTCAACTATTTAAACATCGTAATAAATGCAACAAGAGCCCTCAGTTATGTTGCTTGCGAAATATTAACATTTTGGAGAGGGCCAGCACGTTTTTTTATGCTGTTACCTTGGTCGTGTGTAGGCTTGACGCTGAAGTTTCTCCTCCTATCTCTGTGTAATTAAAGAGAATATTGAAATTGCAAAGCAAACTTTTAAATACCGCTAGCATTTCCAATTCCTATTTCTTGCAACCTGGGATTTTCTTGATATTTACAATTTTAAAAACGATAGGGCTTTAAAAAGTCAGTGCTGAGGCTGAAACATGACTGCACCTGTCCTCCATAAAATCTAATTTCCTATTCTTTTCGTCCATTGAAACAACCTCATTGTTCTCAATGATTGACCTTATAATAAGTAAATGTTATAGGGTTTGTGGCAGAGGTACCACATTTGTGTCATTTTCCCTTTCCCAGCAGAGGAAGACTACATTTCCCAGAGTCCCCGGCATTTGAATTGAGGCAGGTGACTGGATGCTGAGGCCACTGGGATGTGGCTGGAAGTGGTATACCCTCTTTCTTCCCTTTCCACAGAGGCCAGGGCTTTGTCATAGCAGATCACAAGATGGTGGGATGGTGAGTGGCTGGGGGAGAAGGAGATGTGCCAAGAAGAGTTCCATGATCTGCACTGAATGGTGACATGAGCAAGAAACAAACCAGTGTGTGGTTAGCCACTGAGATGTTGGAGTTTGTTATTACAGCAAATCCTGGTCTACCCTGACTAATACAGGATTAAACAAATAAAATTCTAGTAAAACATCACTCTTATCTCTTCTATGGTGGGTTCCATGTATTATTTATTGAAAAGTAAAAAGTTATGCTGCTATAAAAGATGTAAAATTCTGTGATTAAGTTTAATGTCTGAACTTTACAGGTGAGGAACTCAAAGGTCAGAGAGGAGCAGTGACTTGTCCAGGGTCACACAGACGAGGCAGGGCTAGAATCCAGTGTGGGGACATCTGACGTCTGTAATTTTAGCCTGCCTTTCCTTTTAGTAATGGCAGTCAAATCTTCCCCATCCTCACACTCAGGCTGGATGCTTCACGCAAGACTCATCCTCATCCCTCACCTCCAGGCCTGCCTAATCTATGTAATCTATTCCTCAGGCCTCAACAATTAGCTTGACGATGGACATATGACCCAGTCTGGACCAATCAAAATTAATCCCTGAATTTTTGCTGGAGCTGCTGGAAAATAGTCACTCTTTTTGGGTTGTCAAACCAATAGGAAATAAATCTCAAGCTGCTGAGGGCCATTTAAGTACATCTAGGTTGAGAATGAAGCTAATGCAGGGGAAAGCAGAGCTGAAAGATGGAGAGACATATGATGCTTGATGATGTCGTTTGAGTACCTGGATCCAGCCATGCCTGAGCCTAAGCTTTTAGTCACATGAGCCAATCAATTTCCTTTTTTTGTTTATGTCAGTTTTGATTGATTTTCTGTCGCTTGTACCTGAAATTACTCAGACTTATACAAACTATTTTGTGCTTTTTTTCCACTAACAGACAAGAATTACTGAATTTTTCTATTTTACTGATAAGGAAATGGAAGGCCAGTCCATTTGGAATCAAGTGCTTCAAGTCTCACAAGATTCAGGGTTTGGTGACTCCCTTTTGTCTTGGGAATGTCCCACACAGGAACTCTTCGTTACTTCCAGCCCCCACCTGGGTGTGGACATACTTTATCCCAAGTTTCATGAGGGGTTGTTGAACATAATATCCACCACAGGATCGGTGCTAAAACATTGTGGAAATGAAACAAAGAAAGAGCACCCCTACAAAAAAGTGTACAAAGTGTACGAAGAGGCAGTTCACAGAAAAAGAAATACAAATGACAAACACACCTGAAAGATGTCCAACCTCACTAACAACTAAGAAATACAGATAAAAATGAGACACTGTTTTTCACCCACAAGTTTGTCAACAAGCTAAAGGTTGCCTACTATCTGAGGGGAAAGAGGCATCTTTGTGAGCCGGTGGTAGGAGTGTAAGATGGCACAGCCTTTTTGGAGGGTAATTTGACAATGTCTATTAAATGTGAAAATGCACAAGCCACTTGTCCCCCTGCTTGAAATTTATTCTACAAATAGACTCCAACAAATATGCAAAGATGCGGGTAAAAGGCAGTTCAGTACAGTATTATTTGTAGTAGCAAAAAACTGGAAACAAATGGCCCCAAAAGGAGACTGTCGGCATGAATCACAGTACCTCCCAACTCTGGGGTAAACTCCAGCTGCTGAGAAGAATGAGGTGGCCCTGGCTGCGTGGGTGTGGAAAGGACTCCAGGGTGACCGCACTGGGGAGGGGAACAGCAAGTGTGACACAACGCTATTTGTGCTGAAACGAAAATGAAACTTTACCCAAGTTAAGATGAGGTTTAGTTGGAAAGCAGGATCAGAGGGTCAGGGGACCCTTATTTTCAACAATTCTTCTTTACAGTTTGATTTTTTAAAATTATGAACATATATTACCTAATAATTTTGTTTCCTCATTTGAATACCTAATAATATATTAATAATAAAATAATAAAATAAAAAAATAAAATAAAATAATAAAACATTCAAAAGGCACAAAGAGGAGGTGTACAATTTTCCTCTCCAACAACCTGATATAGAATTAATGTATTCCTAGAATACATGTATTTATTGTATTTAAAAGGAGGAGGGGGAGGAGAAATGAGTGAAAGAGTGGAGGGCATTGACTGCTGCCCCGTGGCCAAGTGGAGGCTGGGCTGCCCTTCTCGGGGTCACTCTGTGTCCTTGGCTTCTCGGCATCAGGCCTCCTGGGACCCCACTGCCGCGCTGCTGCAGACCGTCAAGGGTGCCCTGGCTGTGGCTCCTCCAGGTCTGGGTCCTGCACCAAATGCCCCGAAGAGTGAGGCTCTGGGGTCCCCCAGGGCTGGCCCCCTTCCTGCCAGCTCCCCTCTGGCCAGGCCTGCCTGGCGGACGCCCAAACCTTCCTTAGGCGAGATAGGTCTGTAGGCAAATATTTACCCCTGTGCAGCTGTGGGCCCAGCAGAGGCCACAGGTGCGGGGTGGAGCCCTGTTTACCCAGCGCTGAGCGGAGCGGGTGCTGCCTGTTTGCTGAGCTGCCTCCCGGCCCGGCTCAGGTGCTCGGGAGGAAGCTGGGGCAGCAGAGGATGTGCCAGGAGGGGAGTCGGGGGTGCCTCCCTGGCAGCCAAGCCCAGCACGGGCCTCAGTATAAAGTCCTGACCTGGCCCCCAGGGTCGTGTGAGGCCGGCCTGTTCCTCTTCCTCTCTCCTCTTGCAGCCTTCCCCTGCGCTGCTCGCCAGTGGCTCCTTCTTCCCCACCTCTGCCCTGCGCTGACTCCTGCTCATTCTCGGGTCTCCCTGACCGCCTCCCACCCCAGAGCGGTAGGCGCCCTGTTAGCCGCTGCCGTGGCCCCGCAGCTCTTTCCCCCATGCTTTGCTGGTTAACGTTTGTCTTCTCTGCTAGAGGCCAGAAGAGCAGGGATAGAGGCAGTTTTGTGACTGACCGTTTCCCTAGCACCTCGCCTAGGGCCTGGCTCCTGGTAGGTTAAGTGTTAGCCTGAGGGAAGCCAGGCAGAGGGAACTGCCGGGCAAAAGCAGAGAGGGGCGCAGTTGAGGAGGGCTGTTGCGGGGGGGCGGCGGCGAAGAGACTGGAAGCTGGAAAGTGATGTGGGGCTGGACACGGGAAGGCCTTGAATGCCATGCTAATGAGTTTGGTTTTATCTAGTCAGAAATGGTAAATTGTTGGAAGGTAGAGGAAATGTAAATAATACAACACATGAGAAGATGATAAACTGGGTCCTTCAAGTTGAACTGTGTGAATCCTGAAATCTTACAATAGCCTACAAGGCCCCATATCATCTGCTGTCCCCACTGCACCCCTTTTCCTGTCATTCTCACCTTGCTCACACTGGCCTTGCTGTTTCTTGAACACCAAAGGTATACTCCAACCCCAGGGCCTTTGCACTTGCTGTTTCCTTGGTCTGCAGTGCTTTTCCCTTGGATTTCATGATTTACCTCCTTACTTTGTTTAAATCTCTTACCAGAGAGGCCTTCCATGACACTGTAGACAAAAGAGCCCCATTCGCCAGTGCCCTGATCCTGCTTTGTTTTCCTCTGTAACACTTGTATCTATTTGCCCGTCGTCTGTCTCCTCTGCAGGGACATCAGCTCCAGGAAGGCAGGAACGTCATCTCTTTTGTTCACTGCTATATCTTCTAGGCCTAGGACATGTGCCTTTAGGCTCTATGAAAGCCTGGTGAATGAATGAATGAATGAATGACGGTGTAATATTGAGTGGAGCCACCCAGCTCTGTAATGATGCTGACCGCTGCTCCCCTGGGCCCAGCTGTCTCCTGTTTCCAGAGCCCTCACATGGCCGTGAGCCCCTGTGATCTGCACATCAGCCAGGCGGAAAGCACAGGACAGGGATTGTTATTCGCCTTAGAAATGGTGATCTACAGCACAAAAATGTCGTGGTCACACGGACAGAAACCAGAATGAAATGCCCGCAGGCTCATGACTTTGATAAATCAATTTTTAAAATTTGATGTACAGGAGCCGTAGGTAAGAGGAAAGAGTCTGCGTTCTGAGGCAGGTCTTCCTTGAGTTCAGTTCCCGGCTCGGCTGTTCACTTACTCTGTGACCTGGGACAACTCGGGCCCCTTCTCTGAGGCTCGGCCCCTTCTTGTAAAATGGAGACAAGGTTCCCTCAGACAGGTCTGGTGCAGAGGCGTTTTCACACTGGCGGTTCCTGGGCCACACCGTCTGCTGTGCATCCTTTTCGGCAGGCATGTAATCTTCCACCGAGTGGCTTTGCTCGATCACTTGACTGTATGGTGACGTGGTGACAGTGACCACCCGCCATCGAGCCTGGGTCCTGCTGGGCCCGGGCCGAGCACACACCTGCGCCGCTCGTTCAGGCCGCACTGCGACCCAGGCAGGTGCTGTTAACTCCCCCATTTTGTGGAGGAGGTGAAGCAGCCTGTCCCAGGCCACACAGCCCATAAATGGGGGAGTTGGAATTGGAAGCCAAATGGCAGACCTGAGAGTTGCATCCTGTGCTCTAGTGGGATTTTTGTCCCCATTTTATAGATGAGAAAATGAGGCTCAGGGAGGCAACACCGGCAGGGCTGGGATGAGACTGAAGCCGGGTCCTCCCGGCCCTGACCGTGCTCTCCTCCAGTCCACCCCTTTGCACCCTGGGGCAGTGTCCACGTGTCTCATTCCTCCTGAACCGCGGGCAGCAAGGAGCCGAGCAGGGAGTGGCCGTCTGGTTTCTGCCCCATAACCAGCTGAAGGCTTGAGGACAGGGGAGAACAAAATCACTGGTGAGCAGAGGAAACCAGTGTCTACTCGGGAAACCATTCTTCTCTTCCTCCCCCCACTCCCCCTCCCCTCCCCTCCCCTCGCCTCCCTCCAAGAGCTCTGTACCAATTAATCAGCCGACATCCGAGGCTCCAGCTGGGACCAAGTGGGCCGGACTCATTAGTACAGAATGACATTAATATCAAAAAAGATTTTGAGACAAATGCAATGATTCAGGGCAGGTGCCTGTGTAGGGCTGGCTCAGAAGCTGGTGTGGGCAAAGGAACCGTGCTAAGATGACGAGAGGGAACAGAGTAGACGTGGGAGGAGAGCCGGGCCAGGTCCCCAGGATGCCTGGTGGGAAGGCAGGAGCAAGACAACTCTCACGTGGACAGTGTCTGTCCTCTTGTACAGTCTGACCGTCCCTCCTCCCTGCTCAGGAGGCCTCCATGGACTGTGCTCAAAAAAGAATCCAGGGCACATCACACCCTTCCCCCCTGGGTCGTCTTAACCATGGGCCAGTTGGAGAGGCAGCGCCGTGTGGCGGCCGCATCCCAGCTCCATCTGCTCTCACCTCTCACCATGCGGCCTTCAGCAAATTGCTCCATCTCCTTGGGCCTCAGTCTCTCCATCTGGACTAGGGGTCACAGAGGCCTCTTGGGGCTGGTGAGAGGACCGGGGACTAGACATGCTCTTTGGAATGTGAACCAGAGGGAGGGTGCTGCATATTCATCTCCTTCTGAAAGCTTCTCCTTCACCATTCTTTCCCCAGTAGTAGAAAGCAATCCTCTTTACCGTTAGGACAGTAGGAATCAAACCAGCCCCCAAAGGGAGCCTTAGAAATATAATTCTATTTGTTTCCTACGCCATTCATTTCTTCACTCACTCGAATATTTACTCGTTCATCAACACATTTACTGAACACCCCCACATGCCGGCATCGACAAGGCAGTGGGGATAAAGGGTGAAGGGGGCACGATTCCCACCTTGGAGTCTAGTGGGGATGCCAGTAAAGGGAGAGAGGATGAATATAACACGGGGTCAGGAGGGCTGTTGATTTCAGGACTCTGCAGCCTGGATTCTCTCCAGATATTCTGATTTCAAATCTCTGTCTCACGGTTCTCATTAACACACGGCTTATGGCTGTCATTTTTTTTTTTTGAATTTAGGAAATGTGGCCAACACGCCTGCAGTTCTTTGGCCCTGTGGGAGTGGGTAACCCACCCCGGGGAGCTCGAGTGGGGGGTGGTGTTCTCCGCCTGGAACCCCCATGTGTGACCAGGGGAGGCCCCGGAGGAGAGGGCGTGCAGCTGTCCCTGTGGTTGGAGGAGTTGCCAGGCGGCCTCGAGGGGGACAGCAGGAACATCGTTTATTCAGAAAATATTTACTGAGTATCTGCTAAGTACCAGACACTGTTCTGAGTGTGGAGACACAGCTGTGAGCAGACAGACAAAGTCTCCCCCAGGGAGGTGACTTTCTGGTGGGAGGTGGTAAGTGCTGTGGAGAAGGACAAAGCAGGTGACAGGTGCCATTTGGGCAGAGACCTGAAAGAGGCAAGTGAGTGAGCCACATGGATATTTGGGGGACAACTTTGTAGGCAAAGGGAACAGGTGTGCACAGACCCTGAAGTGCAAGAAAGCTTGCTGGGCCCTGGGGAAAGCAGGAGGCCGAGCTGCAGGGGAGGGTGGTGGGCGATGTGGGTCGAGGGGAGCAGCGGTAGGCCCAGACCTTCTCGGGCCTTGTGGGTCTGGCTGCTGGAAAAATACAGGACACTCAGTTAAGTTTGAATGTCAGATATAACAGCAAGTTTTTTTTTTTTTTTTGGTGAGGAAGATTGGCCCTGAGCTAACATCTGTTTCCAATCTTCCTCTTTTTGCTTGAGGGAGATTGTCCCTGAGCTAACATCTGTGCCAATCTTCCTCCATTTTATATATGGGACACTGCCACAGTATGGCTTGATGAGTGGTGTGTAGGTCTGTGCCTGGGATCCGAACCCCTGAACCCCGGGGCTGCTGAAGCGAGCACGTGAACTTAACTGCTACACCACTGGGCTGGCCCCAACAAATATTTTTTTAGTATAAGTATGCCCCATGCAAATTTGCCTTTCTCTGAAATTCAAATTTGACTGGGTGTCCTGTATTTTTATTTGCTAAATTTGACCACCCTAGCTGTGGGCCTCCATAAGACTTTGTCTTGACTCTGAAATGGAAGCCACTGGAGGGTTTGGAGCAGAGGAGGGACAGGATGTGACCAGTTTTAGAGGGATCCTCTGGGTTGAGTGCTGTGTTGTGACCAGATTGCAGTGGGCAGGGGCCTGTCAGAGGGGAGAGAAGGGCTGGGTGTGTCTGGGTGGCAGTGTGGAGGTGCTAAGGGGGAGTCTGGACGTGTCTGGAAGATAGAGCTGAGCCCATTTGCTAAAGGGTGGTTGTGGGGTGGGAGAGAAGGAGAGGGGTCCAAGAGGACTCCAGGGCTTTTGGCCTAAGAAACTGGAAACATTGAGACGATCGCAGAAGTGTGTGTGTGTGCGCGTGCGTGTGCATCTGCGTGTGCATGTGGTTGTGTTTTTGGACACACTGTTGTGACACCTACTCGAGAACCATGAGGAGATGTTGAGTGTGCAGTTGGACACATGGGCCTGGAGTCCTGGGAGAGGACTCCACTTGTTTGTCACCAGGACAGATGTCACTGACAGCCGTGCGCCTGGTGAGAGCACTGAGGCGGTGTGTAGATGGAAGTGGCCCTACCCTGGGCATCTGCAAAGGCGTGGAGGCGTGAGGGTTCGGGGTGTGCTTGGGGCGCAGAGGGGAAGGGTGCTGATGGCTAGGCCAAGTTGGTGTGGAAGCTGAGATTGGCATGCCCTGGGGACTGGAAGCCATGAGGGTTCTAAGCAGGGGAGAGCTGTGGTCAGATCTATGTGTTACAGGGGTGCCTCTGGGGCAGGGTGGAGGGAGAGAGCGTGGAGCTGGGAGGGCGGTGAGGAGACTGGGTGCCTGTGTCAGCAGGAAGTGGTGAGGCCTGACCCAGGACAGCAGTTGGGGTCGGGGGCCGGGGCCCCAAAGGGAGGACGGGCTTGTGTGCTTCTGATGGGGCCGGGTGACAGGCTGAATGTGGGGAATAGGAAGATGCGTGTCCAGAGCCTTCGAGTGGCTCTTGCAGGGCTGTGGAGGGCTGGGAGAGGAGCGCAGAACCTCCCCACCCGCCCCCAGCACCCCATGGCCGCTGTGCTTGTTAGCAAGGAACACTCCTCAGAGGGAACATATGTGCTGTTATTTTTAGGTGATTAGCCGCACGTCGTGGAGCGTTTGTTTGCCAGTCGTGGGTAAACAAAAGCCTTTTGTCAAAATGAGATGTTCCAGCCTCTCCTCCCCTCGGCAGGCCAGTTGCCTCGCTGTGAATTCCTGTTGCATCAGCAGCGAGGCTAATTAGCTCCACGGCTCCTGAATAACAATGGCCATATTCACAGAGAGGTGTCTGCAAGCTGGGATCCATGCGCTCATGCAAACCTTGAAGCTGCACAAGATTCACAGGTGCACATTTGTTGGTCCCTCTATTTTGGAATTGGGGAAACGGAGGCTCAGGGAGGTGGGGTGACTTGCTCAAGGCCCCCAGCCAGGAAGTTGAGGCTCAGATCTGAATGACCCCAAGCCTGAGATGGGTCAGGGGTGGCTATGTTCTTACTGAACATCTGCCCTCCCCATCCCGTGAGCAGGGACTCAGCAACACCACCAGTCACCAGTCACCATGGAGCAGCTTAGGTAGTTGGCCTCACATCTCTTGTATGGAGCCTAGATCTGGCTGCTGTGAATTCTATCAAGAGGCCTGCTCCGTCTCCCCTTCTGGATCCTGCACGTACTGACGTTTCAGGTCTCTGGGTAATCAGGTCTCTGGGTAAAGGAGGCCCGATGCTCTAGGGGAAGGCGCGTGGGCCTTTGGACCAGGACAGCAGTGGGTTTGTGGCTTGTCTCTGCCACTCCAGCTCAGTGTATGGCCTCGGGCAGGTCTCTGCAATGCAGCATGCAGGGGATTTTTTAGGGGATGCTCTTGAGATCAATATCCTTGGAAGGGAGGGGACAGACATAGATTGGCCAAAGGGGAAGCCGACCTATGATGCTGAATCAGTGGAAGCTCAGCTGGCCCTGCAGGGAGTTCTGAGGATGAGACGGCCCTTCAGGGCTGTCCTGAGTTGAGGCAGTAGGGCTGGGCCTTTGCACCCATGTTGATCGGTCATTGGATGTAGGCCATCCTGGGAATGGAGCATGAGGGGCTGATACCTGTCTGCCAGCGGCATGCCCTGCAGCTGGGGTAATAAGTCCTTTATTCCTACAGCGGGGCCTGGTGGTGCCTCACAGGGTCCACCCCTTGGGTCACTTCTGGGAGAGGCTCCTCTGGGAGGGAAGTTGAAGAGGAAGGCTAGTGGATGAAGTACAGCCCCCACTGCTGAAGCTTTTGTGGTCTCAGGGCTGCAGCGGACACTCCTCAGCTCCCTTCTCTGCTCCCCGCCATAGATGCCCCTCATTCTCAGGTGACATCGCCGTGGGGGCTGAGACCCTGGACACCATGCCCTTTTTCAGGCCATGGTGGCAGCACTTGTCGATTTACTATCAAGATTGGGAAGGGAGTGCCAAGGGGTGCCCAAGGGGATCACCTGGGTGTCACCGTAATCTTCCCTGTCCCCAAGTATAACCTCCTCCTGATGACCAGGGTCAAATTGCCACGGCCAGGATGGTGCCTCCTCTTCTTGCCCTCTGGTCCCCTGACACCAGGAGCCCGAAGGGCCAAAGAGGCAGCTGTAGCTCATAGTTTAAGGGACTCTTGCTGTGTCCACTGGCAGAAGTGTCCTTTCTTTGGGAAGAAGGACCTCGAAACCCACATAACCCAGAGTTAACGGATGGAAAGCACGAATTTTCTAAGTGAATGGTCACTCTGACGGAGTCTTGGTGAGCAGGGCCACTTCAGCTTCTGCCCCTTGGTTCCTAGACCCATGTACTCTACCCTCTGGGGACACAGTGGGACCACATACATGGTATTTGATTAAAGTGATACTACATCTTGGAGGAAGGTGCTAAAACCTCATGGAGTATTGTCTCTGAATTGGCTTCTCAGCTGTGTCTTAGGCTCTCGCACTGCTCCATGCGGCCAGCAGCTTTGGGTAATGAGGTGTGTGACGTTCCCGGTGGATCTCACAGTTGTGAGCCCACTCCCACACCTCCTAGGTTATTGGTATAAGAGAGGTGATTTAGTCTGATGTGATGTTATGTGGGATTGTGGTGCCAGTGGATCAAACACTTAATAAGCCCTTGGGTAGAGAGCCTGTGGGCAGGAAAGGCAAATCTATATCTGGAATGTCTCTATTCCCGGTTTTCCAGGGTGGAGGGGTCCAGTGTAGTCATCTGCCACATACCGAGCCAAACCAGTCTCAGGTTTTGTCTCCCTCCTCAGCTGGCAGCACAGGAGGCCGTTTGTAGGAGCTGAGGGTGCCGGTGCAACAGTGGTGGATGACGAGGGGTCTGGGCTACAAGCTGGCACAGCTTTCTGGTGAACTCAAGTCCTGCTCATGCTCAACCCAGGATGTACCTGCTTTCTGACTTGGTGGGTCTGGAGACCCAGTTCATGACAGGCAGTTCCCGGTGCATGACCACGCAGTGTCTTACGACTGGGCGCTCTGTCTCTACCAGGGCCGGGAGCATACCACAACCTGTTTTTTAAAAGGTGTATAATTCTTTGCTGCAAATTATATGCACTTGCTCCCAAATCCTTGGGGTCTCCATTGTGATTCTCTCCTTGCAGCTTGCCCTACTTCACATGGCATCCTTTCCTATCACTCATATGCCTAATTCTACAGCGTCTGCTGAGTGACAGGGCTGGCAGTTCCGGCAGCCTGAACCTTCTGCAGAGTCCTCCCTTGCTCCCGGCAGTGGCAGCCCTTCATGTCACCTGGCATATGTGGTTAGAGCAATACTCCTGGGTGTGGACACGTTGCCTCCAGACCCACCTATCAGATGTGCTCTCTTCTTTATGACGGGAGGTGAAAGATGAAATAATTCATCTTTGCTTTGGAGGTATGTTCTAGTCCTCACCAGACTGCTGGATTCCTAAAAAATTATACTGATGTGGTGGGCCCCTGGGTCTTCATTAGTTTTCTCTCTCACCCTTTGGCCTTCAGCATGCTAGGTACCTCTTGCTTCCCTGCCGGATCAGCATGATCGTCAGTGTAATGGATCCATGTGACGCTCTGCAGGATGTCCCAATGGTCCCGATCTCCTTGCACTGGCATTCTATCACCATTTGGTGAATGTATGTTGTCTTCTATTCCTTGGGAATGTGTACTGTTTCTGATTCTCTTTCTTGATTGGGATAGAAGAGAATACATTTAGCAAATTAATGGCTTCATAGCACGTACCTGAGTTCATATTAATCTGCTCTATCAGCAATACCACACATGGCAAGGTGGCTGCAGTTGGGGCTGCTATGTGTTGCATTTCTGGGAGTCTACGGTCATTCTTTAGGATCCATCTGGTTTCCATGGGGGCCAGATTGGTGAATTACATGGAGCTATGATAAGAATTCCAACCCCTGTATCCTTCAGATTTTTAAGAACAGCAGTAAAATCTCTGCCATCACCCTGGGGATATAATAGTGCTTTTGATTTACTATCTTAGCCAGAAGGGGCAATGTCAGAGAATTCCACTTGGCCCTCCTGCTATGACAGCAAGAGGATATATATACCTCACAGGATAAGGGGTGGGGGTCTGCCAATTACTAAGTACATCTATTCCAATCATATTTGGAGACCATTGGTGGGGCCCAGTGGACCCACTGTGGGCTGAGCCTGGGCTGGAACTCCATTTCTCATCTGGCCCCCTTAGCAGGGGCCATGATAATGTTTTGTGTTTCCAGGGATCAATGTGAACTTCAATTCTGTGTCCAGCTATTCTAGAATGCTTGGGTATTCCTCTTTCCCCAGTATTCAGTTACCTAAGTGACTTTGGGGAGGACTGGAGGATCACGGCTGTGTATTATTGTAGAGTACTTCCTCTTGGAGACAGGGGCTTTCCTTCAACCATTGGGTTTCAGGTCCAAAAACCTGCTCAGGTATGACATTGGGGAAGAGATTGTTACTGCTTATTGGGGTCACTGTCTTCAGCCTCCTGACCACCATCCTTGACTTTTTGGTTGTGCAGGTGGAGTAGGACCCTGGTTGGCTGCCCATCTCTGCGGCCTGTAGGGATGCTGTGTTCCAGTAACTCCATTACTCTCTGCAGGTCAGGCTCCTCTGGCTGCCCCTCCACCTTACCATTCATCACGAAATTGCATCTTCCTGCTTTCAGGCGGCTACTATCTTTTCAGAGCCATATCATCCTCACTGTTGCGAGTGGGCCCAGGTCTACAGTGGGGTCTCCTACCACCAGCCCCGGCCTAGGAGAAGAGCTATTATCGAACTTCCAAGTGGTGCTGGGGGCCGCCCACCAGCGCACTACTGACAGCCTTGCTGAGTCGTGTGTCCTCTGGGTCGTGTCTGTAGCGTAGGCCTCTGGGGGGGTTCTGGCCTCACATAGCACATCTCCTGAGGTGTGTCCACTTCTGAGCCTTTCAGTCTCTTCTTCCACCATCTGCCGAGGCACTTCTCACTCTGTGGGCCACTGCTTTTTCCATGCTTCTAGGAGCCATCGCAGCAGTGAGTTCGCACCGTCTCCTGGCGTACTTGTGAGAATGTTAAAGCCTGCGTCCTGGGAGTATTCTCCCAAAGTGATACACGCTCCCTCCTCCAACCTTATGTTCTGGCCCTCTTGATCAAACCCTCTCCCAATCCAGTCCCATGTTGACTATTTCCTGCAGCTCCTTTGGGGTATAGGCCCCCATCTTTCCAAATCAGGCCCAACATGCCCACAGCTGGTTCATGTTGCGACTTAACCCTAGTTATTGGCCCAATGGCAGCAGGAGAAATGGGGCAGATCCTGAGTGGGGATACATTGTCTTGAGGGGGAGAAGCTCTGCGGTCTTCAAGTGAGGAGGGAGTGCTGGTCCCCAGCAGGCTCAGAGGTCCAGGGGAATCTGGGAAGTCAGTCGTTTGCAGGGCTTCCACCCAGATGTCCCCATGCCGTGTGGCAGGGTTCCACTCTTTCCCAGCCAGGGCCCTGACCTTGGCACAGCAGACCTGCTCTGGCTGGAGTTGAACCCTCTTTGGAGCCTGGGCCGAATTCTCCCTTCCTCTGCCCTCCCAGGGAAGGAGATGACAGCCTCTCTGGCTCTCACATTTAGCTTCTAATTGCTGATTAATCACGCTCAGCTCTTTGTTACCTGTTTCCAGATCAATTGGGTTTAACAGTAGCCACTCAATTCAGCTGCCCTTCTAGTTACTGTTTCCTCCATATTTCTCCGATGCATCACACCAGTTAATGGGTTCTCTGTCACCAGTCTGCCATCCTACTTCATCCTCCGTGCCAGGGGCTCTCTGTGACAGGGGCCTCCTTGCCAGCTGGGCAGCAGGTGATTCAGCTCCCAACTCTCATCCCAGTGTCTGCTTTCCTGAATCACTTTGGTACCAAGTGTATGTAACAGGTTGGGTTTCCGGAAAGCAGGCTCTGTGACAGAATTCAGTGTGCTGGATATTTATTAAGAATTATTCTTAGGATCAACACCTGTGGAAGGGAAGGGAAAGAAGCAGGATTGAGCAGAGGGAACTCAAGCTGCCATACACTGCCAATTGAAGCTTCAGCTGACCCTGCGGTGAGTTCTGATCTTTTAGAACTCTTCTGAGTTGGGGCAAAAGGCCCTGCCCTTTATACCCCCGTGTTGATTAGTCACTGGATGTAGGCACACTGGGAGCAGGGTGTCACCTGGGGTGAGGTGGTCCTCTCCTGCTGAGGCCGTCCCTGAGGGTACTGAGGCTGAGGGCTGTCTGATGGCAGCACTTCCTGCGGCTGGAGAAATAGGTCCTTTATTCCTGAAGGGGGACCTGGTGGGGCATCACAGTATCCACCCCGACACCCGTGAGTCCACTTTTCTGTGAGATAGGGATAAAAAGTCCTGACCTAGTGCTTAGATATTGATAAGGACTCCATAAATGGTAGGTATTACATTTATTTATATTATTTATATATTTATATAAATTATATATATTTAGTATTTATATTTATATATTACTGTATAGGTGGTTATTTGAGGATATTTGCAAGTGGTAAAACCTTAACTCAAAAATAATTTAAGTGACGAAAGGAATTTACTTGTTCACATAATTAGGAAAGTGGGATGATCAGGAATGGATGGATCCAGGAGCTCAAAGGATATCATCAGGATGGATCTCAGTCTCTCTCTCCCCACATGCACACCTGTCTCTCTAAGTCCTAATTTTCTCTGTGTTACTTTACTCTCAGGTGGTTTGCCCTTGTGGAGTTAGGGATAGCCCCCAGCAGCTCCAGGCCTACATCCTGACAGCACAGCAACACTGGCAGAAAGAGCGGGCCAAAAACCCCTCAGTGATGAAGAGCTCTAGGATAAATCCCAGGGCCGATACTCATTGGCCACGCCTGGGTCGTGTGCCCATCCCTAGAGCTGAGGGGATGAGGTCGCCTCTCTTGATGGGAAGCTGAGGAGAGGAGGTTTCCCAAAGGAAAACTGAGATGCTGTCAGCAAAATAAAGGAGAGCAGATGCTGGTAAAAGCAGACATCCATGCCCTCTCCACCTTGGAAGACCTCTTCCATTCCACCTGGAGGCGTGGAAGGGTGTGGACTGGTCTTGCCTATGTGGGGGCATGTGCTAAGTTCAACAATGTGTCTCACATGTCTACAGTACCTGTATGGCCCACTGGCCATGATTCTGGGATTCATCAGGGTGCGTTCAGGCGCTGAGGCCCAGTCCAGGTGGACTGAGAGGTCACCTCCAACTCCAATTTGTCTCTAGATTATTTCTTCTGCCAGTCTTGTTTCCATTCAATACACATTTATTAGCATCTCCTTTTGCAGCCCCGGTGCTGGGTCCTGGGGTGGTGTCTGATGGCTGCTCCTAGTGAGGACCCAGGTGGCTGAGGATCTGGCCACGTTGTTTTCCGTGGGACAAGGTGGCTGGGAGCTAGACACTGAGGGGCAAGCCCAGCAGCCTCTGAGGCGATCTGGCCCTCGGGTGTGCTCTCTTTGGCCAGCAAACGTTTTAAAATATTTATTTACATTACCATTATTGTATTATTTCATCAACCCTACTATGAGACCGATTGCAGGGCGCGCCTCTATTTTATATACCATTAAGGGGAAAAAACTCACCAACTGCGACATGCCAGCAGTTGTGAGATGAACCACGTCTTCAGTGATGTTCATATGTGAAGATACGTGCTGCTTAGTATCAATGAAATATAGTAATTACCAACATTTAAAAATTGGGCTCTTTCACATTGAACTCCTGTATTCTGGTTTCTTCTGAATAATTGCGAACTCCAGCAACACAGGGCCCACATGTTCGCATGGCGATAGTCAGCTGCAGATGAGTGGGGCTTTCATCTTTTGTTATTTAAAATTTTTTTATTTGTTTATATTAAAAAGATAATAGATTCTTACGGTGCAAAAATCAAAACAATACAAAACAGTATAAAATGAAAAGTCTAACTCCCACACCTGTCGCCACGCACTCTGTTCTCAACCCCTCTCCGCAAATAAACCCTTGTATTAGATTCTTGTGTAACCTTCCAGTTTTTTTTTTTAATGCAGATACAAACAAATATGAATAAATATACCTTCAACTCTATTTCCTTTATAATAGGTCTGCATTTGCTTTGGTCACTTAATGGTGTGTCTAGCAGATATTTCCAAATCTGTAGAGATGCTGGCCCTCCAGAGGGGCCGGGTTCTCCATTAACTGGAGTCTCCCTACCACCAGCTTTCCTCTTTGCATACCCAGTGGGCCTCTGGGAACAGTAGAGTTTAGCCTCCCCAGTATATCCTGGAGACACTCAGTGAATGCCAGGGCCTAAGCGTGGGGACAAGCAGGCAGGCAAGGGGGCGAGATGGATGGGAACTCAGAGTTTTTCTTGTGGTCAGCACGAGCATGGATGCTTCAGTCTGGCGTAAAGACTCTCTGGTGAGTGGACAGGGGTGCAGGGACGAACAAGGGTCAGGAGCTCAGAGTCCTGCTGTATATATATATAACAATTATAAGACCAGAGTGGAGGGTATGATCTTGGGTAAGTTTAAACTCTTTGGGTTTTTGATGTCTCATTTGCAAAACAGGGATATTTTAGTCCCTACGTTTTAGGGTTATTGCGCAAGTTAAATGCAACAGCAGAGCGTCTGGCATATAGTAAGCACTCAATATGTATTATCTCTGTGGGGGCATGGTAGAGGGAATAAGACTGCTTGGAGGTGACGCTGAGTGAGGTTTTGAAGGCTAAGTAGGAGTTCATAAGATGGAGAAGTGGGAGTAGTACGTTCTAACACAGGAAATAGCATGGAGTCTCCTGGTTTGCCTTCAGGTGTTAACTCCATTTCAAAGAGGAGGTAACTGAATCTCACACAGAAGATGTGGTCTGCCCAAGGTCAGGCATGCAGGAGCGCAGAGCAGGGACCCACATCCAGTTCTGTCTGACTCTTAGCCCAGTGGTTAACGTTCACCTCTGGGTGAAAATGTGAGTGCTGTTGCTCCCAAGACTCATTCATTCATGTTGCAACTCAGGGCTGATAAGTCGGGTTGTTGTGTAATGTGGGTGGCCTTGCCTCTGAAGGAGTAGAGAAGATTGTGTGGTGCTCAAGAGCTGAAACCCGCGTCTCTCACTGTCACTCAGCTCCACTTTGCTCTGTGTGAGTGTCCCTCCGGGGTGGGTGTTCCCCATAAGGTGGCAAGATTGTGGGCTGCTGGCAGCTCTGGGCCCTCATTGGGCCAGCTCAGCCACTGCACAGGAGAGGTAGCCTCCTCCCCAGTGGTTCCAGCTAAAGTCCCAGGTAGCCTTCTCACTGGTCAGACCTGGGTCCCAAGGCCTTTGCTAAGCCAATCACTGTGGCTAGGGGAATGCGGTCCTCTCACTGGTTATACCTGGGTCATGTGACCATCCCTGAGCCAATCAAGTGGCTGAGGGATGTGGCCCTCTCACAGATCAGATCTGGGTCATGTGACCATCCCTGAGCCAATCAAGTGGCTGAGGGATGTGTCCCTCTCACAGATCAGACCTGAGTCAATGGCCACATCTGGAGGCAGGGGAGCCAGAACTACAGGGGCTGAGAATGGAAGATGGGTGGTCCCCAAAGTAATATTGGGGTCCTGCACCCAGAAGAAGGGGAGATGGGTGGCCAGCAGACTTGACTGGTGTTCCTCACAGAAGCCCAGAGGAGGCCCAGCCTGGTCTGTGGAGACAGCCCTGTCCTTTGGTCTCTTATGACTGGGGGCTGAGGGAAGCCTGGGCAGCTGAGCTGGGTGGTCAGGAGAGTCCTGGTGGAGCCCTTCAGGGAAGGGCATCTGGCCCCAGGCAGCAGCATGCATGGGGGCACGATAGCCCCCAACAGAGGAGGAGCTGTGCCAGTGTGCGGGCTTGGGCACGGTCAGCCCCATGGGTGGGGTGGGAAGCATCCTGCCTCCTCCCACTCTGTCCTGATTGCAGTTTGGAGTAAGGAGGTGTGATGGAAGGATCTGAGCCCACGATGCGTGGGCCCAACCACCAACTTTACCTGACGAGGCCCTCCAGGGACTCTCAGCGATTAAGCAAGAGGAGGAAAAGGGTTTTACGAAATAGTACCAACTCCTAGAGATAGAACCAGCCTAGGGGAAGCCAGAGAGGGGAGTCCAGTCCCCCTGGCATCCGCTGACCCTTTCTACAGAGAAACTTGTGTTTCCAGGGCAACCGCCACATCCTGATTGGGCACCTCTTCTTGCCGAGGAGTGCAATTTGAAACATTCTGGCACATAATTTATTGTGAACATTCTGTGCCCCAGGCCCCATGTCAAGTGGTTTACATACGTGACCTCCTTTCATCCTCCGTGTGTGAGGAGGTGTCATCGGCCCCACTTACAGAGAACCAAGGCTCCAGGAAGTTAGGAAGCTTCTCCCAAGGTCACACCCTGGAAGGTAGTGACGTCCGTTTGATGTCCAAGCCCCAGTTCTTCCAAGCTAGGGTCCCTTTGGTGCTCTGGCCAGAGACCCAGTTGCAACCTGATGCCCCCAGAAACGTGGCGGGTGGGCCGTGCTGCTTGTCACCGGCAGCTACTTCACAAATGTTCTGAGGACACTCAAATACAAGGGACAAGCAAGGGCTTCACTTTCCAGCCCCAGGAGCCCCTGCCCTAGACAGTTCCCTCATCTTGTGGCCTTTCTCAGAGCCTTGGGCTCCCTTTCTCACCTAAAGCCCAGCAACTTGCGGCCCAGGTGGAGGCCTCTCAGGCCTGAGTGCTTTGCGGAGGGTAGGAGGTTTAAGAGAGGGACAGAAGGGGTGGGGTGAGGCTCAGAGCCCAAGGCCGGAGGAGGCGGGAGGCAGGGAGGCAGCTCCATTAGTCTGTCCCCAGGGGACTTGGCAGCCAGTTATTAAATGCTCCTTAGGATGGTGAGCTTGGCGGGTGGAGAAGAAAACAACTGTGGGAATTGTAGCGGGTGGGGTGGGGTTGGCTCTGCCTCTGTCTGGACCAGAGTATCCCTTCTTCTCATTATATGAGGGGAGGGCTGAGTTTGGGGGTCCTCTGGGCCTAAAGCTGTCACCATGGTGCAGGCCCCTCCTCGGCAGTGGGGATGGTGTCCTGGGCATCCTTGGATACAGGCAGGGAGCTGGATTGTCCCTGGGCCTCTCCAAGGTGCATTCCCACCCTGGGAGCTCGTTGGCTACCATGATGGCTGGGCTCGGGGCTGTGGTGTCCACTGGACCCTCACTCCCTGTCCCGTGTCTGAGAATCCTGCTGATTCTACTGTAGTGCTGAGGCGTCTTCCTGCTCCTAACTGTAGACCGTATCATTTTCTCTCTTCTAGCGTAGAGAGAGATCTGTGAAGTGAGCGAGTTCCCCAGGCCTCTTCTCCTCTCCCTTCCCTCAGCCCCTCAGGCCATCAGCTTGTAGGGTCTTGAAGCTCAGCTTGATGACTCAAACCCCTCTCTCCACCTGAGACTCTTTGCTGAGCAGCTGCCTCCTGGACGTCCCCTGGGGGTGCTCCCAGGCTCCACAGACACTACTTCTTCTCCTCCTCCCCTCAAACCTGCCCCGCCTCCACGGCGCCCCATCTAGGAGAAAGGCTCCACTGTCTGCCCGCTAGTCCAGGCCAGACCCTTGGTTCCCAGCTCCGTTCCTTCCCTGACCTGCCATGGGCAAGCCACACCCGGCCTGTTCCACTTCTTTATTGGCTCTCCAACGTCTCCTTGCACTTCTTTCCCACTGCTGTGCCCTCGTTCACACACTTTTCCTTCTTTCCTGGAGTCTCCACGTTGGTCTCTGAGCCGCTGGTTGACCCTCCATGCTGCCTGTCCCTATGTCTCTCCTGCTTAAAATTCTCGGTGGCTCCCTAGCGCCTGTGGATGAAGTCTACACTCCATATGCTGGCGTTCTGGGCTCTGCATGGCCTGGCTCCTGCTGCAGCTTCTGCTTCCATGTCTCCTCCAAGCCTCGGCATGCTCCAGTTCCCACAGTGTACCACGCTCCCTCACACTGTGAGCCTTTGCTTATGCTGTTCCCTCTCCCTGGAATGCCTTTCCCCACCTTTGGATGTAAATCTCAACCAACTCGAGAGTAAGCTCGGCTTTTGACTCCTCCAGGAAATGCTTCCTGAACATGTCACCCTCCTGGCCTTCAGCAGGTTTAGGTGTGTCTGCTGTGGGCTCTCGTAGCAACCCACGTGCTTCTGCGTCAAGGCACTTGGCACTCTATCAGAGTTGACTGCAGATCTGTCCCCTGCCCCCAGCTGGCTGTGGGAGCCAGGAGGGCTGGGCTCGAGTGGCTTGTTGGTCTTGCTGTTTCTAGCATCCAGCCCAGAGTCAGGCATGTGGTAAATACTCAACCCGGGCTGCAGGAAGAAATGAAATGTGGAGCAGTCTCTCAAATGCCAACCTCAGGGTCTTTTGATGTGTGTATTAGTTTCCTGTTGCTGCTGTAACAAATGACCACAAACGTAGTGGCTTTATTCTTACAACTTATTCTCCTACAATTCTGGAGAACAGAAGTCTTACGGGGCTCAGCCTCACTGGGCCAACATCAAAGTTTGGGCGGGCTGGTTCCTTCTGGAAGCTCCAGGGGAAAATCCATTCCCTTGCCTTTTCCAATGTCTGGGGCCATTTCTACTTTCCTTAGCTTGACTTGCTCCAACTTCAAAGCCAGCAATATTGGGCTGAGCCCTTCGCGTGCTACCGTCTCTCTGGTTCTCTCTTCTGCCTCCCTCTCCCACGTTTAAGGACCCCGGTGATTACACTGAGCCCAACTGGATAATCCTGGATATCATCCTACCTTAAGGTCAGATGATTAGCAACCTTAATGTCATTTGCAGCCTGAATTCCTCTTTGCCATGTAAAGTAACAGCATGTTCACGAGTTCCAGGGATTAGGACACGGACGTCTTCAGGGGCCATTGTCCTGCCCATCACAATGTGGAAGAAGCTGGAGAAGCAGTGCCAGGTGGGGAGAGGGACCATGCTCTGTGAACCTCTAAGAGTGGGGGTCCAAGGGCAAAAGGATGGTGGGCGTCAGTGAGCAGATAAGAGAGGTGCTGGGAGAGCCAGAAAGGGATTCCTGTCTATAACGGTCAGGCCTGGAAGTGACAGAAACCCAACCCAAACTGGCTTTAGGCACAAGGGGCATTTATGGACTAATGAAACCCAAAAAACCACAGGTAAGAATTCCTCCAGGTACGGCTTGGTGGAGGGTCAGAGGATGTCCCACAACTCCATTTCTTTTTATCTCTCAAATCTCCTCTCCATCCCAGGTTGGCTTCGTCCTCAGCTCACATGAGATGGCAACATGACAGCAGCCACTCCTGCCCCTTGGTCTGCAGATTAAACGCACCAGAGCAACTACTAGGTCTCAGCAAGTCTCCCTGCCCCGTCTTGCCTCGCCTGGGTCCCGAGTCTACTCCCGACCAGTCATGGGGCCAGGGGATACTTGGTGCTGAGTGGGTTGGATTTCAGCCAAATCATGGAGAGAGAACAGGGGAAGAGTGGATTCCCAAAGGAGATTCTGGGGCTGTTTTACCAGACGGGTGACTCTGCCTGTGCTCTCTAGGGAGGCAGGATGGGGTAGCAGAGAAAGCCCTGGATTGACAGGAAGCCTGGGTTCTGATTCTGGTTCTGCTGCTGGCTTGCTGTGTGACCTTGAGCAAGTTACTTATTAACTTCTCTGGGCCTGGCTGTGAAGTGAGGGGGAGAGGTGGGATGCTCTCTAAGGAAGCTTCCAGCGTCAACAACCTTACCACTCGGAGGCCTTTCCCATCTGTTTAGTCCATCTGTTTTCTCGTGCCTCTAGATACTAGTAGTAAAAATCCTTAGAAAACCGAGTGGGTTTTCTGTATGGGAAGCTGCGGAGAGGAGAGCTAAGTTTGGGATCTGCGGCAGGGCTAGAGAGGCTTCATTCTCCACATGAAGTGCTCGGTTTGTGGGAGAATTGGGGCCTGAGCAAATGGCCAGGGACTATCAAGACTGAGGACTTGTCTGCCAGTGGGGTTCAACCTCACTTTGTGCTTGGTGTTGGGCTCAGGGTGTGGCCAGGCTTGGGGTCACTGTATGGCTGAGGTGAAGACTCCGTCTGGATCTGGGGTGGGGACCAGGAGCTGGACAGCAGTAGACAGATGGGGCAGGTGCTGGTGTATGGGTGACCCAGGCGTCATACAAAAGTGACTTTGGTCATACAGAAGTGACTTCGCAAACACTTATTCTCATCTAACATATTCTGTATTTTACTTATCCTTTTGTTTCTGTCCATCTCCTTTGCTAGAATGTCAACTCCAGGAGGGCAACCACTTTACTGTGTTCTCTGTAGTGTCTCCAGCTCCTCAGCAGTGCCTGGCACCTCGTAGGTGCTCAGTAAACATTGTTGAGTGACTAAGTGAATAATGCAGAGGTACATGCAGCCAGGTGAGGCCAATGCTGTGTGCATTAGACTAGCAGTTCCCCAACCTTGCTGCACATTTGAACCACCTGGAGACCTTGTAAGAACGCTGATGCCCAGGGTGCACCCTTACAAATTGAATCAGAATGTCTGGGGGCCTGTGGCAGGCATTGGTATTTTCTAAAGATCCCAGATTGTTCCACTTGCTGCAGAGTTTGAGAACCACTCACTGCATTAGACCACGTGAGATGTGGGGCCACATGCCGTCTCGAGAGGACCCGCCCAGCAGCCTGCACACAGGCAGGAGGAGGGAGGGGACCTGAGACAGCTCAGGGAGCCTTGGGCTCTGGGTGGTAGGATGGAGACTTTTTGTCCTAGATCTCTATCACATACTCCGGACACCCGCCACGGGGGTGATTACTTTGCTATCACAGAATGGATTTTGGCTGCGAGTCAAGAAGAGCTCTTGCTTCCCAGCTAAACGATGGCAAATCAATTTGAGGTCTCGGCTGGAGCTGCTGATTAGGGCTGGCAGCCAGGGAGCCTCTGGCTGTTGGAGCTACAGCAGGGCTCGGCCAGGCCTTTGGGAGGAGGTGGCAGGCAGGAGCTGGGTCCAGCCTTGGGGTGCAAGAGCCCAGCCTTCTCTTGGGGGGCAGAGGAAGCCTAAAGGGGGCTGCTTTCTGGATTTGGGAGTGCGATCTCCACTTATTTAGAGTGGTAATGTTAATAGTATTAGTCACCATTTATTTCGAACTTGCCATGTGCCAGGCACTTTACTACATTGGTTGCAATAAATAGGTAGTGCAAACATTATTATCCCTTTGTTTGGAGGCCCTGCAGGGTAAAATAATATGCTCAAGGTAAAATGGTTTCAACATAACAAGGTGGGCTTGGAACCAGGTCTGGAGAGAAATCCAGATGTTTGCTCGTATGTCTAGACTCTGAGCGCCTGTGACCAGCTCAGATCCAGGTCTGAAAAACAGCACATCGCCCCGTGTTTGATATGGGGAGGGCACTTGGGAAGGCTTTGCTGAGTGCTGAAAGGAATGAGGAAATGTCTGCTGGGTGCATGGATGGATGAAGGTGGGTTTGCTGACCAGGGGCTGCAGGTGGGCCTCCACGATGGCCACCAACCCCCAGTGATCTTCCCTCCTGGTATTCATGCCCTATGTAGTGTCCCCCCACTCTGTGACCAACAGAACACTGTGTGGAAGTGATGGTGTACGACTTCTGAGGCTAGGTCTTGAAAGATGTTGCAGCTTCCACCTTGCCCTCTCAGACTGCTCACTGTGGCGGAGGCTTGCTGCCATACTGTGAAGATACTCAAGAAGCCCTCCAGAGAGGCCCTCCTGGAAAGAGAGCTTCCTGCCAGCAGCCAGCACCAGCTTGCCAGCAATGTGACCAAGCCATCTTGGAGGTGGATCCTCTGGCCCTGGTCAAGCCTTCAGATGGGACTGCAGTCCCAGCTGCCATCTTGATTGCAACTTCATGAGAGACCCCAATCCAGAGCTACTCCATCAAGCCATTTCAGAATTCCTGACCCTCAGAAACTGTGAGAAAAGAAATGTTTATTGCTTTAAGCCACTAAATCTTGGGGTAATTTGTCATGCAGCGACAGATACCTAATATACATTGCTAAGTCTCTTTTGAGCTGAAGAGATCTTCCTGGAAGAGATAGTTATTCTCTTCTGTCCCCCTTCTCCCTTGTGACCCTTGCCTCTCAGCTTGGCTTGTGTTCCAGTGAAAAGACATGAGACAGATTTGATTTGAAATCCAGGCTTCCCAATTTACTGTTGGGATGATTTGAGGATTTTTTTATTGAAATTAATCTTCTTATCCTTTTCACATCTTTTCTCTCCTTTCCTCTACTCATCTTGTCTTCAATCTCACCATAGTAATAGTAGCATGTCACAGTAATGGCTGCCATTCTTTCAGTATCTGCTGTGTGAGAGGCAAAGTGCTCGGGGATCCACTGACATTATTTTATTTAGTAACCTCAACAACCCTGGTGGTGTTGTTGGGGTTAGGCATTATTATATCATCGTTTCTTAAAAAATTAAGGAAACCAAATTTCAGAGCAGTTGAGTCATCTGCCCAAGACCAGACAGAAAGAACCAGGATTCAAAGCCAGGTTTGTGAGAAAACCAAAGCTTGTTCTCATTCCCGTTATATGCCTCTACTTCTGAGCCTCAGTGTTCTCATGTGTAACATGGGTATAATCCTGACCTCAGATTCCTGTCAGGATGGACAGAGGTGGGACCTTTAAAGCAACAGCCATGTGGATGGCCTGTAGCAGGGGCTTAGTGAGTGGAGGCCCCTTGCCCTTCCTCCCTTTTCTCCCCCAGTTATGCACTTTAGGGTGAGCTGTCTTGACCCTCATGTAGTGCCTCTCACTACGAGAGCAGCGGGGAGTTGATGTCCCTGAGAGCTGGAGACCGCTGGGCCTGCCTCGGGGCAGGGTGGATGCCCTGGACCTGGATCAAGGAGATAGTAACATCAGCTCTGGCCCCACCCATTGAGCTATTCCACGTGTCATGTCTGTGCCGGAGCTCACACGGAGAGGAAGGGAGGCAGGAGTCTGCATTCCCACTCAGGTCAGTGCCCGTGGAGAGGCTGGTGCGTCGAGACGGCTCCTGCTGGAGGATCCTAGCTGAGAAAACATTGTCCTTGGGGGGTATCAAATCATCTCTCAGATCAGGCGAGAAGCCCCAATTAATTACACGTGCTAAGCGAGTGGTCTGGAAGCAAGGTTTTGCAGTCAATTAAAGGGATACTGGAGGAGGCTTCATTAACCCCCTGCCTCCTGGCAGCTTTTGCTGTAGGAGTCAGAAGGGACCTGTGGGACTGTAATGAGCGCCCCCACACTGTGGGGAATGCAAGCAGAGTGCCCTCTACTCAAGACAGCACAGAAGGGATTCCTGGGCTGTGTGGGAGGATGGATTTGACTTTAAATCCTCTTCCCACTCCAGGCGTCTTGATTTCCTGTGCTTTGATCCCTATGGTGAAGTAAATGGTCAAGACACGCTCCATTTGGGGGCTAGCCCAGGCAAAGCATGGTTTGTGCTTCTCCTGTCTTTCTCCAGTGTGGAGAGAAGATGGCCCACTGGACTCCCCCCAGGCGCCTCAAATCCCGAAGCCCTAAACCAAACTCATTATCTTCCTCCAAACTTGTCTCCCGCCAGTGTTCCTGATCTTGGAGAATGGAGCCCCCCGGAGATGGAGACGCAGGCACTGGCCTAGACCTCTCCCTCCTCCATGCCCCCCACATCCAGTCCTCAAGTCCTGCCAGTTTGCCCTCCTATATAGCCCTCCAATCTGCCTACTTCTCCTGGTCCTTTCACCACTGCGGGAGGTCACGCCTCACCATCTCTGACCTTGACCTTGCACCAGCTCCTCCCTGGACTCCTGGCCTCCAGCCTCTTACTCCCAGTTCATCCTCCTCACAGCCCTAATGATCTTCCTCAGTCTGCCCATCTCACTATGTCACACCTCTGTTCAAGAGCCTTCAGTGGCTCCCCATTGCCTGCAGGTAGAGCCCAAGCTCCATTGCCTGGCACCCTGGTTGACATCTCCAGCCTCTCGGCTTTTCACCAAGAACTCAATTAGTTCCTGCAGATATCCCCCACTTCTCCCTCCCCACTCCCACCTCCTGTGTCAGACTACTTTTGTCTCCTCCAGGCCTCTGCTCATGCCAGCTCCTCTGCCTGGAGGGCGCTCCTTCTCCACAGGTTCACTCCTCCCATTGCACCCTGAGCTCCCCGAATGCCAGAGCCCGGGGGACCTGCTGCTCATAGTGCACTAGCCCAGGGCCGTGGGCAGATCTGGGAGAACAGGCAGGAGGGCTGGTGTTATGGCACAGAAGAGAGAGGGGTCAGGTTCTGCCTCCCCTCCCCCTACTGTCCATGGTGCAGAGATCTGAAGGAAAAGTGACCATGGCCACCGTGTAGATGAGATGGAGACCGATTGCTTGGGCCCTGAGTCAGCACTGGGGTCCTGAGTACCCACTCACTGTAGGCGAGACTCTGTGGTGGGTGCTGGGAGGCAGTGGGCTCCAGCCAGCCCTGCCCTCACAGAGCTCAGGAGTTAGCGAGAGAGAGCGTTCAGGAATGTAAATCACAGCAGAATTTGCAGAGTGCCGTTCACTGAATGCTTGGCATGCGGTGCTGAGTGTGCGAGCAGGACCCCATCTACTCCTCACACCTGCAGAGGTCAGAGCAATTGCTACTGTCCCATTTCACTTGGGAGCAAACACTCAGAGGGGTTAAGAGGCTCGTTCAAGACCACTCTGCTGGCAGATGGAACCCACCAGCAAACCCAGTGCTGTCTGAGCGCTCAGCCCTGGTGCTGTGTCGTGTGAGCATAGCAACAAACTGCTGTGGGCAGGGGCCGGGGGCTGTGTCGGGGTGGGCTTCACACAGGAGGTGACATCTGTGCCGAACTTTGAAAAGTTAGAAGGATGCACCAGGAGGGGAGGGTATCATTCGTTCCAGGCAGAGGGGACAGAACATGCAAACATGAAACAGCATGGTATGTGTGGGGACCGGGGGCACTTGGAGCAGAGTTGGGTGTGGGTCAGACCTAGCAGGCTGGGCCATATCACATAAGGCCATCTGGACAGTCTTGGTGTTATCCTGCAGGTCATCGAAGGGTGTTGGGCAGGGGAGTGACGTGGTTACATTGAGTCTTTCGGGTGAGGGAGAGGACGGCAGGGAAGAGGTAGAGGCTGGGAGACCAGTGTGTGGGCGGTGGGAAGTGCCTAGCTAAGCGGAGAGAAGATGAGGCCTAGCTTAAGTCAGGGCAATGGCTGGGGGCAGCCGAGGGAGGAGGGGGTTCTGGTCTGGTCCTGGCTCCTCAGCAAGGCCTGGGAAGTGTCTGTGTCAGGACCAGCGCTGAGTGGTGCCCTCTCTGTGTCTCGAGCCTGCTGCGCGCTGCCTGGCAGAGTAGGAACTTGATGGATGTTGGTGGGATGACCAATGGCAGACCTTTGCTCATGCATGTGACTTGGCTGCGTGTCGAGATGCCACGCCCTGAGGAACTTGGGGGGAATGTGGCCAGAGACGGGGTGTGGGTGTTGTGGCCGGGCTGGACCACCAGCTCATGGGGTTGTGCAGTTGGCTTTGGCAGGTGGGGGTGGGTGGGCCTGAAGCTCTGGAGCCAGCTGCCACTCTAGCCTTGATTGATTTCTGGGGTCATTTCCACAGTGTCCTGGCCAGGAGCGAGGGTAAAACTGAAGGTTTTCTGGGGCCTCCTGAATTCCGTGGGTTGGCCTCCTCTCCTCGGCTGGGCCCCATGTAGCTGTGGTGGAGCTGAAGGACAGAAGAGGACAGGCAGACCAAGAGCTGCTGTACATGGTCTTCTCTTTGTTGTCACGATTGGTTTGGTACATCTTAGCATCGCGTCATACAAAGGGGGAGCAACAGCCATGGCTTTTGGTCAGGTTCGGGGGGCGTGAGGGGGATCCCTCCCCTCCCCCAGGCACTGACACATTTAAAGGAAGCAGAGCAACAAGGACACAGCACAGATGTGGGAAAGGGATTGCCCCGCACGAGCAGGATGGTCGTCCTCACCTGGGTCTCACTAGGACCCCCGCCCCACCCGAGGGCCTGCATGAGCACCTCCCATTCTTTCCCCGGCGAAGAGGGTGGGCAACAGGCGCAGGGAACGTGTGGGGGAGGCATGTCCTCAGGCCTGGGAGATGTCCCCTCATCTGAGCCAGTCGGACCCCCAGCCCCCCTGTCTAGTCAAGGGCCTGCAGGACCCCAGAAAGATGGAGCAGTTGAGGGGTGGGGGTAGACAGCCCTGCCAGCTGGGTGCCGGGGGCTCTTGGGGCTGGGGGTCTGCCCCATTTCACTCTAGCCACAAGCCTTTGGGGGGGCTGCTTTGCCCACCAGCTGCCCCACCTGAGGGGGACTGGGGTGAAACACTTCTGTTCTCTGTCTCTCTTTCCCCTTCTCTCTCTCTTTCCCGTTCTCTCTCTCCCACACACACACCTGGGAGGGTCTCTTGACTTCCTTGCATTGGAGGAGACCCCACACAGCTTTGCCGTTAAGGACACCTTCTAGGAGCTTCTAGACTTGGAACAGAGGATGTCCACGTGTGGAAATCCCGGCCTGTCGCCAGCGCCCAGCGCGGGAGATCCAGAGAGGCCTTCTCCCTTCACTCTGGCGGTGAGCTCGCAGGCACACAGCAGGCGGCGGCCTCCCTGCAGGCACACATGCCCACACTGGGCGGTGCACACTCCCTTGCATTTTGTTCTGTTGTTACCCATGCACAATGATTGCTCCTTCCTATTTCCCTAGCTCGGGGATGTCTCCTTTATACGTTGTGTGTGTGCGGGGGCTGAATTCTGGGGCCACTCCCTCCCTGCCCCTGCCTCCTAAGTGTGTCAGGTGCACATTGCCCCATTTGTGCACGACACACTCACCTCCCTCCCATCCAGTGGACCACACACTCCTCCTGCCCCAGGTACATCATGTGAATATCCCTTCCCTGCTAAAGCATCCCACACATATTTTGTGCCCCCCTTAAGTGTGTTGCACACGACATCCTCTCTGGGCCACACATTAGCTTCTCTCCACAGTCAGGTCTGTGTCAGGAATGACAGTCATCGCGTCCCCCTGGACCCAAGAGTGATCACCTGGCAGTTGGAGCCAGGTATGCTCCAGGCAGAAACTCCCCCCTTGTTCCCATCTCCAGGAAGACCTCCAGTCCTGCTGCTTGAGAGCAAGCTGGGGAAGTCGGGAAGAGTCTGGGACTTGCACCAGACTAAGCCAGCCAGCCTGGAGGGCACTATTATATGGGAAAAGCCCTGAGCCCGCTTGGGGGGTGCAGAGGGGCTGTGAAGACCAGCAGGGATGCCCTCTGAGGGTCTGGGGTCCCTCAGGCTCCCCTGGGATATATCGTATGGCTAGGTTCCCCTGATCATGTGGAGCTCCCTGGCCTCGGTCTCCGCTGCCCATCTGGCACTCTCTGTGCCCTGGCACCACCTTCAAGGTCTGTGAGCCCTTGTCAAGGGGGAGACCTTTCTGAACACTTGGGATCCACTCCTGTTTCCAGGTGGGGCTCATACACAGGGTCTGGGGAGGCCTGGGGTCCCTAGAGTGGGCCCTGCCTGTCTCTGTCCCAGGACCCCAGGGCTCTAGAGAATGACCATCCTGCCCAGGATAACAGACACAAACAGACGAGCAGACAACAGGGCTGCGAGGTGGCTCCCCATCACAGACACGGACATGGGCCCCCTGGGGGGCAGGACACAGGGGCACCGGGGAGGGGATGGGGCGGGGGAGAAGGGCAAGTCCAGGGAGCTGGCGCTGCTGAGGCCCTGCTCCCCAGAGAAGGGATAGACCAGGGGACTTTTCTGGTTCCCTAAACATATGGATTGTGTTGTCTCATCTTTAAAGTATTGCAGTCTAACTGATATGGCTTTAACTATTGGAAACGGACAGAGGAGACACTTGTCTCTCTCTGAAATAAAAGCATAAATCCACTAAAATTGAAAACCTGCAGAATGCAAACTGGGGCCAATGGGGCAGGGGCTTTGAGGGCAGGCAAGTCACCCCCTCCCTGGCCCCTGCTTTTGGGGTTGGCCCTGGCGGGGGGCCAGCATGGCTTCTTGGGGCACTGCCTGGGTCTGTCACAGCAGACTTCTGAGGACTTCAGGCAGGAACCCCCCGAGGGCGGGGGGACTCTAGGCCAAGGACAAGGTCTCCTGTTGGATGTGACCACCTGTGACCAATGGTCTCGGGGCTGAGAGGGGGCATCTGACTCATGTTCTTTCTCCCCAAGCACACGTCCCTGCACACCACTGCCTTTTCAGACCGACACACACACACACAACAGTCTCAGCACTTCTGACAACTCTCTCACATACACACTTCTACAACCTCTAACACATACCCGTCACTCCTGACACACATGCTGTTTTGAAAACACATGCAGATACAAGCTAACACATGCCAGCTCTAACACACACGTGAGATGGTTAGCTCACACATATGACACAATCTCAACTCATACACACCACCTTACACAAGCCCACGTATGCAACGCTGCCTAGCATACACAGTCTCTAACACAGGGATATGATGACCAACACAGATACACGATCTCAAGACACACACACTCTAACCATACACATATATGTACACTCTCTGGACACACAATTGCTGATGCAGTCTCTGCTACACACACTCGTGCATGAATGGACACACACTTTCCTCTCTCATGTGCTCCATGGCCCCCCAGTTCTCACACAACCAATTGAGCAGGAGGCCTTGACAACTTTGGGGGTGAGGGACAAATGCCAGTCTCACTCATCCCAGAGGAGAGTTTGTTCTTGGCCAATGAGAAGAATGGACAGAGGCCTCTGTTAAGTGGGAACTGGCTTCTCCCCAGAGGCTTGGGGCTTTGGCCAGGTAGGGTCCTCCTGGGGAGCATGGGGCTCTAGAAACACATGGACAGGACAGGGTGGGGAAGAGGGGTGGATAGAAATGGGGGCAGCTTGGCTGCACCAAGGGGAGGCTCCCATGGCATGGGCCATCACTGCCCAATGGCTCCGAGTGTTTTCTGGGGGGGCCTGGGCAGCCCCTCAGCTGGGCAAGCTGGGCCCAGCCTGGCAGTGGGGCACCAGGACCTAAGTGGAGTGGGGGGAACAAGGGGCTGCCCTACCCGGGGACCCTCCACAGATGAGTTAAAGTCCAAAGAGGATCCGTTTGGAGGGACTGGCTTGGCAGGGGCTATACCTCTTCTGGTGGGGGCTGGGGGAGGGGTGCTCCTGGGCTGGGTGTCATCACGGGGATGGAAGAATAAGAGCCCCAGCCTCCTGCCCAGACCCAGGCCCGGCCAGAATACAGTGGGGCCTCTCAGGGCAGGGCCCTTGCAGGGCAGGCTTACCCTGACTCCCTTCCTCAGAGCCAGGCCATTCAACGCCCCTGCTCTGACCTGGGTGTCAGAGGCCAAAGGTCAGCATGCTGGGCAGGGCTGGAATGTGTCATTACTTTGGCTGGCTGGGGACGGTGGTCCTCCTGGCAGTGGGGCACATGAAGGAATGTAGGGGGGTTACTACACTAGCACGGACTTGAGGCTTCTGGAGGGGCCCCCCTTGCCTCCCACACTGGGTTCAATGCCCCCTTCTGGGGAAAAGCTGTCTTCACTTTTTCTAGCAACTTGGGAGTGAGGTGAGGGCTGGATCCCTGGGATGAAGGGGTGTCAGGGAGTGCTCAGGGGGAGAAGCCCCTGGCCAGGGAAGGGGAGCAGAGGCCAACTGAGGTTTTCCCCTTCAGAACTGAGACTTAACTGAAAGAAAAAAAAAGAAAAAACCAAAAAAAAAAAAAAAAAAGTAACAAGGGGAGTGGGGGCGGGGCAGGAGGCTGGTTACTTCTTGAACATGTCCTGCAGCGGCCCAGGCAGATATTTGAGCACCGTGTCCAGGATGCTCTCCTCCTCCTCCTCCTCCTCGTCCCCGCAGCCCGCGGGGATGGCCTTCTTGGGCCGGGTCAGGCTTCCCTCGCAGGGCTGCTCCAGGGCTGCCTTCTCCTCAGCCTCCTTCTCCTCCTTCTTCTTCAGCCCATACTGGGGAGGGGAGGGCAGAGATGAGCGTGAACGACGAGGACTGGGCCTCAAGGTCATGCAGACTCGGCTGCGGCAGCTCATGAGAACTCCCAAGCATCAGTCCTCTCATCACAAAGTGGGGATAAGGACACCCTCCTTGTAGGACTGGGCCTGTCCTCAGTAGGTGCTCAATGAGAGACAGTCGATTTTCTTTTAAAATCGACACTTGCTCATAATAACTTCTCTGCACCTTTGAAATCCCCTGAGATCTGAAAACTGAAAGTTCTCCCATATGTTTGGGGCCAAATTTCGGTGACAAAACCAGACTGGAACTGATGGAAGGCTACTTACAGCCTTGATCTATGGCAGTGGTGGGACCAGACACGTGGTTGATAACAGTAACAGGTGCTCAGGGCACTGCGGTACTTTCCAAAAGCCCCCACTTCTGGATTCTAAACATATTTGGTCTCTGGGGTTTCGGGTATGAGATTGCGGACCATAGCAGCAAACATTAGGGAGCACTTCCTATGTGCATTATCGTGTTCAATCCCATAACGATTCTTGAGGGAGGTGTTCCTGCCACACCCATTTTTCTGATGAGGAGAGTGAGGCTTAGAGAGAGAGCTAGTCTAAGGTGAGAGCTGGGACTCAGGGGAGCCCGAGGCTTGGGTTTGGGGGGCCGTTTTACCCCCGTGCCCCGCCCTGGCGAGGGCAGGCGGTGCTGACCTTGTCTCGGATCTGCTGCCGGACCTTCTCTCGTTCGGCCTCCATGCGCGCGTGCTTGGCCTTGCGCTCCTCCTCCTGCTGCCGCAGCGCCTCCTGCCGCTCCTCCTCCTTCTTCTGCGCGTCCGGGTCCTTCTCCTCCTCTCCCCCCAGCATCTTCCCCATGTCCTTGGTGGCCCCTGCGGGGGATGGGTTGGGAAGGGAGAGGGCGGGGTCAGGGCGGGCCAGGGCTGGGGATAGAAGGGCCTGGTGCGCTGAGCCCCCTCCCACCTGGGTTGGAACCCCAGTTGCGGGTGAGGGGTGCGGGGCTCACCTCCAAGGGCCTGCTTCATGACAAAATCCATGCCTACGACTGCGGTTAGCGTGCCCTAGCCCGCAACTGAATTTGCATGCAGCGCTCCCGGCAGGCCTGCCTCGGGGAGATGTGGCAACCTGCAAAAGAGGTTGGGGGTCAGGTGGGAGGGGCCTCTGCACAAGCAGGGCGATGGAGTTACACAGACGGCGGCCACCCCCTGGTTCAGGCACCGGCACGTTAGTCTGAGGCCACGACCCAGTGAGGTGGTACCGCGGGGAAGGAGCTGGAAGGGGGCAATTTCCTGAACAGTACCTGTGTGCTGCCAAACGGCTTGTGATCCCCATTTTAAAACCTTCATTTGACCGTATTGCTTTAATTGGGTTGAAGCCAGGAGGGTTAGAAAGAACCTGGAATTGGAGTCGGGCAGAGCTGGGTTCTAATGCCACCCTGGCTGCTTATTTACCATGTGACCTTCAGCCCGTTACTGAACCTCCCTGAGCCCCCGTTTCCTCCTCTCTGAGGCAGAAATGGCAGTGCCTCCTTTCCCAGGGCTACTGTGGAGACTGGAGAGAATCCAGCCTGGGCCACTGGATGAGCCCCTAGAGCGAAGGAGCCTGTGCTCCCGCCCCGCCACAAACCAGAGGCGGGGGCTGGGGGAATGGGAACAGCCAGCGTAGAGGAACACATCCAGACTTCCGAAATTAGATAAAGGGAGAAATCAGTTATTTTTATTGCAGCGTACTGTAAGTTTTGTGTTTTATAGCTTAATATTGATTTTTATTTTGAATTACACGTGGGAGGTTGGAGACATGATAATCTTCTTGGGGCTTAGGGCCTTTACAGTACCAAGCTCTGGCCTTGGAAGCACTCAGCTTATGTTAGTCCTCCTTCCCGTCTCCCTAAATCACCGACTTTCAGTTTTTATTTAATTTTTATTGTTATTTTTTTGCCTCAGAAGATTTTCTCCAAATAAAATCTTAATGGGAATCTCAATATGCAAAATATATCAACGTGGCACTGTTCCAGTGTTGGGGGAGGAGGAGGAGGGCCGAGAGCCTGGAGCCTCCGGCCACCCTGGGCTACCTTCTTACCCACTTCTCCGCATCCCTGAGGCTTTGAGCCCCGATGCTCTAACTCTTAGAGATTTCCTTTTTATTTTAACCAGTTTCACTGGTTCTCTCATAGGCAGAGCCACCACAAATCCCTTCTCAGGTGTGGATGGGGACATCCCTGAGCTATCCAAAGTGTGACGTAGCTTGATGGTCAACTGAGTCCAGGCCTGCTCCCAAGGCCGTTCATCCCACATAGCCTTGGGGTCTTTATGATTTGCTAGGAGGAAAAGGCGGTCCTGGGAAATGGTGGCCGAGAAGCCAGGCCAGATCTTGCAACTAGGTTGAGTTCAAGGTCACTGGATGTTTGTTGATGACGGATTTTCCTCATTTCTTTCAAAACGAGAAAACATATCGGCAGACTGAGATCTTTCCATAAATGGGTTCCGATAGTTTATTTGAGGACTTCTAAACGATCAGAACACCTGAGAGGTTGTTTTGAGGAGAGAAAGTCAGGATGAAGTAGAAAAGCATCCCCAGGGGCTTTGGCATCAGACACTCCTGGCTTCAGTACTCGTTGGCTGTGGCTCCCTGGGAAAGCTTCGGTTTATTCCCTGCAAATGGGGAGTATTAAGCCAACCCTTGTTTTGATGTTTGAAGGAGAAGAGAAGATACTGGTCAAGTGCCTGGTGTGTAGCAATGCTCATTAATGTTCGCTATAGCAGACTGCATATTTATGAGGACATGCCAAAAAGGAACAGGATTTCCAGGAAATGCGGGAGAACCCACTCTGACCCAGATTTCGGAGTTTGAAGGCAGCTCAGCTAAGTCAATCAAGATGTTTTCCTTTGACTCAAAACATTGCAAAAAGACTGCATTTCTAAGAACAGGAAATGAACCATTTAATAATCAAATGATTTCAGGAACTATTGGGTTCCTCTTTTGTGTTTACGTGCAGCTCAACGAATTGCCAGGTGGTGGTGGAGGATGCAGAACTCTAATTTGAGATGTTTCAAATTGGTCCACAGGGCGCCTGGGCTTTAGGTCCAGCCTCGTCCCTAACTTGCTGCTCTGACAAGTCTCTCTGCTGGGCCAGATGATCCTCCGGGCCCTTTCCCCAGGGCTTCTGCTGGAGCAGTTCTGCAGCATTTGAACTTCTGGCCACTCCACTGCCTCCTCAAAGCCCTCTCCTCTCCTGGTTCTGTGACTCAGTCCTTGCTTTTCCCCATCTTCTACTGCTCTCTCTTCTCCGGCTTCTTCCTCTCCCCTCCTCTTCCTCTCTCCCCCTCCCTCTCTCTCTCTGTCTCCTTTGCTGGCTCCCTTTCTTCCTCTTGTCTCTTCAATAAACATGTTCCCCAGAACTCTTACCTCAGTCCCTGCCTTTCTTTCCACACTAAACTTTCCTTGGGGAAACTCATCCTTTCTAGGGGTTTTAATGACCACTGACACTGATGACACCTAGACGTCTTATCTGGGCTCCAGACTCCTATATTCATTCATCCAGCAAGTATTAGTTGAGCACCTACTATGTGTCAGGCAGTGTGTTAGGCACTGAGGACATACCAGTGAGCAAGACAGACAAAGTCCTGCCCTCATGCAGATTACATTCTGGGGTGTGTGGGAAATAGGCAACAAAGACGTCAACAAATACATTTGCCTTCCTCTTGCACACCTCCCCCAGAATGTCCCATGGGCACTGCTCAAACTCAACATGCCATCTCTCTATCACTAAACCATCTCCTTCTCCAGATTTCTCTGCTTCCATGCATTCATTCAGCAAACACTGATTACCAACACCCCCAATAAGCAAAGTACTTCTGCTCAAGGCCTGAGTCCTCAAGATGTAAGAGTGCTTACATCTCTTACATCCCTGTTGCTCCAGGTGCCTCCTATTCAGAGCCTGCTGGGATTATTTAGCTGAGCTTCTTGGGTCCACCCCAAAGTCCTGCTGCTGATCCCCACATGGTCCTCTCAGCTGTTAAGCAATTTCTTGTTCACTCTGTCGAGACTCCCCTAACCAATTTCTCAAGGCCTAATCTACTGCAATCCCATCCCTCTCAGCAGTGAGTTCTTTCCCACTTCATGTGGTGCAGTGGAAGGCTCATGAGCTAGGGGGTCCGGCACATCTGACTCGGATCCTGAATTTGCTACTTTTTAGCTATGTGATAATGACGTAAATAATTGACGTGAATAATTGACGTAACCTCTCTGAATCTTGGTCTTCTTTATAAAGTGAGAATTATAATACCACTTTGAAGGGTTAGAAATAATCCTTGGAATGTGTTTGGCACATGATGAGGGGCTCAGTAAATGGTGGCTATTGTCATTATCAAAATGACTAATGCCAGCTGGTGTGAGCTCCTGCAACCTCCCCTCCCAGCTCCCGAGGAAGAGGTCCCCTTTCTTCCCCCTGAAGCCAATCCCTCTGCCTGTGCTCCAGATTTTCTCTCCCTAAGCCTCCTCCTTGACCCATCATCGCTTCCTCTTCCTCAGGTTTCCATTTCTTCTCCATAGGTCTCTTTTATCCCCTTCCTTCTCCAACTCCTGCTCTGAACCCCACCGTTCCCTTAATCTCTGCCCTCTAACTTCATGATGGAGGAGTCTCCACTTGGTGTCTCCACTTCTTCACCTTCCAGTTAAGCCCTCCAGCTCTGTGAGATCAGAGATCTGCTGCCTCTGCACTGCCCCCAAAATTGCCCTAGTCAGAGCTGCCACAGGCTCCAAAACGCCAGACCCAGGAGCGTTTCACAGCGCTCCTCCTCTATCTTTCCACAACATCAGATGCTGATGATGACCCCCTACCCCACCACTGCCACCCTCCACCCCTCCATCCCTCCCCTCACCTGCTTTTCTCAGCCTTCTTCTTGAATCTCCTGAATTCCATGACCTAGCACTCTGCGGGCTTCATCCTACTTGTCAGACACGTCTTCTCTCTCTCCTTGGCTGACTCCTTTCCAAAATGTAGATGTTCTCCAAGCAATCTTTCCCTCTCCTCTCCCTCCCACTGCCCCTCCCTCCCCCACCGTCTCCGCTGGGAATCTCTCCTACCCGCGTTGGTTTAGTGCCCTTCTTCAGCCACAGATAACTCTTTCTCTCTCCCCAAACCTGCACATTTGACTCTGCTGGATATTGTCACTTGGATAATCTCAAATTCAATCTGTCCAAAGATCAGTCTCATTCCTGCATCCCCCACTTGACCGTCTTTTCCTCCAGCATGCCTTGTTCCAATTGCCTCCACTGAAATCTCCAGAGTCAGCAAATTCTTCACTCACTCACTAACTCACACTACACATATTCTTTGAGCACCTACTCTCTGCCAGGCACTGTTCTGGGTGCTGGGCAGCGGCAGGGAACAGGCAGTCCCAGTACTGGCTCTCACAGCATTCGGTGAGCTGGGAGGCAGATGCTGGACAAACCCACACAGGGAGTCGGTGAGTTACAACTGGGATAGGGTGCTGAGAGAGAAGTCTGGAGACTGTGGCTTCACGGTGCTTCCTGCATCCACACCTCCCTCTCCTATGGCTGCTGATGCCTCGGTTGTGGCCTCGAGGTTCTGGATTTGTGCATAACCTCTAACTCTGTCCCTCCTTTAGCTCTTATCCATCCTCCACATGGCTGTCTGATTAATCTTCCTAAAGGGTAGATCTGCTCATGCAAACACACCCTGCAATGGCTCCCCATGGCCTTGTTAAACTGACTAGAGTCCTTCTGCTGACCTTCAAGTCCTACACAGTCTAGCACCTGCCTGCCTTGCCATTCATTTCCCATCCCTTGCTCGTGGCTCTGCTTCCACTATACCTCAACACATATTCTTTCCAAAAACCCCTGGGCATTTGTTCATGCTGTTTCCACAGTCTTGCAACTTCTTAACGTCATCTCTGCCAGTTTAAATCCTGGCTCCACCACTTACTAAGTGACCTTGAACAAATGACTTAATCGTTTCTCATCTGTAAAATGAAGACAATACCTATGCCCAAGATGTGTTGTGAGCATTAAATGAGAGAATGCTCAGCCCAGTGTTTGGCACATAGTAGGTGCTCAGTACATATTAGCTATCATCATCATCATCATTGTTATCAGCATCATTATCAGTAGCAGCAGTATTAATTTTCAAAGATTTCTGTCAAACATCACTCGCTCCATGAAATTTCAGGGATCTCCTCCATGAGATGTGACGGTGTCCTCCTCTTCTGAGACCCATGGCACTTTCTAGGGCAGCCTTGCCTGCCTCCAGCTCGTGTGCCCTGTCTGCCTAGGTGTCTTTCTCTTCTTGGTCACCCTGAGCTCCTCCGGGGGCAGGGCCTGTATCTGGTGCATTTCTCCTCTCCCAGAGTCTGCGACATCTCCTGGTTCACGGTGGCTCCTCAGGACATATTTGCTGGATTGAATTTAATGTTGTGTGTCAGCGAGTATGTGAGAGTATACGCATTCAAAATGTGATTGTGCGTTTCTAACTGAACTTAGGCATTGTGTGAGTCTGCGTGAGCGTGTGTGCGGGCGTCTGTGTAGATATTTTGCCATATGCCTGTAGGAGTGGTGAGGTCCGGCAGTGTTGCGAGCCGTTGAGGATTTTGACCAGACCGCTAGGAGGCGCTCCTCAGCGGGTCTGCGGGAAGCCTTGGTCTATCCCTGCGAGGGAAGGGGGGTGGTGGTGGTGGTGGTAGTGGGGATGCTGGGTTGGGGGCGGGGAGAGGGAGATGGGGTGGGGGAGGGATGTTGCAGCAGCACCAGGTTTCCGTGCCTCCAGGGCGCCCAGGACACAGGGCGCGTGCGTCTTCAGCGTTCCCTCCCAGACCATCCCAGCCCGAAAGCAGCGGAGGCACCTCCTCAGGCTCGGCCGTCTGAGCCCCAGGCGGGTTTCGGGACTGGGGCCCACCATCTGACAAGCAGACTCAGGCACCTGCAGTGTTTGTCCTTGTCGCTGTTTTTCTGTTTTTTATGGCTCAAGTCCGGGCTATATTCACTGCAACTCAATTCAACACACATGTGCTTTTTGCAGGGGACCCTAGGCTAATGGCGATGGCAGAGACAGCGGATGTCCCTCTACCCCCATCTCACCCCCCAGCACTCCTCTGGAAGGGAGAAGCACTGGGGGAGGGGAAGGGGCAGTGGAGGATGGGAGGGGTAGAGAACCGGCTCTCGCAGAGGAGCGGAAGTGGCGAGGGCTTTGCCGTTTCCCCTGGTGAAGAGGGGACAGGAATCCTGGCGCCCCTCTCCCGGTTCCCCGCGGAGACCAACACAGCCAGCAGCTCTGCCCCGGAGCTCTCGGGTGGCCACTGAGAGCTCCCCTCCCCCCAACACACATAGCTCCAACCCCAAGACCCAGCCCGGTCTCAAACTTTGCTGGGGGAGGGGGCAGAGTGGGGCGGGCGAGGGCTTAGAAGAGATCGTTCCTAACGACCCCTGGCAGCGGACGTGAGCTGCCCAAACCTCGGCTCCCCTCCTCCGAGGACAGAGTCTCCCTGGCCCCCCACTCCTAATCGACGTTCAGGTTCTCCTCCCCTCCACCTTCGGTCTGTCCGCCCCCCTCCCGCCACCCTCTGACTCACTCCGGGAGCCCGACTGTACCCCTCGGGGGCGGCTCCCTCCTCCGGGGCGAAGAGATCCCTGGGGGCTTCGGGTTAACCACGGCCTGAAGTCGCTTAGATCGACGTCCCCCACCCCCACCCCTGAGAGCTCGGAGTTGTTATCTAGGTTCTGACTTGAGTCTCCTGCCGCCCTCGGAGCGGTCCTGGCTCTCCAGGAGCCGGGCAGTTTCGGGCTTCCGCCCGGGGGTCTCCTCCCTTCACTCCCTTCCCTCCGCCTGCTCGCTTCCCCCTCGCGGGGAGCTGTCCTTTCAGCACCACGGCGAGCGCGCCGGGAGGGTCCCTGCTGCCGCCGCGCAGCCTCCCGTTCCCGCGCCCGGGCAGTCTTGGGGAGCTGTCTCCCCAAAAGCCGTACTCCCCAGCTTCCCGGGCTGTCCGGCGGCCTCGAGGCGAGAACCGGGACCCTCTTGCCCACAACGCGGCTCCGCCCTCCCAGCCCGCGGCCAGCACCGACCTGGCGGTCCCCGCAACCGTCTGAGCCACTGCAGGGCTCCGGCCGACTGAGCGAGGCGGTTCCTTGTGCTATTCCAGCTCCCGCCGCCGCCGCCTCGTGCAACTCCACCGGGCGAGCTGGGGCCGCGGCTGCTGCCGCGGGCGGCTGCCGGAGGCGCCCTCCAATCACGCCCCTCAGCCAGGCCCTGACGTGCTACCGCTCCCCTTCCAGATGGGAAATTCAAATCCTTCTCTCTCTCTCTCCCTCCCTCCTCCCTCCCTCTTCCCCTCTCTCCCCTCTCTTCTTCCTCCCCTCCCTCTCCAATTCCCATTCCCCTTCTTTCCTCCCCTCTTTTCTCGCTCCACTCCCCTTCCTCCTCCACCTTTTGCTGCCCCCTTCCCCTTGCAGACACTCCGACAATTCCCCCCGCAGCCACCTGTCCTGGCCACAGCTCTTAGGACCACAAGCCTGCTGCTTCAATGCCCCTCAGGGCAGTGGGGGTCAGGGGATGGAGGAAGGGTTCTTCAAGCAGAACTGAAGGGTCTGGAAAGCCCCCTCTTTGATTCCTCCAGGCAGAATTGGTTACATCCTCCTCAGAGCTCCCACCACCCCTAGACACACCCCTGCCTCAGGGTCCCTGTTCCTCTGTTTGCATGCCTCTTGCTTCTGAGCTCCTACAGAATGGGATCAACATCAGATCGTCTTTGCAGGCCCTCAGCATTGTGTCCTGCTGCAGGACACAATGAGTGTCTGCAGGAGCACTCAAGAAACATTGATGGAGCACTCATGTGAGTGAGGCCTGATAGGGGTGAGTAAGCCTCCATGTGGACCCAGAGGGAGAAAACTGCTGCAAAATTGCAGTGGACCTTAGATGAGTCACTTGACAATTCCTTCTAGATATGATATCCTGTGGAGAAGAAGGAGTCCTTTGGCAAACTTTGTTCTAGAAGACCATTTCTTTTTCTCCTATGCCCAGGGAAGAAAAGAGACCACCGAGAGGCAAGGCAACATCTACCCCCACCCCCAGCCTTTCCTGCTCCTCTCATACTCATTTTTCATTTTATTACTGTCTCCTAATGAGCTCCATTCTGCCTGCCATCTTTTGGCTCTAAATACTTCCTTTAATCCAGCCCTATTTGCAGGAAAATGGCTTTGGAGAGGAGGGGCCTTGCACCAGGTCTTTGAAAGATTTGCAGGAGCTTATGCATCAGTCAGGGTTATGTCAGAGTGGAGATGACTTCTGCTTCTGTAAGGGGATGGCTTCCTTCCAAGAAGGGAGCAGCAAGAGCTGCAGAAGGACAGGATCTGGGAGAGGAAGGAGGCGTGATTTTGTTCCAACCAGGGGAGACTATTCACTATTCCTTTACATATGTTCACAGCAGAGGCCTCAAGGTGGGGGGCCCACAAGTCAGAGGCTACTGGTGGACCCACCCTCCTCACCCAGAGAGTCACCTTCTGAAGCTCATCTCTGTTCTTCCCTTACAGGCTGTGGGGCTGGGTATTGGGAAGGCCCTTCCTTTATGTCTGAGTTCTCTGTTTCATGCTGTCTTGGCCCATCAGCCTGCTCATTCTTTATTTTTCTTCCCTTTTCTGAAGCAGACACTAATGGAGGAGGGCAGAGGGGAGGCTGTTTGAATAGAGGGACTTAGACTTGCCACTAATGCCTGAGGGGAGTGCTGGGCAGGAAGACCTGACATCATGCCATTTCAAGAATCACAGTCCTCCTCTCTCTCTCCTTCTCCCTCCTTTCTCCCTGTTTCTAGAACAGAAGCTCTGTGAACAGGACCTGGCTGGCAGCACTCTAGTTACAATTGGGGTTTTTCCACAACAGGCATTGCCTTTGACATGGATGTTGACCAAACTGGCCTCGAAACCCAACTTAGCCTTCAGAAGAATACTGGGCTCAGTTCTGGGCACCAAAATTTAAGAATTTAATAAGCTTGAGTATGTTTAGAAGAGAAGGGAGTGGTTTGGTGGTGGGCATCTGGAAATCAGGTCCAATGAGGGAAGGTTGAAGGATTTGAGGATGTTTCACCTGGAGGAGAGGATGCTGAAGGGGCATTAGCTCTTGGAGGGCTGGCAAGTTTTTGCAGTTTGTAATTCCAGCCCTTAGCATGGTGCCTGCAAAGTAGGTGCTAAGGAAATGCTTGTTGAATGAGTAAATGACCATTGCAAGGAAAGAGGAGTACTATTGTTTTTACTTGTGATAAAGACAGAATTAGGGCAATGGGGGAAAGGTAAAGGGAGACAGACAGAAGCTCTGAGGGGAAGAACCTTCTACCAGTTGGAGCTGTCTAGTCATAGTTGGATGCCTCATGTGACGACGTGAGTTCCCCATCCCTGGAAGATGGCAGTTGGGTGGCAGGTGACAGCTAAAGTCCCTTTTGAACCCAAGCTTCTACGAGTCTATAAAAAACTGCACGAGCTGACATGAATCATGTCTAGCTGCAGAAAATCCTACTGGTGAATAAAAGGACAGTTCAGTCAAGTCTTGGTGGCTTCATCCTGTTGAATGATGAGGGGTAAATCATGACACTTTAGCCATTGATGCTTCCTATCGAAGAAGGAGGATGGAGAGATGAATTCTTGCTTCCTGTTCAGTGTTACCAGCCTGGACATGATTCCCAAATACTCTATTATCATTGCAGAAAAGTCACTAAATATGATAAGCATTTCTTAACTATTGCAATACTACTAAACATAGCAACCATTGGGCCCCCAGTATGTCTCAGGCGCTCACTGTGGTGCTTTGCGTAAAGCACTTTTGTTCACATAAACCCCTATTTTCACGATGGGAAAGGAAAGGCACAGGGAGATACAGTGAAAGAACCGATTCCAGCCCAGGCCTGCCTGACACTGAGCTCTGGGTCCTTCCACCACGCCGGGCTGCTTCTCTTCTGACACATCCCACAGCCTATGGAAATGTAACTTTTGCTCTGCAGATTTTTTTTATATTGACATTTATCGCCTTCCCTATTCTCCAGTTTCTTACTGGAAAAAAAAAAAAAAAAAACCTACCGTGAATTCACACCCAGATCGAGGTCCTCGTGTCACGTGTGTTGTCAACATTTCCTTCATCTCCTGCGTCTCCTGCATCCAGCCTGCTGCCAGCACCCCGCCCCGGCCTCGGCCCCTGCAGAGCCTGCTCTGTAGACAGCTTCTAAGAGTCGCCTGGTAAAATACGGACGTGGCTCTGCTTAAGGTGTCTTACCCTGGCTGGTGCTGAATTTCCACTTTTCTTTAGGAGCCGTAGGCTGGGGCAGGGGGCCAGATCTGAATGGACTTTTAAATGATATGTACATGCCTTGAATGTTCACTAGGAAGCCAGTCAAGAGCGCTAATGTCAGTACTTTGTGTGAGGATCAAGGAACAACGTGTGAGGAATGACAACTGTCACAGTCCATAAATGTGGTGATCAGCGAGAATGGTGCTCGTCCAAAGGTCAGCCCCTTTCTTCCCTGCGGTTGCCTCAGTCCCTCTGGAGGCCGAATGAAAGATGAAGGTGAGCTTGCCAGCTGGGCCTGCCCCTCAGCTGGGAGCTGAGCTGGTGGGTGCGGGGAGACCCTGGAGGCTCCAGCCGCTGACTCCACACCCTGCAGTTCTAGCTTGAGCCTGCAGGGGCAGAAATGGTCTTGGTTTGAGGGGGTGGCCACGTGCTGGAGGCAGAAACAGATTGTGGAGGTGGTATTCAGGGAAGGGCTCTAGGCCACCTTGCTCGCCTGATGAGTGCCTCCCCTCTTGTCACTGATGATGGCTAGGGCGCCATCACTGTCAGGGTGTGAGGTCAGGGTCCAAGTCTCTCTCCTTCAATGTGGAATGATGGTGTGAAGGCAAACCCACTAGTGTGCAATGGTGCATTTGTGTGTGTGCCCACCAGTGTGAGACCATGCAGCTGACAGTGGGCAGCATCCACATGGAGGAACACAGGTGCTAGTAGGGCAGGTGTGTGTCTGTCACCATGTGACTCTCAGTGTGTGCTGGTGTCTCCTTCCTGGTGGGAAGTGACTCTGGTGTGAGTGTATCATCAGGTGTTGAGCTAAGTGGCTGTTGTCAAAGTGGAATATGTCAATGGCATTGTGTGATGTTTCGGTTGTAAGGCAAAGATACCACATACAGCTGTGCAGGTTGTGCAGTGCACAACCGCAGAGGGCACCATTTACATAGACTGTGCCAGACGCAAAGGCTCTGGGGACATGTCACCATTTCTGTGTAATGGTGTATGTCTAAGTGTTGCTGTCAATGAGAGATGATAGGTGATAGGGTGTTACCATCAGTATGAAATGGTGCCACCATCGGCTGTAAGGGTGCAAATGTGTGTCACAGTGAACTGGCACATGTGTCACTGTCATTGTGTGAGGCAGAAGGGGTGTGTATGTGCAGCCAGGAGTGTGTCATCACCACTGGGCAGGCATACAGGCTAAATGTGTCACCGAGAGTGACTGATCCCTCCTTTTCCCTTCTCCCGCCACCAGAGAGGCCATTGGCAACCCAACCTGCTGGCTCCTGCCCAACCTGGGAAGCTGCAGAAACCTCTGGATTCTCCATTCTCCACTTCTGTTTCTCAGAAAGAGGGTCCTAGGCTCCCCATCTGAACCCTGACTCACTGGTGGTGCATAAGGTGTGTGTGTATGGGAACCTCCAGAGGAGCCCCTCCCCAGACCAGCATCTGCCTACCAGCTTCACAGAGGCCCTCCTCGCCTTTCCACCCATCCACACCCTCCCCAGATGCAGGCACATATTAGCATGTCAAAGCAGTCCTCTTCCAGCCCACACATTGTACCCTGGGATATCCCCACACAGTTAGCTCCCTCTCATTTTGAGCTTTCCTGAAACCTTGCATTTTCATGTCTGCCACACCAGTCTGCAGTTTCCCCACCATCCGGCACAGGGAGGATGTTTTGGTGATAAATCCTTTCTCCCTTGCCTCTGGTTCTTTTCTGAGCTCTCTGCTGTGACTTCTGCCTCCCCTCATCCAACCTCAGCCCCTCCAACTCTTCAGGATGTGGCTGGACGTCCCTGTCCGTCAGGAATTCTTCTCTGATAACCCTAGATGCTCATGTCACCCCTGAGCCAGGCAACGCACCCCACCAAGCCTCCTCATTTCTGAGTCCTAGAGCTCACTTGCTCAGGCACAATCGGTGCAGCATCAAAGCTTGATTTCTGTGTCCTCGGGAGGCTCTCCTTCCAGAATGTCCCTCCACCCTCATGACACTTGGTCCCTTTTCCCCTCCCCATGTGAAACCCGTGCTCAGAAGGATAGTCTTTACACCTTAGAATCCTGTCCTTGGGCATGTGGAAACAGAATAACAGAGTTCCAGAATGCTAGAATCATAAGCAAAAGGCCGTTTTAGAATCACAGAATCTAGAATGACAGGCTGTCTACAACACTATATATCCAAGAGGGGCCCACTTCTACTCAGAACCACCAGAATGGGAGACTTGCTAAAAAAAATTGCAGATTCTTGGGGCTGGCCTGGAGGTGTAGTGGTTAAGTTCATGTGCTCAGCTTCGGGGGCCCGGGGTTCGCAGGTTCGGATCCCGGGTGAAGACCTACACACCACTCGTCAAGCCATGCTGTGGCCGGGCGTCCCACATAAAATAGAGGAAGATGGGCCTCTATTTCCAGCGCCTAACAGATGTTAGCTCAGGGCCAATCTTCCTCAACAACAAAAAAATAAAAAATAAAAAACATTGCAGATTCTTGGGTCTCATCCCACATGGAATGAACCAAAATCTCTGAGCTGGGAGCCCAGGAATTTGGCCCAGGAATTGCTTACCAAGCCCCAAGGTGTTTTTGATAGCCTAATAGTTGAAAACCCCTTTCCTTGGGTCAATAGAATCTGAGAATCATATGATCCTGGGCCCTCATCTTACAGACAATCTGAATCATGGAATCAGAGGACATTTTAGGATTAATGGAAGCATAGACCCAACCAATTACACACATTCACTCACAACTTCAGAGTCTTAAATTCTATGAACATTCACATCTAGAATTGTGGGTGTGTAAGTGACCCTGGAGTGCGATTTTTTTCCTGTTCTAGGAGAAATTTTTCTTTTTCAGCCTCGCCGCTTCTTTTGGAAAGGAATGCTTTTTCCCCTGTCCCTTGAAGGGCTGCCTCCATGGTGTCGCCTACATTTGTGAAGATAAATGTTCTTTCCATCTTGGTGCAAAGGCAGCCGGCAGAACCCCTGCATTTAGGAAGCGAGTGAGGTGGAAAAGACTTCTACTTTCCATTTAGGACCAGCACACGCAGCCCACAAAGCAGATCATGCTCTTTGATAAGATAAATCTGAGGGGACGTTATTGCTGTTTTATTAAAGCAGGCCTATCTGAGGAACATGGACAACAAAGGTTAATAAGCTCGTGGAGATTCTGGTCAAGGAAATGAAAGAGAGAGAGCACCGAGGGGCAGCAGGGTGCTATTTTGGAGATTGATGGGCACGTGTGTGTGTGTGTGTGTGTGTGTGTTTGGGGGAGGAGTTGAGTGAAGGAGAGATGAAACATGCATAAAAAGCAAGGAAAATGCAATGACCATAAAAAGCAATGAACTTTCAGATCATCAAACCCAGTGTCCTCAATTTACAGATGGGGAAACAGAGGCCTGGAAAGGGGAAGGGACCTTCCCAATGCCACACAGTGAGTTAGTGAAACTCCTCACTCCTGGGTGAGGATTCCTTCCCTCTTATACTTGGCACACGGGCCCACATGTCTTAAAGTGCTTCCCGGGGGCCAAGCGTTGTTCTAGGAATGTTACGACGTCAGCCCTGTGAGCTGCACAGCAGCCCTCTATGGTGGAGATGTTTTCACTCAACCCTTCATTTATCAAACAAGTACGGAGGGCCCATGACACTCCAGCCATTCTCCCGTGCAGACAAAGATATCTAGGAAGTTTTGGATTTTCTTTTCCTCTCTTTACTCCGCAGCGAGAGATGCAAATACTCCACAGAGAGACAACACATGGACCAATTCACATGCTCAAGATTCCTTCCAATCGGAACCTCTGATTCGAAGGACTCAGAATACGAGTGGGGAGAGATGCCCGCAGTCAACGATGATACAGCACGCTGAGTGCCTTCACGGTGAAGAGGCAGGTCTGAGGAGCAGAGTCAGATACACACGGCTTGCAGCCAGTTGGGGTTGGAAGCCCAAAGCAGGGGAGGGGCAGGGGGGTGGGCTCGGGGCCACCCAGGTCATCTCCGAGGTGCCGTGGAGGAGTTGGCATTGGGCTCTGGCCACGTGGAGACATGGGCTAAATCTCAGCAGCCCTCTGCTCCTTCCGAGCAGTCACGGCATGACTTTTCTCCAGGACTCAGTTTCCTCCTCAGTGAGATGGGGGAATGATCCTGACCTGCCATGGTGATCATGAGGCTCAGAGAAAACAGTGTTTAGGGAACAGCAGCACAGTCTTGGCAAGCAGTAATTCTCTCTCCTTCTAACCCCTGAGCAAGTGGGGATTTCTTCTGGAGTTTGGGGCAGTGAGACCATTAGACAAAACCTCCTTTTACCAGCTTCTCGGTCAGAGAACTCTGCCTTGTGATTCCCTCAGTTCAGTTAAGTTGGAATCAGAAACAAAAGAACTGAAAGCTTAGAGGAAAATGGGGGAGATGTTTCTTCCATTTCTTCCCCCCCTTTTTTGGGCTTCCTCCCTTGCCCTCCAGCTACAAGGGACTGGGCTATTGTGTCTCCAAATGGGAACCACCTGAAGGAAGTCCAGAGGGGCTTAGACTGCAGGCCGAAGAGCAGGAGGAATTTTCCACCCACAAATCTGAAAATGGCTGCTCTGTGCCACTCAACTTCTGGTTTTTTCTTTCTGGCAGAAACACAAAATAAAACAAAACCACCTTTTATCTGGCAAACAAACAAGGGGTTGGAGAGGTCTTGGGAAGCTGGAGCCAGGGGAAGGGGCAGGGGCTGAGGAGGAAGGTGTTGTCACCGACTGAGCCTCTCACTGCGGAGGGGGATCCGGAATCTTTATCTGATTCAATCCCCACAGCGACGCCTCCATACCACACATGTTGTCACCTCCACTTTGTGTTCAGACAGGGATATTCAGATCAGAGAGGTTAAGCGCCTTGCTGAGGGTGACACGGCCCAGAAGCGATGGCATCAGCAGCATTTGAGCTTGGTGTGTCTCTACAGGTGGCCACGTTTCCAGAGTGGGCTTCGATGGGTCCTGGGTCTGCAGCTTCAGGACCACTGGTCCCAGAGTTTGGGTGACCCTGCCAGGGCACGTTATATGGGGACATTGCCATAGGCTGGTCCTTCACGGGGCTGGGTGTTCCAGATCTGAAGGTGATCGAAGGTGAGGGAGGCTGCAGGCCAGAGCCCAGGGCCTCTGCCCTAAGGATTTACATAGAAACCCCCTGTGGCAGCCTTTCGTTCACGTCTGCTCGGTTGGGCTCAGCCTGGCCCTTAACACCAGCCATCTAATCACTGCTCCTGCCTCTGCTCTGCCTTCAGATTGCCGTTCTGACTGGCTTCCAGACCTGTGGGAGAGTTTTAGCTTTCTGAGACACGGGTCTGGTTGCATCATTCCCCTCCTTAGAACACACTGTGGTCACAGCTTATTTTGCCACCTAGCACCCACTCCTCCCTCGCGTGGCATCAGCTCTGGAGGAGCCAGCCTGTGTGTGTCCTTCGGACCCATGGGCGGATCACATGACCAGGGCTAAGCCAATCAGCACATACTGTCCCCCTCACCCCCCAGATCAGTTCAAGGGTAGGCACACGACCAAAATCAGACCAGTCAGGGCCAGAGAGACTCAATTCTGGGACTTCTGATTGAGCTAAGGGAAGTGGACTCTCCTTTTAACTCCACTGTGATGTGAATTGGGGTTCCCAGGAGCCACCATATGGAGCCTCAGAATGGGGACCAGCTCAGAGCCAGCAGAGCCAAGAAAAGGAGAGCAGGAAACCCTAGCCTGGTGACATTGTTCACACCTTGATCGAGCAGTGCCTGCAGCTTTCCTAGATCTTGTCATTTTTATGAGCCAATAACCACCCTTTCCCTTTTGTTCTTGTTAAAGCCACTTTAAGTCATTTTTTTTTCTTTTATTTGCAACAAAAGGATCTTAACTGATACAAAATTCCTTTAATGTCTTCCCATTGCCTTCAGGAGAAAGTTCAAGTCCTTTAAATTGGCCTTTAAGGCCCTCCATAGTTAGACCCTGAGCACTGTCTCCAGTTCCATTAATGGCCACATATGCTCCATGTCGCACCTGGACACATCCTCACCTGGCGAGTCTGAGCCTTTGCCGTGCTCTTTGCTCCCGGAGGAATGGCCTGTCTGCTCTGTGCACTCGGGGAGCCTTTACTTTGACCATCACAGCTCAGCTAAAGCATGAAGAAATCTCTTCTGGGAGACAGGCTTGAACCAGGGTTTCCACTGTGCTCCCACACGGAGCCCTTCGTTGTAGCACCAACGACACTAAACTTGACACTTAAGGTTGGTTTTCTTGTCTGACTTCTCTAGATTTTGAGCTCTTTGGGGATGGGGACTCATCGAGGATGAGGGATTCATTCACTCAGCAAAGAGATCTACCACCTGCCAGAGCCTCCTCTAGGCGCGGGGACACAGCAGTGAACAAATACACAAATTCCCGTTGTGTCTGGAGGGAAGCAGATGCCGCTCGAGTAAACACACGGGGCCGGGTCGTTTCAGAAGGTGGCGGGGCTACGACCTACTGAGACAGCGGATGCCTGCTTCATGTCCCTGGGCTCAGGGCTAGAGGGGGCCAGGCTCAAAGCAGGCCCTCAGGAAGTGGCCCTTTAATGAATGAAGAAGGAGCATCCCCAGACACTCCGGTGCCCCCTGCCTTCCTCTGTGACTGTCACTCAGGCCTCCCCCAGAACCTCTTCGTTAGTGATTTATCCCCATTTCCAGCCTACACCCCCTCTTGGGGGTCATACTCATATAATGACATTTCTTGTGTGTGTGACACTCAAACACTCTCTTTGACTTCACGGCGCAGCTCCGTCCCGGCCTCGGTCCAGCCGGAAGCCATGTGCTCCTCTGCCTGACTTTGATCAAGGCTCCCCTGGCCTTCATCTTGCGGTCCTCTCTCTTCCATCTCCCTCCACAGGCTTGTTGCCAGCCCTTTGATCGTCTCTGTGACTCTCTTCTGAGCTTTATCTGGCTCCATTAGGACGATGAAGCTGCTTCTTGCTTGTGTCACTCCTATGCTCAAAAGCCTTCGATGACTCACTATTGCCGACCGCATCAAGTCCAGACCCACGAGGGCCTCCATCGAGCTGACTTCTGCCTCCTTTGCAGCCTGTTTACCACGACTCCTCTCCTACATAGCACTCCCTGCTATGGAGCACTCAACGCCATCGATGTTCATTTTAGTCCTCTATTAATTCGCACATCCAGTTGTCTCCTCCTGCAGGATCATAAGCTGCTTGAGGTCAAGTACCGTGTCTTGCTCATCCCTGAATCCTCAACATCAAACCAAGGCCCTCCCCATTGTGAAGCTCAGTGACTGTTTTCAGAGGTGAAATCCATGCACGGCATTGCACCACCTGCTTGGTGTTGAAATGGCTTGTCCTGGCCCGTGGGCCTTGAGGTCCCCATCTTAGGGGTGGGACGTGCAGACCTAGGCCCATGCTGGCCACAGACCACAATAACAGTGCTGGCATCCTTGTTTAAATCTTGTACGTGTCTCTTTTTTTTTTTTTTTGCATTCTCAGTCCATACACATAACCCCACGATTTCCTTCCATGCTTGGGCCCCATCACTGTGGCATTAGGTCATTGGGATGTTCTTGGTGACATTTGCTGCGGTGACACATGTTTTTGGCCTGTGTGGTCTCTCTCTGGAGTCCCTGTCCTCCCCTACTCTCAGGCTTTATGGTCTGGGTGGGGCTGACTCCATGCCCTACTTCTATGGGTGGGCATTAGATCCATAGCCAGTCAATTAGAGCACAATTAATTCTGGCCACAGTGATTGGCAACAAGCTAAGCCAATGAGAGTCAGCCCTGGGACTTTAGCTGGAACCAATGGGAAAGAGGCTTTCTATTTCTGTAGGATTTGTGGGGCTGGCAGAATCTCAGCTTGAGCAGCTGGACAGTTTTGCCACCACCCGGGGAGAGGCTGCCCGAGGGTGATGCCAACACAGAGAAGACCAGAGCCAAGAGAAGGGAAGGAGACAAATTCCTGATGACAGCATTTGAGTGCCCAGATCCCGATGTGCCTTTAAGCCTCATCTGCTCATGTACTTTTCCATCATGTGACCGATAAATGCTGCCTTCCTACTGAGTTTGTTTTGAATGAGGTTTCTGTCTCTGCCACCTGCAAGAGACCTGCTGGACTCGGTAACTTTGGAGCTGTGTCCCCTCCTTCAGAAAACTTCTAATCAAGCCGGCCCTGACCCTAGAAGGACCCCCTGTTTATTATTCACACATTCCAAGAAGGGACTGATCATCCTGGTCTCAGCTGTCTGTCTCCAAGCCGCCTCCTCACCGTACAACGTGGTCCTTACGGTCATGTTGACTGCGGTTAGAGAAGGAGCCCATGATGTGGGCCTTGCTTGAAGCTTTGCCAAAGCTCAAGCTTCACCTCCACAGCCCCCCATTCACGCGTCCACATCCCCTCAAAAATGCACATATTTTTGGCCCACAGCTCTGCAATTTCACCCTTGAGTGGCATCAGTGTTCTTGGGCTGGTGCCATCCATTCCTGGCGATTTGTCTGCATCTCGTTTGTCAGTTGGAGTTGGAACATTTGCCCATCAGAGCGGCGCCCTTGGTGCCCCTACTTCTAAAAGACAGTTTGGGAGCAGGAATTTCCCTGAGGTCCTCCTCAGTCAGGGCTGAGGCCTGGTTCCTTCAGATCTTGCGCATACCTCTTTTTCATCTCTTAGCTCCCTCCCAGAGCTGTGGTCATCAAGCATCTTGCTGGTCCTTTATCTGACCTCTTTCCATTTGATGGATTTGAAAGGCCTCTGATTTTTGGCCCAACAGTCCTTCTCAAGGTGACTTCGAGGGTGTCTCTGGACTGCAGCATTTCAAGGCCTCACTGCCCCAGGTGGGCTTCCTGATTTCAAGTCACCAGTTTGTAAAGGTTTTCCAAAAGGTGGCCTTTTCCTTGCAACATTCTCTCAGATGTCTCTCCTTAGCTGTTGTTTTGTTTTATTTCTCGCTGTAGGAGTGAGACCATGCTGGGCTGTGGTTGGAAGAGGGAGGTGGTTCTGTGCCCTCTTGTGATGCCACCATCTCAAAATGTGGCTTCCAGGGTCACTGTGGTAGGAAGAGAGGTCCCCATGGCCCCAGCTGGGAGGTGATCTTGCGGGCTGGCTTCTGTTTGCTCCTCCAGATCCACTGTCCCCCTCCCACCCTGCTCTGTGCCCACGAGGCTGACCTGTATGGACCGATTCACAGGCTCCCTTTGTCCTTGGGCCTCTGGTTGGGTGTTATCAATGGGAGGTACTGGCAGGGATTAGAGGCAGGAGGAAAGCAAGATGAGAGTGTCCCTTGGCTGAAGGCCACCACTCCTGTCAAGTGGTCCTTCCCACACATGTACACTCTCCAGCCTTGGCAACCAAGTCCTCCTTACCCTTCAGGCTTAGAGATGGCAATGGCTCCCCACTGATGCTGGCTCTGGGGAACTGCACTGTCCCTCACGGGCCCTGCACGCCCTGCCCATGTCTTCATGAAGCTCTCCTCCAATGGCCCACATGGAGCATTCCATGTTTCCTGCCAGGATTCTCACGGACATCCACACTTCTGCTCACCATTCATTGGCCAGAACTAGTGCCTTGGACTGGTCGGCTACAAGGGGTGGGAGGCATGTGCTGCTTGAGCTCAGGGAGAGAGGTAAGCCAGATGTGGGTGTGCTGGCCATCTCCACCACAGGCACACAGCTCCCAGTCCTTGCACGGAGCACTCTGGGATCCCGGCAAGGTCTTCCCAAACGAGTCCTCACACCTCCTATGACCTACTGCTCTTCAAAGCTCTGTTCCCAGGGCATGGCAGAAGGGAAAAAGCTTTAGGTTCCTATCCTGACTGCCAGGTCCTCACTGTGTGACTTTGGGCAAGTCAACCCCCCTCTCAGAGCCTAAGTTTCCTCATTTGCATAGTGGGTATTGCCTCTCTCCTTGCAAGCACACTGCAGGGCTGAGACAGTGCATGCACAGGCCCTGGCACATGGGAGGCTCAAAGGAAATGGAAGCTAGAATTAACCATCACATCCCTGCCTTGGAAAGATCGGAGTCTATACACTTATTTAACTCTGTTCCCAGAGCACCTGCTCTGGGCCAGGCATGTCTCGGTGTTAGACTATGGGGTGAACAAGACAGAGGAGGTCCCCACCTCCTGGAGTGTCTCTGTTGCGAGTGGACAGGTGATTAACAAATAAATAGAAAGACAGATAATTCAGATAGTGGTGAGTGCTCTGAAAAAATAAAACTGGGTACGGGCCGGCTCTGTGGCTTAGCAGTTGGGTGCACGCGCTCCGCTGCTGGCGGCCCGGGGTTCGGATCCCGGGTGCACACTGACGCACCGCTTCTCCGGCCATGCTGGGGCCGTGTCCCGCATGAACTGGCTGGAAGGATGTGCAACTATGACATACGGCTATCTACTGGGGCTTTGGGGAAAGAAAAAAAAAAAGGAGGAGAATTGGCAATAGATGTTAGTTCAGAGCCGGTCTTCCTCAGCAAAAAAAAAATAAAACTGGGTAATGTGAGAAAGAAAGATGGGGCAGGGGTGTCATGGAGATAACACCTGGGCTTGAACTGAATGAGGAGAAGAGGCCTGTGTGACGACTTGGGGGCAGAAGGTTTGGCCTGAAGGACAATCCCCTGAGCTGGGTGTGGCCTGTTCCTGGGACAGGATGGAATCCAGGTTGGGGTCGGTGGGGAGAGGTAGGATCCACCGAGGTCAGAGAGGCAGGCGGTCCAGGTCCTGTGGGTCCTTATCAGCTACGGTGAGGGGCCTGGATGTTACTGAACTGGGATGAGGGCCATCCATTGGGAGGTTTTAAGTAGCAGGCCAAACTTGCAGCGAGTCCCTGGTTGAATTCTCCTGTCCCCAGTCCCAAGTTCTCTGACTTCATTTGCAAATTTCTTTAGCAAATTGCCATTTTTGGAGAACTGAGAGCCTCCGTTAAAGATGCAAGCATGTTCCTTGCTCAGTTCTGGGGAAACTGAGGCCTACGATCCCCGGGGTCAGTTCCCTCCCACTGAGGGAGACCACAGCCGCCTGACTCCCAGCCTGAGGGCTCGTGTGCTCCCAGCGTGGTGCCGGCCCTGCACACACACACCCATGTCCCAGAGAGGCTGGCGTTATCCTCTCCATTCTGTAGATGAGGAAACTGAGGGCCCAGCCTCTCCCACTCCCTCCTCACCTCAGGACGTCTCCCTCTCTCATGCAGCAACCCACACGGCATCCTGTAAATAACTGCATGTTCCCAACACCTCTCCTCCTTCTCCTTGGAAACATGCTCTCTCTTTGGACGCGGGCTGCTGGGTTGCGAGATTCCCCGGCTTGGCTCAGTGCAGAGCGTGGCAGGAGCTCTGAGCAGCAACTGAAGGCCTGGGCGGGGCACCGGCTCCCTCGTTCACTAGCTGGGTGGCCTTAGGCAAGTCACTTCACTTCTCTGAGCTTCAGTTTCCTCACCTGAAGCACGGGGGGAGGATAGTAACTAACGTCTGTGATGGAGATTAAATGAGGGCTTGTCTTAAGTGCCCAGCTGAGCGTGGGACACACGCGGGTGTCATGAAAGTGAGCTTCCTCTTTTCTTCCTTCTCTCATCCTCTGTCCCTCTTTTCCTTCTCTTCTCAGTTCTGTCTCCCGGATATTTTGGGGGAGGACAAGGTCCACACACTCAGATGCCTGCAGGGGCAGGCCAGTGACAGACAGGGACGCTGCTGGCCTCCTCGGAAGCTTCAGGCTGGAGAGGAGCTTGGGCCGGAGCCGGCTTCCTGAGCTGCCCACACAGAGCCTGAGATCTGGGGGAGGCTGGTCACCGGGAGGACATGGCCTGAGTTGTCCAGGGGCCTCTGATGCCCCTCCTGAGGGTACCCTCCTACTCAGGGCTGGCTGCGGGCCCCCCCAGATTGCAGGATCCACTCGCTTAGATTTCCTGCTGCCCCAAATTTTCATATTTACATTTAATTTCACCAAGTGGAAGGGAGAGGTCAAATGTGGCCTTTCACTGGCTTTGGGTGGATGTTCCGGAAGAAGAGGAGAGGGGCTCTCCCTGTGGGGAGGGTGAACCGACACGACCCCTGAGGTTCGGAGCCTGTGGATGATGATGACAACAGGAGCCAACTTCCCGGGGCTGCTTTGTGCTCACCGCTGGTCCACGTGCTTCACTGTGCCGCCTTGTTTAAGCTGTGCAGCAACCTTAGGAGGTGGGCGTTATTAGTAGGCCCATTTCACAGATGAAGAAAGAGGCAGAGAGAGGACAGGACACTTGTCAAGGTCACACAGCTAGAAGGTGCCGTTAAGGATTTGCATCCAGGCTGTTTGGCCCTGGAGTCTGCACTCACCTCTCTGCTCTTCTGGGACCAGATGTCTGAAGGGGAGGTGGGGCTCACTCTGCGGCTGGGGGCAGGGCGAGAAGACACCAAGTGATTATTCAGCACTGTCAGTGCGTCACCGTCTGCTGCTGCGTGGTCTCCCCGTCCTCTGTGTCACTGCTGTGGTAGACACAGGTTGTCCTGGATCCCTTCCTCTGTGTGGTACCTTAACATTCCTTTGGGGATCTACCTTCCCTCTGTCTGTGGCCTTGTGGTTTAGATGCAGTCCTCCAGTCCTCTTTCCTTCAAGCTCTAGGGAATGACACATAACCCAGGCTCAGGATTAAGGGGTGGACACATGACTCAAGACAGTCCAGTGAGACTCAGCCCTGGAGCTTGTTCTGGAAATATTAGAAAAATTCTCCCTCTGTTGGAGTTACTGAGCTGAGAAAGTGTGAGCCTGGAGCTGCAGTGTCACAGTGTGGAAAGAGCGTGCCAGAGAGGGAAGCCAAGCCAGAGAGAAACAGGACTGATAGACAGAGAGAGACTGAGCCCTGATGATTTCACATGACTCCTGGATCAACCCCTTCCTGAAGGCTGGAATCTGCCCTGGAATTTTTCAGTTACACAAACTAATACAACTCTTTTTTGCCCTTAAACCATTTTGATTGATTTTTCTATCACTTGCATTTAAAATAGGATTGACTGGTATTGTGCTAACTACTCCATGTACATGATTCCATTTAACCCTAAGAGGTAGTTGACATGGTGTCCATTATGCAGGTGAGGGAACTGAGGCTCTGAGTGTTATTATATTGGCTAAGGTGTCAGCTACTATGTGGCAGAGCTGGGATCAGACCCCAGGCATTTTGACTCTAGATTGCACCTTGAGCACTCTGCTTTATGATAAAAGGCTGGTTTTATCCCCGAAATATTGTAATGTCTACTCTCCAGATCTTATCCAGCTGTTCTCCCTGCTTCTGCTCTCATCCCCTTTAATCCCCGCTTCCTGGTGGAAGAAGCCTTTCCTGGCTACACCCTCAATCTAAGCTCTGTTTCCTGATCGACATTTTTATGGCACAATGTACTTTTCTTCTTAGCTCCACTAAACTTTAATAATGATTTGTTCCAGGTTTATCTCTTCTGCTGGGTGGGAGTCCCACGGGGGCAGAGATGACGTCTGCTTGGCAGTTGTTGCAAGGCCGATGCCTGGCACAGTGCCTGGGCCCTGGTGGGCACCTGGTACGTGTTTGCTGAATAAACGAATTGTGTGACTTTTTTTACTCTCACCGTGGCCCTGGATCATTGTGCACCTGTTTGACTGCAGTGTTGTATCATTCTGACACTGCAGAATTCGCTTGTCCTCTGCTGTATCGTAGGGCACCTGTGCTCTTGGACGCTGACTTATCTTGGTGCACATGTGGATGGCTTTCCCTACTAGAAAGGGAGGGCTTTGAAGACAGGGGCAGTGTCTCCGTGGTAATAATAACAACAAGACATGGAATGACACTAATAATGAGCATTCATTCTCTGACAGGCACAGCTCCAAGGCTTTGCACGCACCAACTCATTGAACCCTTACACCAACTGGATGTGTATGCACTATTGTGACCCCATTATACTTAAGGGCAAACTGAGGCTCAGAGAGTCTATGTGGGCTCTTTTGCTTCACCATTTTGAGTTGGGGTTCTGTCTCACGCAATCAAAAGAGAACTGTTTTCCCAGTGACTTCAATGGGGGAATGCCAGGCTGGGTTGGAAGGCACCAAAAATAGCAGAAAGGCTGAAGGGGAGCTAACAGGTTGACCCAGCAGACAGAGGCCTGGCTGTGCCCTGTTGAAAGGAAAAGAGTCCTCACTGTGAAAGTCAAAGGAGGGATGAGCAGTGAGAAGAGGGGGAGGCTCAAGGCAAGGGGGTGGGGGCAGGCAGAGCTCAGGGGCACTGGAGAAAGGGCACCAGCAGGAAACTGGAGAGCCTGGGTTCCTCCCCTGGCCCCAGCACTTCCTGGCTGTGTGACCTGAGGCAAGGCCCTGTACTTCTCTGAGCCCATTTGGCAGGGCTGATGATGCCAGGCTTGACAAAACACCCAGAAATTGCCTAGCCAATGCCTGGCATGGAGTAACAGGCACCGTGTATGTGGTGCAGGCCACAGCCGGGGCTGCTGTCGGCTCTTCACCTGCATGAACTCAGGTGACCCTCCCGACAACCCAGGAAGGGGGCCCACGTGGATCCCGAGGAGGGGAGGGCAGTGCAGCCACTCGCTCAAGGTCACTCAGCAGGAACGAGGCCACTGGATCTGAGTGCTGGCTGTGTGGTTCCAGAACCTCCGCTTTACCATTCTGATCTTCTCAAGAAGATTTGAACTTGGATATTGGTGAGAGAAGGGGCCTCTTTTGGGTTCCGAGTTTCTGTTTTCATGGTTTTACCCTCAAGGGGCAATTCCCCTTCTCCCCAGCATGTCTTGGGGGGCAGTAGACAGGCATTTGTCAGCAAACCTGTGGTGGCCTGTGCTGGCACTGGGGCCCAGAGACAAACAAGACCCCGCTCAGCAGGAGCGGGAGGAGGGGCGTTGGGGCCAGGTTTCTCAGGGGTCCCCTCCGTGACTTCCAGGGGTGGCTGCGGGGCTGGGAGGAGCCAGCGTGCCAGCCTCCCTCGCTGGAGCGGCACCTGCACTGTTTCTGCCACATCTACTCACCACCTCTGCTCTTTACCTCACACTGCCCTCTAATTTCACTCACTTGCAAAAATAAAACACCTCACTGCATTTATTTAAAAAGGAAACCCCGTCCTGCCGCTTCACACTGGAAAAGCAGTGTCACTTGCTGTAGCAGAAGGTAACAGTGCACATTCGTGCCCCGAGAAGGAAGCCCGTGCCGCCGCGCAGCTCCGTGCAGCTCCTGCTCCGGGGCCTGGGGCCGCCTGTCACCGCAGGGCAGGGCTGGTATTAGGGACGCATTAAGGACCCGCTGGCACCGGCTGAGACTGTCTCACGGGTGCTGATGAAGCACTGAAAGAGGACTGAAAGCGAGGAGTGAGTTCCTTCGGGTTCCACTCGCTGGTACAGCGGTCCTGCTGAGCGCCTGCCGGCGCTGAGGGGCTGAGGCTCCCACGTCTGGAAACCGGCCGCAGACCTCCAACGGCCCACCCTGCTTTCTCTGGGGCTGGGGTCATTCTCCTTGGCCTCAGCTCCCCCAGCACCAAGGAGCGAAGGCCGGCAGCACGGGTGCTGGTGGGAGACCCAGGTTGCAGTGGCTCTCCTTGTAGCCGAGTGGGGAGGCGCCTTCTTTCTCTGATCCTCAGTTTCTCTGTCTAGAATATGGGATCGAAGTTCCTATGGCTAGGGCCATTTGGAAGATTAAAACGAGATGCTGTGTGTCCAAGTGACTCGCACAGCAGCTGGCACAATGAGCAGGGACTCGGGCACCATGTCTTCCTGCCCTTCAATCCTGACCTGACCAAAGTTAGAAACTGTTCGCAGCCACCATCGCCTCAATTCCACGTCCTCTCTTGCAGGCTCTTTCTTTGCACCTAGAGAGTCTGACAGTCTCAGACTCAGAAATTCTCTCCTCCATCCCCTGCAGGGTCAGGTCATCTCTCTGAGCCTTGGTTTGCTCACCTATAAAATGGGAATAATAGCAGTTACCTCACCAAGTTACTGGATGGACAAGAAAATACTTTGTCATTGGTAAAGTTGTGTACACATGGAAAGACTTCTTTTTATGATTTGTAACCCCCAGGGGAAATTATGTGAGTTTGAGCCCACACAAGAGACATCCTGAGTTCACAACAGGCTGCGTGCTGATGTCTCTCCCTGTCGTTGAGGGGAACGTTGCGGGCTCCAGCTGAGGCAGCTTCTGTTTTTAGCTGGAATCTTTGCCACTCAGCCCCCCGTGTGAAAAAAAGGCAGAAAATAGCCCGTCCCAGGGGCTGCCCAAAAGAAGGGCTTATTTTGACTCAGGATGCTGCAGAAGCTGTGGCAGGCTTGTCAAAATACATCTGCCTCTTCTCGAGCGGCCCACGGATCCTCAGACTCGTGCCAGGATCGAAGTGCAGCTGCCAGACGCGCACATCTGGAACCCGGCCCCTGGGGGCTGAGGACAGCCCCGGCTTCGATTCCAGCAATCACCACCTCCTGAGCACCAGAGGGCAAGAAATGATATCCTACACCGGTGACATGAAGGAGCTCACCTTGGTCTCGCGGCTTATTGATCGCTGGGGCCCCAAGGCTGGCACAGGGCTGGCAGGGTCTGGCGAGTGGATGAGGGAGTGTCCACAGCCCTTCCTCCGTGGACCTTCAGAGGGGGCTGTACTGGGGTTATCACACCTATTTCACAGGTGGGAAAGCTGAGGCCCAGGCCACGCAGTGACTTCTTGTGGGAGCTCTCACTCCAGCCACCTGTTTCCTCTTCTCCTCGGCATCTGTGAGCTGCCGTGGCCTCTGCCTTGGATGCCCTTCCTCCTCTTATGATTGTTCATGACCCAGGACACATGTCACCTCCCTGGGCAGAGTCGGTCCCCACCTCATCGAGACTTTGTGAGAGTTTCAAGATGGGCTTTACTTGCCTGCCCGGTGACTTGGCACAGCTACTTGTCTCCGAGAGGGCAGAGTCATCTCTGAGGCGCTGGGCCGAGTCCGGGCCTGCTCAGGGAGGCCCTGACAAATGTTTGCTGAAGGAATGAATGGCGTTGGAGGGTTCCATCGAGGGGCTCCCCGGCTCAAACACAGGGGCTGACTGAGGGTTCGGTCGGGGAGGAGAGGACGCAGGCCCTGGTTCAGGCTCCCCAAGCTGAGGGCACCTCGGGGAGACAAGAAAACAGGCTCATGGCCTCCGAGCCTCCCCTACAAGACGCCTGAACTGGACTCACTCGTCTCCCACCAGAACTGTCAGAGGTGGTGGCTCTGCCACCTCCTGGTTCCTCAAGCTCAGAGCCCCGGTCAGTGTGGCTGTCCAGGTGCACGTCCGGACCACTCCCCCCATGCGTCTCTTGCCGCCCTCGCTCCCTCCCCGCTGCCTGTGGGGTCCTCAGCCTTCCCAGCTCCCCCCTGGACTACGGCCCGCCCTCCTAATCGTGGCTCCCCCCTCCGCCTGGCTCCCTTGGCCCCGACTTCATTCACATCCCTCACAGGGCTGACTCACAGATCCTCTGCGCGCTCAGCTCCGACCACGCAGCTCTGACCCTGCTCAAAACAGTCGGCAACTCCCTCCTTGCTCTGCTGGCGTTTCTCAAAGTGGATTGTGCAGGTATTAACAGGAGTTCTGTGAATAAGGGGCCCATAGTCAAGTGAGTGGGGATTGCTGGGCTAAATGAAGCCAAACAGATTTTTTTCCCTGCAGGAATTTTCAGAGCCTTTAATGTGCTATTGTGGATTATGATTCTCAGAGAGGCGACACAGCGTGTGGCATTTCCTGAACTTATTTGATCCCGGGACGTTTCAGCGTGGGACATCGCGGGAAGGGGCATTCTGAGGAATGCACTTGGGGAAACGCCGATGTGTTGGCCAGCGCCTAAACTCCTTCCCTTGGCCCTCAAGGTCCTTCTCGACATGACCTGAGCCTGCCTTTCCAACTGCTGCTCTGGCCAGTCCACTAACATCCACAAAGTTCCAGCCAAAAAGAACGTGCGGATGCTCCCTGTGCCTGCTGCAGCTTTCCTGCCTCTGTCTGCCGCCCACTCGTCCTCCTGCCAGACTCACTCTGCACGTCCAACGCCACCTTGCCTTCCAGGCCCAGCCTGAATGTCACCCCTCCCCGAGGCTTCCCAGGTGACGATGGCGTGGGGGACCGCTGAGAGCCCACCATCTCAAATTTGGCTGACCTGGGTCGTTCTGAGTGTGACATGATTATCGGGAAATCTTTGGATCCACTCTAATTTGCTAAATAATATCACTTGCCAACCTCAGTATTTTAATCAGCATTGGTGCAGGTCCCTCCCTCGTGATGCCTCTCATATACTGACACGGCTGTGCGTCCCCATGCAGTGGCTCTGGCCTGCTGCACAGACTGTGCCTTCTCCCGGGCAACATGCTGTATGCGAGCACTGAGCCCCCCATCCCGCGGCAAAGGGACGACACGCGAAGCCATGCTTCTCGTGCTCAGAGTCACGTGTTCGTTCTTCAAAGGGACAATTCCGTGAATATTCCAGGAGGGGACTAATGTTTACCGAGAGCCCGCGTGGTGCAGGGCACTGAATTCGGGGCTTTACACAGGTGGTGTCACCCGATGGCTGGAGCCGGAGCCTGGGAGGGGTTGAGGACCTGCCAAGACGTGGACTCAGCCGGGTCCAGTGCCAAAGCCCAGCTTCTCCTATTAGGGCCCCAGTCAGGACCCAGGTCAAGAAGGCTGCCCCCCCAGGAGCCTCCCTCACCTGTCGGACGAGGATCCACGGCAGCGGCGTTGCCCCCGTCCAGCGCCGCACCCCGTGCTCGGGCAGAGCCTCTGCTCATGTGTCATCTCCCCGGCCAGGCTTGAGCCCTCAGGGTCAAGTCCTGTTTGTCTTCACACCTCTAACACCTAGCACGGGGCCCGGCGCGTGCACGATGCTGTGTGCCGGGCGGAGACAGAAATGCTCAGCCTAAGGGAGATTCTGGGCCTTTGTGTGAAGAGTCCTAGGAAGGCGTGGGCTGATGTCCAGTGCTCTGGAGCTCACCATCAGGCATTCCTGTGGAATCAGCAAGTCCAGGCCCTGTCCTCTCGCCCAAGGGTGGCCAGCCAGCTAGACAACTAAGGACACCACTTCGAGCTGCAGACACCCAACAGGAGGTGGCTGGTGATGACGGACAGGGCAGCACTACCCAGACAAGCAAACTGGCTAACTGTTGTTCTCTGTTGACACCCACTGACACGTGGGTGTTGTTACAGCGTGCACGGCAACGCCGATTGGCATTAAAACACACACCAACACAATCTCCCTGGCATGTGGAGGGATCCTGAGAAAACGCAAGTTAGATCATGGAACGCCTCTGTTTAAAACCCTCCATTAGCTTAGGATAAAACCACCACTCTCAGAATGAAATCCAAAGTCATTTCCTGGGTCTCCAAGGCCCCCCATGGGCTGAACCCTCTCTCCCCTCTGCCCTCCTTGCCCACTGCTCTCCCATAGCTCGCCCCACTCCAGCTACACACACTCTTTGTCTTCCATGAGGTGCCAAGCTGGTTGCTGCCTCAGGACATTTGCACTTGCTCTTCCCTCTTCCTAGAACACATTTCCCCCACATCCTTACTTGACTGGCTCCTTCTTGGTATTCACTTTTGGGCTCAAATGTCCCTTCCTCAAAAAGACCGTCCCTCTTTTACTCTATTTAAATTCTATTTAAACAATGACGTCACTTCCCATCTCATTTAATGAGATATCTCTGTTTAGTGGTCTTCATAGCACTTGCCGCTGTCTGAAATTATTTGTTTAAATATATTTGTTTACATGTTTATTGCTTGTCTCTCCACCTAGAATAAAATTGCCATGAGGGCAGGGACCTCATCTGTGCTGTTCACTGCTGTGTCCCGCTGCCTGTAACCCCAACTGCTGGCACGAGGAGGGCAAAGAGGATTGCTTCCTGAGTGGAGAGACAGCGAGCTGGTTTAGAATGCAGACTCCAGGCTGGTGGCCGGGGTTCAAATCCCTGCCCTGCCGCTTACTTAGAGTGGGGTAGATGACGTCCCCACTCTACAGATGAGGAAACTGAGGCACCAGGAGGTTAAGGAACCTGCCTGAGGTCGCCCAAGGGCACACAAAGTGCTCACCGTGGCCCTGGGATGGGTGTGACGGGTGCCATTAGCTGAGGAGTCTGGCCAGCAAGGGGGGAAGCTGGCCGGTCTGAGGAGTTTGAAGCCTGTGTCCTTACCCTGCCCCCGTGGTCCCTTAGAGCCACTGCCGCCTTCACTCACCATCCGGCCTGTCACCAGGCCCCCCCACGTGACCAGATCCTCTGCACCCGGCTGGACCATCATCCCCGCTTCCCAGCTGGACTTCCCGCCGCACTCCGGTCCCTCCTGCTCCCCCAACGCCCAGATCTGATCACTGTCCCGTGGTTGCACAGAAGTCCTCAGAGCGCCTCCCCGCTTTGCCGTCTGGAGAAGATCCCCTCCTCGACGGTGGACAAGGACCTCTGCCATCTAGTCCCTGCGACCCAGTAGGGCCTTACCTCCCCCGTGCCTCCCTCGGGAATTACTTGCAATTTCCCGAAAACTCCCCACTCGCTCTTGCCCCTGTGTCTGTGCCCCGTCTCTCCCTCTGCCTGGAGCACCTTTGCGTCCTCTTGTCACCTGGCTGACTCTTACATCCCGGCGAGACTCAGCGCACTTCTTCACCCCAGGGGAACAGCAGCCCCGTGGCAGCGATCTGACCCCCTGCTCTTGGCCCCTCATCGTGCCTCAGCCTTTGTACAGCCCGGGACACTCCTCCCTCTTCCTGCCCACCCGTGCACTTGCTGCCCTGACCCCCAGGTGCCCGAGCAGGTATGGCGGGCTCTGGGGAGCCGTCCCGAGTCCCGGGCTGGACGAGGCACCCTGTCTTCTGTGGCGGCTGTGTTCGCCTCCGTCACAGCAGCGCTAACTGCCCTGCACCTTCCCGCCGCCATCGCCTGCCTGGGCGCTGTTGGAGGGCCGTGTCTGAATGTGTCTTTGGCCCCAGGACCACACCTGGGGCCGGGCACAAAGCAAGCACTGAAGACAGTTTGCTGAATGAATGAGCAGCTTCCTCAACCCTGCGAGGCAGCTCCAGGTGGGGACAGGGGGGCAGCGCTGCCAGCACCAGCAGCCAGAAAGCTCTTTACAGCGAGAAGGCCTGAGCCTCTCAGGGCACTGCCAACCACAGGGATGGGGGGCCTGGGCAGGGCTGGTGGCAGCCCCTCCTCCAGGTGGTTGCCTGTGGCCTTCTCTTCCCCCTTCTCACTGGTGGGGCCTGGGGAGGCTGGGGTTTACTCCATGGTGATTGGTACCGAGTAATGGGGCCTGTCGGTGATCTGGGCAAGTTCTACAGTCGCCTGCTCAGGCCCCTCCCCAGGTAGAGGGGTTTGGCTGAGCAAAGCTTCCCACTCTCTCTAATCCTGCCCAGGACTGCCTTGAGGGTAGGGGATGCCCGTCTGAGGCTCAGACAGGGTTCCGGGCCTGGTCCATTTCCCCGTGGGGTATCTGTGACTCTGCGTGGAGGGGCACTGGACTCAGTGTCCTGCAGACCTGGGTTCAAGTCTCAGCTCCCCAGCTCTAGCAGCTGCCCTGAACTAGACGGGCGTGGCCCAAGGTGATGTGCGAGAAAGCCCTTTACAGTTACAAGGGGGCTGACGCACCTCAGAAGAACCAGTCTGAGCTTCCCTGGAGCACGCTAATGGCCCCAGGGTGGTGGATGCCATCGAGGCGGGGGTGGGGGGAGACCTCCAGACCAGCCCCTGCTTCTCAGATTGCCTCAGATGCTGGAGGGCTGGCGGAGAGAGGGGCCTCATTTGCAAGTGTTTTCCAGGCATACGTGCAGCTCACACTCCTCCACACAGCTCCTCCAACCCAACCTGCACTGTGTTGCCAGAAGAATCTTCCTAAAATACTCCTCACATCATCACTCCCCTGCTCAGAAACTTCCTGCAGCGGCCTCACATCGCCTGGATGAGCCCAACTCCTTCGCTGGCACCCGAAGCCCTCCACAGCCCCACCCTCCCTGTTTGTGCACTGGGGGCCAGTCTGGAGTCTCCCTTTTGCATCCTCGGTGCTTCACTGATTCATCTCAACGGCCCCCGAAGATAAGAAGTATCCTCCCTAGTTAGATATGAGGAAGCCGAGCCTCAGAGAGGTCGACCAACTTGCCCAAGTTCGCCCAGCTGGGATCTAGCTGCCCCTGGACGACTTTGAGGCCCCTGAGCTCAGCTAGGCCTACAGGGTGTAGCTAGCCTTGCTGCTCTGAGGACCTCCAGCTGTCAGGCAGTAAATCACCCCAGCAGCCCTGGAGGGATTCAGTGCAAAAGCAAACTTCTTAGACAGAGAAGGCAGAAGGCCCAACTTACAGGCCTGGGGCCTTTTAAGAAGACCCCTCTGGCTGCTGTGTGGAGGGAGATTAGGGCAGGGGCAGATGAGTGGACATCGAGGGGGGCCTGAGGCTGCAAAGGCTCTTAGAGCAGCTGGTGAAGAGGACCGTGGCAGGCCTAGTTCGAGTCCCAGCTCTGCTACCTACCAGTGTGGGGGTGGGTCTCTGTCCCTCTGAGCCCGGAATATAGCCGTGGGTTTGCTGTGAGAATAAAATGTGATGGTGGCATACCGCAGGTATTCAATAAATGCCCGGTATCTAAAAAACCCCATTCTTTCTCCTGAGTTGGAAGATTCCTCAGAGATCATTAAATCCACCTTGTTTTCCTTTTGCAGATGTGGGAACTGAGCCTCAGGGGAGGGAAGAGACTGGCTCAAGGTCACACAGCCAGAGGGAGGGGAAGAGGACTGCATCTGGGGTCTCTGGGCCCTCACCCAGCCCTCTAGCCTCTGTACCCCACTGCGGGGCTGGCCACGTGTGCCCCTGCACCCCCGGGAACCCACAGGCGTGGAGAGGCGCTGTGTTGCCCTTGTCCTGTGGGGTCGCAGATTGGGATTCTGGGGCACAGAATGGGCAGTGCTGGGCCCTGCGTCCCCGGGAGGACCGGCCAGGCACTGGGGGAGGGGTGCGTGTGCACTGTCAGCAGTGGATGGCTGAAGCCAAGCCTCGTAGTGAGGGAAGGGAAGAGCCATGGGGCAAGAGTTGATGTCTAAGGTGTGGCCCCAACAATTTCAGGAAGGGGAGGGGGAGGCGAGGGGCCAGGCTGAAGCAGGAAGTCTCAGGGACTGCCCTCTCCTGGGACCAGGACCACCCATCTCGGGTTCCCTCGCAGTCCTGGAGCCCTGAGAAGATCTCTGGCCTTAGAAGGCCAAGGGCCTGGCTGCAAGTTGTGCCTCTGTCATCTGACAGCCATGTGGCCTTCAGCCCACAAAGTCCCCTGGGCTCTTACTCTGTGCTGGGCAGAGGGCCAACCCCTACCAGTGAGATCCCTGCCCCAGGAGGCTCACAGTCTAGCAGGCCACAGACAGTACCTCAGCAAACAAAAGACAGATAATTTCAGGTGGTGGTAAATGCTCTGAAGAAAATAACACAGGGCGAGGTGTTGTGGGGAGCGGCGTGGGGAGGGGTTATTCCAGAGGGAGCAGCCCTCCCGAGGAGGTGACATTTGCATGATGGTGTAATCTGCCAAGGGGAGGAAAAGGCAGGTGCAGAGGCCCTGGGGTGGGAGTGAGTTTGGTGCTTTGGAGCAATAGACAGAAGGCCAATGTGGCTGGAGCTGGGGAACAGGGGAGCAGGGGGAGAGTTGGAGAAAGGAGCTGGGAGAGGCCAGCAGGGGCCAGGTCACGCAGGGCCTAGAGGGTCCTAGAACGGACTGTGGATTTTAGTCTGAGAATAGTAGATCCCTCTAGGGTTGTAAGCAGCAGAGGGACAGGTTTGATTGCCTTCTTTTTTTTTTAACTTTTTTTTTTTTTGAGGAAGATTTGCCCTGAGCTAACTTTGCCAATCTTCTTCTTTTTCTTTCTTTTTTTTTTTTGTTTTTTCCTCCCCAAAGGCCCAGTGCATAGTTGTATATCCTAGTTGTAGGTCTTACTACTTCTTCCATGTGGGATGTGGCCTCAGCATGGCTTGATGAGTGGTGAGTAGGTCCGTGCCCAAGATCTGATCTGGCGAACCCTGGGCTGCCGAAGTGGGATGCGCGAACTTAACTGCTACGCCACTGGGCCGGCCCTGATTGCCTTTTAAGAAGACCGCTGTGGCTGCTGTGTGGAGGGTGGATTAGGGGAGGGGCTGAGAGCTGGGAGATGGGTTGGAAGGCTATTGCTGCTCTCGTGAGAGATGATGGACAGTGGAGGTGTCGGGAAGTGTTCGGCCTCTTAAAATCTCAGAGCTTATGCTTGTCGTCTAGGACATGTGTCTGCTTTTGACTCCCACACAGGGTGCTTGTGAAGATAAAACGAGCAAACACACAGGAAGGTGAGCTGTTGGCCGCGGAACCCACAGCCACGCCCCGTCCTGGGCACTGGGGAGGCCTCCAGGAGCCGCTGTTCCAGACTCTCTGGCAGCCCCTCTCTAAGAACGGTCCTCGTTCGGGGATATTCTGGGCAGAGGGCTGGCTGGAGGCCCACCGGGCCTTGTCCCTGTGGCCATGCCGGCTCTTGCATCGCTCCTAGGAGCTCCTGCACTGAAACATCGAAACGCGCTTTCCCAAAGCACAGCCCAGCTCCACACAGAGACTCACCCCCAGCCCCTGCGGTGGACAAACAACCCACCTCCTCAGCTTGGTCCTCCTCAGTGTCCTCCAAGGTCTGGTCCCTTCCTCCCTCTGCAAAGGCTCTTTTCCCCTCCCCCCTTGCTGATTCATTCACTTCATGTCAGCCTCCCCGGGTTTCGTTCTGTTGCTCGGGGTAGGCCAGGTTCATTCCCACTCGGGGACTCTGCCCTTGCTGTCCTCTCTGCCTGGGCTGTCCTTCTCCTTCTTCACCTGGTAGGTGGCGTCTCATTCGGAGGGCAAGACAAATTCAGGCCACCCCTCAGAGAGGCCTCTCCGACTTTTCTTACTCAACACGCTACCCTCCTGGTCATGGTCGATAACTTTTTTACTTTATTTTCTCTGTGGCGCTTAGTGTCCTTGGGACCATCACCTGCCTGCTTGTTGACGGTCTGCTCCCACTAGACAGAAGCCCCATGAGAGCAGGACCCGGTCTGGCCCTGCTGGCCTCTGTAACTCCAGCAGCTCAATGAGGGTTTGTTGAATGAATGAATGGCCAGTTGTGTAAGATGGACACTCGTTTTCCTGAGGAAGAAACAGAAGATTTTGGCCTCTCTGGTTGCCCCCATTTCTGTCAGTGTCTTCCCCCAACTAAGATTCAAAACTATCACACAGCCATTAGCTGTTCCGCCTTGCCTCTCCCCGACCTCTGGCTGGACGCTGGTAACTCCATCTGACAGTGCTCTCAGTCTGCAAAACGCTCCCTAGACGGCGTCGTGTGTGACGCACACTCCTTTCAACAAGGCTCATCAACCTCGTCCTGCAGATGAGGGCATCGAGGTCAAGAGAGATGCTGCGTGCGCCGAGGTCAGGAGGGTGGTGAGGGTCATTTCTGCGGGGAGCATGCAGCTCTTCTGCCCTCAGATCTGCCCCCCACAGGCCAGACTTCAGAGGAGGACGCAGCGAAAGAGAGACGTATGCGGTGAGGGGAGGTCTCGGCGGCCGACGGTGGGGCGGGCTCCCCAGAGCTCTGCCCTTCTCCTCACTGGTTTGCCCCGTCCCTGGGCCCAGGGCTTGGAGCTCTCTCCTCAGGTGGAGGAGCCATCTGCATCACTTTGAAGGATCACCGCTCAGCTCACAGGGAGCACGACCCTGGGCCCCGCAGAGCCGGTCACCGCTCCCTCATTCACCCCTTGCTGGTGAGAGAGACCTCCTCCCTCTTTCCCCAAGGCTCCCTCAGCCCTTACGTGACGGATTTAGGCGGGGAAACCTGAGTGCCTTCATTACAAAAACGTGAGTAGGAGGAGGCTGTGAGTGTGCTGTGGGTGTGTGTGTGTGTGTGTGTGTGTGTGTGTCTGTGTGACAGAGAGAGAGAGAGAGAAAGAGAGAACACAACATGTGCTCCTGGGGGCCGTGGTTCACAGCTCGGGGGCTTTCTGGGTGATGCTCTGAGGCCGCATGGGGGGTCGAGGAAGGTCAGGCCATCAGAGCCATGCGTCTGAGCCTGCGGTGTCCCCAAGGCTTGCTGGGACAGCAGAGGAAGAGAGAGGCTTGGAAGACGGTGTGAGCCACGGCTAGCTTGTTGTCGTCTGACCAGCTGACCCCGCCTGGCTGACTCAGAGACGGCCACTGGACACTGGGTGGCTGATGAAGTCAGCCTGCCGACTGACCCCCCCAGTGGCTGGCTGGCTGACCCTGGGAGGCGGGGTGACTCATCTCCCTCAGCAGCCCGGTCTCCGGAAAGCCTGCCTCAATCCTCACTCAGCCTGGGGCTGCTCACTCTTTGGAGCCTGACTCTTTTTTTTTTTTTTAACTGTTAAATAGAATTGTTTTATTTCAAGGTCGGCATAGTTAGTCTTCATGTTAATCTATACTTTTTTTAAAAAAATTTTTTGTTTATTGCAGTAACATTGGTTTATAACATTGTATAAATTTCAGGTGTACATCATTATACTTCTATGTTCACCACTCAAATACTAATTACAACCCATCACCACACACATGTGCCGAATTATCCCTTTCGCCCTCTTCCCTCGCCCCTGGAGCCTGACTCTTGACTCCGAGGAGATGCGGTGGGAGAAGGGTCTTTAGATCCCTAGGCTCACAGCTTCCGCAGGGCCTCTGGCCCTCACCCCAGGGGCCTCTGGTCTTCCTTTCCTCAGTGTCCTCCTCTGTGCAATGGTTGTCACAAGTTGGATGTGTGGTGAGAGCATCTAGGATGGGCAGGGCTAGCAGATGTTCGGGAGAGGCTGCCTCGACACCCGGACGTCAGGTCCCTGCTGGGGCCGCCGCAGAGCCGTCGTGCCATTGCAGCTGGGCAAGCAGGGCCACTGAGGCAGGGGGCCGGGTGGGCCAGGGAGGAGGGTTGGAAGCCGGGAGCACTGACCCCAGGGCCATCCTTGCACAGGTGCTGAGCATCTGAAGAGACGTGGGGTCAGGAGGATACAGTGAACTCGGGGAGGAAGGCACAGTCAGGACAAGGGGCTGTACGTTACAGCAGTTGAGAGGGGGAACGTAGGGGAAGAGCATGGAGTTGGAGTCAGGTTTGACCCTGATCTCTGACCTCTGTGACCTTGGGCAGGTCATGGCCCTTCTCTTGGTTTCCTTTTCTGTGAGATAAGATAATAATAGCTTGTTGGCTGCATTGTTGGGAGCACTGATGAACAGGAGCATGTATGTAAGGTGGCCAGCACAGAGGAGGTGCTCAGAAAGTGTCAACAGCGGGCGTGGCTGAGGAAACGATGATCAGGGGCACCAGCAGGCCTGTGTTTTCCATTGAAACGTGGCCCCGTGGCCCGTCCTCAAGGCGAGGCCAGCATCCTCCCTCTGGGCGGCCTGCTCTGCCGCTTCCTGCTCTGGACTCCCGCAGTGACCGTGTCCCTCTCCTTCGCAGCACTTCCTGCTGGACACTCATGATCTGTCTGTGTCTCTGTCTTCTCCAGAATTCTCTGAGCTCCTGGAGGGGAAGGACCCTGGGAGGAGAGCTGGTGGCTGATTGCGTGGTGTCAGTCTGTCTGTCTGTCTGTCTGCTGTACCGAGCAGTGAGCATTGGAAGGCAAGGTCGAGGGGAGGGAGTCACCATTGGCTCAGTTCCTGCTGGATGTTCTCCACATTTACTTCATTTCTCGTTAGAACCTCGCATGGTGGCTGTCACACCCTCGCTCTGCTGATGAGAAAATGGAGGCTCAGAGAGAAGGGAGACTAGTCCAAGGTCACTCACAGCTGGGCAAGAGAGGAGCTGGATTCCCACCCACTCTGTGCTTGAATCACCATGTCATTCTGATCTAAGGCAAAGAGGGGAGAGCCCTGCCCTGGCACCCATGCCCCAGGCACCAAGGTGCTCCCACGTCTGCCACTGCAGAGGACGCCTCTGCCGTAGAGGTGCCCACGTGTCCCTCCTGGACCGAGACCTCGATCCTCTGGAGCCTGCAGACCTCGATCCTCCTTCTGCAGGGTGGAGGAGGCCTGGAGGCCCTGGAATCAAGGGCTCACAGTTAGGATCCCCCCAGCAGCAGTGGCATGGGCCTGGGGTGCCCACAGCACGGAGCAGGCACGTGGCGGTTCCATGGTCAGGTTGCCTCCACTAGTAGGTTCAGGTTGCGTGTTCCTAGTGTGTGTCTCCTGTGTGTATGTGCTGTCTCCACGCGTGACTGCTCCCTGGGTGTGCCTCTGTGCGTCACTGTGTTTGTGCCTGCGTAAGCATGTGTGTAAGCTCCTGTGTGCACCTGCTGGGAGTTCGCATAAAGCACACACCTGTGCAGCCACGAGTTCTAACTGCGTGTCTGTTTGTATCCATGTGCGAGTTTGCAGTGTGGGGGAATGTGTGTGGCTGTGTGGGGGCTGGGCTGGAAGGTGAGAAGCTGTCAGAGGGTACGCATGACAACAGGGGCTTCCACTCTGAGCCTCATCTTCTCCCCTCAAGGTCTCTCTCTGCTTCTTGAATCTTTCACATAATAGCATAATTCAGTGCTTTCCTCGTCTCTACCTTAAAACATTTCTGGCACAGCCTTTATCGTTAGACAGTTCTCGGTTCGAATTCCAGCTCCATCTGCTGTGCGGGAGGCTGGTGAGTTACCCACTTTCCCGGGCCCCGCTTTCCTCTGTCAGACTATTGTGACGGCCGGAGATGACACCCATGTCCCCAGCGCAGAGGAGGTTCTTTGAGCTGAACGTGCTATAGAGAGAAGCCTTGTCAAAGCATGTGCAGTCCCTCTGGCTTTCCTGCACGTGTGTAAGCAGGGGGTATTTCCTTGACATCATTGCAAGACAATCTCCCTGCTCCCTGGCCGCACTCATTCTTCACCTTGGCACCAAGTAATGTGGAAGAGGCCAGGCTGTCTCAGACCTGCTGCATGACTCAGAATAACTGCACACCTCACACTGGGACAGTGGCTTGTGTGGGCTTTCTAGACTGCCCTGCGACGAACTGTGGTGAGTTTTCACCCTCCGTGGAAGGCTAGACATTAAGCTCTTAAACTCAAGAGAGAGGCATCTCCTTTAAAAATGAATGGAATATACAGCGTTTTTGAAGCTGTAGCCTTGATAAACTAAGGTGTGAGCTTGTTTTCTCAGATCTGTGGTCTTCTCGGGCAGGGTTTAGCTGGTGGTAGAGTGGGACACTGCAGCCCAGCTCTACTCTATCTTGTTAGATACCCAGGGGAAAGGATTCAGATTAGAAAGTGCTGATGGAGTGTCTCCACCAAGCCAAACATTGCCCTGGGTTTGTCCCCGGGTGGTCTCATTTCCTCTGGTCAGACGGTGACCCCATTTTACAGGCGAGGTGCCCACAGCCTGCTCAGGGTCACTTGCTGTGAAGCGATAGAGTCAGGATTTAAGTCTTGGTCTCCCAGCTCCAAGTCATCTCCACGAAGACAGCTCTTTTTCAACCTCTTTGAAGGAAATGGAATCCTATTTTCAGATGAATTTGATGTGGAACCAAATGGGTAGGAAGGTTAGGATGAAGCTGTGCTGGCTGGGTGGTAGGGGCCTGGAGACCTCATCCCCAAGGGGGCCCCGGTGGCCTGTTGTGGCACCTCAGGGCTTCAAAGAACAGAGCTAGAAAACCACGCGTCCACGACCTCCAGCTCCGCAGGAGGGGCCCAGCTCTGCGGCCCGGGAGGGTGGACAGCCCTGGAAGCCTCGAGGAGGGTGGAGGTGACCGACAAAGGTGGGCTGTGAGAAATGCTAGAAACAGCTGACTCCCACGCAGGGACAGAGGGGCGGGAAGCTGCCGGTGCCCTGTATTTGCCAGGATGTTAGGGCGCCCCCAGCGCCCCCAACCACCCAAAATTCCTGGGTCCATGACTCTGTCCACTGCAGACATTTCCTCCACTTTAGCAACATGTCTCTGATTTCTAGATCAATGTTACAAGAGAAATAGGAGTTGCTTTACCCCCTAGAAGCATTTTTGCGGAATATCGTGATTTAAAAAATATATTTACAAGTTGTTTCCCAACAACCTCACTATCACCAACTGTAATGATCTCACTTATTTGCTTATTTTCTTACTGTTATCTGTCTCCCCAGTGGAGACTTCGAGCCATGAGGGAGCAGGAACCTTGTCTGTCATGGTCAATAAGGACTTCCAGGATCTGGCCCAGTGGCCAGCACATGGTGGGTGCTCAGTAAACACTGGTGAATGGCAGATCAAACCAACAGGGAACATTATTCCCACTTTACAGAGAAGGAAACCAAGGCTCAGAGTGTTAAGGGGCTGCCCATGATTAAGCGGTTGGTAGACAGCCAAGTCACAATTTGGATCCAGCTTCCAGCTTTAGTGTTGGCTGTGGGGCAACAGTGAACAGGACAAATTTATTCACTTCACTCCCATCCTGCCCAGCAGAGATGGACATTGATCAGCCTTTGCCCAGCAAGCCCCAAATCCACCCTGCAGCCTCCTGGTCCGGGTCTCATCAGCGTGTCTGCAGAATGGGGACACAAAGACAGCCTCTCTCTGGGGCCTGGGGAGGATTAATCAGCAATTAGTGTGCAAAACACTTTCTAGACAAATGTTAAGTATTATTAATATTTAAATTTAGTTTCATTTTCCCCTGCATCCCGACAAAAGGGAACAGATGGCCCTGGCTCCAGGTGGAGAGGGGGAGGGCGGACCGCTCCACACTGCCAAGCAGGAAGTTTTCATCGCTGGGGCTTCCAATTAGCCTCTGCCTGATGTGGGGGCCCAGGGTGACTAGCTGCGGGGTGGCGAGGAGGTCTTTCTTGTCAAAGCCAAAGGAAGGTCATGGGAAAGCACGGCTTGGGGGCTGAATTCCCCTTCCTGGCTGCGTGACCTTGGCCAGGTCACAGCTCCTCTTGAAGTGTCAGATCTACCATAACCGCCGGGCAGGGTTGGCGTGGGGTGTATAGGAGAGCCAGCTGAGAAAGCCCTGGCCCCGGGCACCTGGCCCTTCTCCCTGAGTCCTTCAGCGCACCCAAGCTCAGATCTGGTTTGCTCTGGAGAGGTTTTCTGAGAACTGAAAACACCCTGGGATGTGGAATCTTGCAGATCTGCACACCAACGGTGGCTCCACTACTTGTGTAATCTCCTTCACTCTGGGTCTCAGGTTACTTCGCTGCAGAATGGGTGTGACATTGGCACCTGCTCTGCCTCCCTGGCAGGGTGGAGATCAGCTGAGATGATGGCTTTGTAAACTGCAGAGGACAGTGCAGATGGGAGTGATTGTGAACTGCAGAGGGCAGTGCAGATGGGAGTGATTGTGAACTGCAGAGGACAGTGCAGATGGGAGTGATTGTGAACTGCAGAGGACAGTGCAGATGGGAGTGATTGTGAACTGCAGAGGGCAGTGCAGATGGGAGTGATTGTGAACTGCAGAGGGCAGTGCCGATGGGAGTGATTGCTGCCGTTTCCTTCCTGTTGTCTGCCCCAGCGTCCCTGTCTGCTCGGCTCTACCACAGCCCTGCTGCCTTTCTGGGATGACAGGAGGTAGGAGGCTTGGACAAAACCCACATGTAATCCCCCCTGGGGGAATCCCAGTTCTGGGCTCCGTCCTGCCTCTCTTCGCACCCCTACTCAATTAGGAGGCTGGACCCCGGAACACAAGTGTTCACATGTGGGCTCCCGATTCCAAGGAGCAGAGTGGCTACCCTGAGCGGACAGAGCAGTGCAGCCAAGAAAGCTGTGCCACTCCAGCTCCCCTCGGGCTGGGAAAAGGCCTAGATGCCTGCACATCTGGGGGGCAGAGGGACCAATGGGGCAGCTGGTGGTGTGCAAAGAGAAGGGGCTTTGGAGTCAGGCCGACCTGGGCTCAAATCTGGAATCTGCCCCTTCTTATTTCTGGGACCCTGGGCAAGGGGTTTTATCTTTCTAAGCATCAGTTTCCTGATCTGTAAAATGGGAATGATAACACCCTTCTAGAAGGGCCACAGCAAGAATCAAATTAAATGAGAGAAAATATGGAACCCAAAGCCATAATGCTTCTTGGACGACTTTGAGCTTTCTCAGAGAAGAATAGAAGGGGAAAGTACTACAATTCGGTGAATCATCTTTACCCACCATCATCTCCACCTCCATGTTTTCTGTTCCCCTTCTTCTGGTAACAGCCCCTAGTTTTACTGTTTGAGGAACCACCACAGCCCTTCCATCCGACACGTCGAGCCCGTCGGATCACGGCGTTCCTCTAGCTCACAGAGGCCACGTGACCTAGCCCACGCCAGTCAGAATGAAACGTGGGACTTTGTGGGCAACACTGGGAAGAGGTCCCACCTTTCCAGCTGACTTGGAGCCGCTGGACAAACACCGGGTGCTGATGGCAACATCTCGCCGCCCATGGGGCGTGTCTGCCTGAGGATGGGCCGACCCGGAGGAAAGCAGAGCTCAGAGAGGGAGAGCTCGTTTCCTGGTGGCGTCGTCAGGAGCCTGGAGCCAGCTCTGCTGGCTTTCATGACGTGAGCCGCTACTTCTCCTTTTTCTTTCTACCTGTCAGTCTGAGTTTTTAAAAACCACGTGCAACTGAGACTTTTTTTGCTAATTCACCTACAGTAAATAATTTGATTCTAACAAAACCTTTGATTTCAACAATGGGGATGGCTCAGACTTGAGCATCTGGGAAGAAGGTGCAGCTGTTTAGATTCAATTTGCTAATATTCTGTGAAAATTTTTGTGTCTGTGTTCATGAGGGATATGGGTCTGTGGCTTTCTTGTAATGCCTTTGGTTGTGGTATCGAGCAAGTGCTGGCCTCTTAAAATGAGTGAGGAAGGTTCCCTCCTGTTTTCTGAAAGATTTTGTGTAGAATTGGTATCATTTCCTCCTTAAATGTTTGGTAGAATTCACCAGTGAAGCGTGATGCAGATTTTTGATGATTTAAATTACTTTTTAAAAAAAGTAAGGAGGTATTTTGCTTACTATTCCTGTCTTATTCATTGATTGAACTATTTCCCAAAATTTTGTGACCTGAATTCTTGTTTGGGGCTGCACCAGGCTCCAGTAACTGTAATTTGATCTAAATGGATGTGTTAGGGTTTTGCGGTCTTAACTTTAAAAAAAAAATCAGCAAATTGTTTGCAATCTGTTTAAATGAAAAGAACACAATATGGTTAACCTTGATCTTGTCTTAAAGTGGCTGTGCCCTGCTGAATTTGCAGCCTCATATCTCACCCTCTGTGGGGCTGCACTGCGACCCCTCCATCCTGCCTCCTGGCCTTTGCCCATGCTGTTGCCTCTCTCCGGAGCTCTCTTCCTCCACCCTGCCCTGGCTCACCTCATGGGGATATTGCTTCTACAAAATTTTCTGGCTTCCCAGGCTGGGCTAGGTGACTCCCGTGGCTTGAGTCCTTGAGCGCAGACCCCGTCTCTACTCTGTTCATTGTAAGATTCAAGCTCTGAGCACAGAGCCTGGCACAGAGCCCTTGATGAGTACTTGTAGAGTGAATGAACATTTATTGCTGTTCATGACTACAGTCATAGCAATAATAACTGCCTACAGGTGCACACTTCTGAACAGTTTACAAGCAGTTTTCACAGGCATCGTCTCATTTGAATCTTCACAGCAATTCTCTGTAGTTGGTGTCATTGCCCCATTTTATATTTGTGGACATTGAGGCCCAGAGAGATGTAGTGACTTGCCAAGCTATGTAAGCGGCAGAGCTGGCATTCCTGACTTCAGATCCCGTCTCAGTTACATGCCAAGATGCTGTTGGTTTGGGAAATGTTGTAGGATTTACCCCTAAACAAAATCTTGTGATGAAACTGCAGCCAGAGAGGGTGCTCCAGGGGGAGGGCTGGGCCATGGTGGGGCTGCAGCCAAGTGCCCTGCAGAAGCCTGGGCTTCCAGTTAGATGGGTCTGCAACTCCCCAGGAAAGGAGGCATGAGGCAGGGAGACGGGAGCAGCAGAGGGCGGGCAGCAGCCCAGCCCTGGGTCTGGACGGGGTTTCCAAAGAAGAGGCCTGGCTATTGCAGGAAGAGGTGGAGAGAGTCCTCTCCAGTCTGGGGACCAACTGACTTTGGATGTGGAATCAGCTACCCACCTTTTGGCCTCCCATCCCCACCCCAGATCCTTGTTGCCGAGCCTTTCGAGATCACATTGATCTAACGCATGTTTCAAAACAGGGCTTCTGACAGAGTCCACGGGGTGAAGTTTGAGCTTCGAGCTCGAAGCTTTGATCTGTTGCTTACTATTTCCTATTTCCATTTGCCTGCCTAACTTTGACTCATCCTCAGGTCTCAGCTTAGATGTCCCCTCCTCCAGGAAGCCTTTCCTGATTCTCCACTTTGGAAAAGGAGTCCCTCATGTGCCCCTACCACCCTCCCCTCTATACTGTCCTTTTTTTTTTTTTTTTGTGAGGAAGATCGGCCCTGGGCTAACATCCGTGCCCATCTTCTTCTACTTTATATGGGACACCGCCACAGCATGGCTTGACAAGTGGTGCGTCAGTCTGCACCCGGTATCTGAACCTGCCAACCCTGGGCTGCCAAAGTGGAGTGCTCAAACTTAACCGATACGCCACTGGACCAGCCCCGCCTCTATACTGCTTTTTATCACAGACTTGAGCACCCTAGAGGCTCACTGCGTGTTCATGTTTCCTGACCACAGTTCTTTCAGGGCAGCGACTGTGTTTTATTCATCTCTACATCCGTAGTAGGCAGTGCTTCTCATCTGTAAAATGGAGGTGGCAATTCCTAATCACAGGGTGGATAGTGAAGATTCAGTCATAAATGAGATTTCAAAAACCTCCCAGATGCTGTGGCTGACATGCAGTGTAGACTGGCCATCTTTTTCTTAGCTACTGTGAAGGAGAGCTTCCTCTGGGCATCAGGGTGCCAAGAGTTTCATGTGTGTGGCCTCTTAGGGTCCTCTCAGTGCACACTTCTTTCTGTTGGTCTGAGCAGCAAAGAGTTCTGGGCAGAGAGGCTTTTTTGGAAGGCATGGAAGACTAAGGGGTTCAGCTGTGTCCCCCAAGACCTCACTCTGAACTCAAATCTATGGGGCCCACACTGGCTCCTCGGAAGGGGGATGTTTGACCCCACTTTCTTTGAGTCCAAGGACACATAAGCCCCCTGCTGCCTGGGGCCCCCCGACTTAGCTGGCATTTGCAAAAGGAACATAACTGAAAGCTTAAGGGCCAGTAAGGAGATGGCTAGAGGCAAAAGAACAGCAGAAGCAGCTGTTTCAAAGCCCATGCTTCTGGTCGTCAGGTAGTCAGCTGGGACGGCAGAAAGAAACCAGACGCCAGAGTCCCACGGACCTGGTTCGACTCTTAGCACTGTGCACAACCTCAAGTGAGTCCGTTCACCTCTCTGAGCCCCAACTTTCCTTTCCAGAAATGGGGCCATCAGGACTTAACTTTCTGCACTGTTGTGAGGACATGTGCCGGGCACAGCAAGGCACTCAGTGAGCTTCCTTCCTCTTCCCCACGGACTTCTCATCCCTCACTGCACTGAGCACAGGGCCGGGCACATAGGAAATAAGGAGCTGTGGGTGGGTGACTGTTAGCTACTCCTATCTCCCACCCTCAGAGACTGAGACCATGCTCGAGTGATTCCCATTTGTATCTCCCGTATCACTTTCGGGGCCGGCTACCTGTTTGGTGACCAGGACACATTTACTGAAGGAATGAGGAAATTCCAGATGGTGGGAGTAACAAGAGGGCAGACTAAGCAGAGTGTTAGGGTAGACCAGGGAGGAGCTGAATCTCTCTAGAACGAAGTATCGGGAAGTGGATAAGATGTCTTTGCATAAGCTGTGCCCCCAACTTGGAATGCCCTTTCTCTTCAATGTCTGACATACTTACTTGTCTCTTAAATCCCAGCTCAAATGTCACCTCCTCGCTAGCTTTGTTCGACCCTCTGGGCAGAATCAGTTGCCCCTAGCTCTGTGTGGAAGCCTTCAGGATTCTGTTCTTGCCTCCAGTAGGCACTTTTAACCCTATATCATAGTTTTTGGTTTACCTGCCTGACTTCCCACCAGACAGTGTGCTCCTTGAGGGCAGGGACCATGTTCGGCCTCTCTTGGGATCTCCGTGGGCCCAGGGCTTGGCAGCTAGCAGGCTCAGCTCGGGCTCCTCCCCCACAGCAAAGGTGTGTTGAATGACCGGATGCTCTACTCAGAGCCCAGAACAGGTGCACTTGTGTCTGGACACCTCCCCCTTCTCAGCAGCCAATTCAAAGCTGAGTGAGGACGATGGGCCAGTTGGCCCTCCCTTGCACGGAGGCAGGGAGGGAGCAGCTGCTGACCTTGGAAATGGAGCTCGTATGGGGGACTGGGTAGACGGACTTTGACAGCCAAGAAGCAAACTGGGTTCCAGTCCTCTCTGCTGCTGGCTGATCTTGGGCAAATCTCTTCCTCTCTCTGAGCCTCAATTTCCCCTTCTGTGACCTGAGGAGTGGGGAAAGAAGGGATGGAGCTCTAGAGATAGCTAACTCTCCTCCTACTACTAAAGTTCTATACATTTGTTTCCTGGGCTTCTTGGAGACTGACAGACGCACATAAACACTCACGTGTACACATGAGCAAACAGACACAGCCAACCCAGACACACACACACGCATACACACAAGTAGACTGACATCGACATACTGACTTTCAGAGACGTAGAGACACACACTTGTGCCTAAATGTCACACTTGCGCAGGATATGGAGACAATCAGACTGCCACCAACACACACCCCAGATACACGAGAGCTGACTTTACAACGCTCCGACGGGTACACAGCCTTGTTGACACACACATTCCCTTTGAGGACCTGAGGCCCCTTCTGGCTGGCGGAGTGGGGGTGATTTGAAGCAGTCACTCATCTCTTTCCTGCAGGTGGCATGTCCCCCTGCCCTCTCTCGCAGACCTGGGCCGGGCGGAGGAGACGCTTGGCCTCTTGGCTGAGCGGTGAGCAGGGTGAACACCACCCTCAGCCTACAGGGGTGAGGATTGGGCCGGGGACACATCTCCCGGGTTACTGCCTACGGATGCTGCTTTTAAAAATAGCTTTCTGCTGTTTCCAGGAAAGCTCTAGGGAATAAAGACTCCTGAGATTGGATTTTACTTGTCCCTGGCCTCCTTGTGGAGCTCTGTGTAAGAGTCCTCGCAAGAGACCACCTCCGTGTCTCCCAGACTGCCTGGACGTGCCCTGTGGCCTGTGGCAAAGAGGAAGAGGCTGAGGGCGGCTGGATGGCTGGGGATGTGCTTCCCCGCTAAACCTTCCCAGCCTGGAGGAAGGCTGACGGCGCCACCATCCCGGGTGGGGGTATCTCGACCTCCTGGGGGTGGCGTGACAGACTGCGTTATACCTGGGCTCTGCCGCTCCCTGGCTTTGGGACCTGGGGCAAGTTCTGAACATCAGTGTTTTCTACTGAAAAATGGGGCTGATCACCTCTCACTCTCTCACGAGTGTGAAAATTAAGCCACAAAAGGTAGGTCCAGTCATCTCCCTCCCTCTCGACTATGTCGCCCGCCACCCCCCGCCAGGGTGGGGGCCGGCCTGGTTCACGTGGGCATCCCCAGGCCTGCTGTCCCTTCTTGCCCCTCTTCCTCAGCCTCCTCTGCCCACATCGTCTCTTTTGGCTAACCAGCGCCACATACTCCTGCTTTCAGAACCTCAGAGAGCATGGGGGGCATGGCCATGGAGGTGGGGGGTCAGAGGGACCACAGGCAGTGACCTGGGACTGGGCTCAGCAGCTTGGATGCTGCAGACATCAGGCTTCAGCTGGCGTTGGGAAGGGGGAGCTGGCAGCTGGTGGGGCCCGGGGCCGACAAGTGTGTCATCAGCTGAACCTTGCGTTTGTGAAGCCTGCAGCTGCCGGTCCTGGGCTACGACTCCCTGAGTTCTGGGCAGGCGCCATCAGGATGTTAAGGATCTGGGCCTTGTCCCTGGATCTGTGCCTTCCTGACAGGGTGCCCTTGGGCACAAGATGCAGCCTCTCCTCTCTTCATCTGTGCAATGGGACCTCTATTGTCCGTGTCTCAGGCTTGTCTCAGGGTCGACAGGTGGTGGCAGATGCTTTGTCAGCCTGTGTATGGCCAGAGGCGTCGTCCCTTCCCAGACGGAGACCTGGGAGCTAGGAGACTTAGGATGAAGGACTGCAAGAATGTTAGTGCTGGAGGGACTAAGCTGCTCCTTTTACAGGCAGGGAGACGGAGGCCCAGACAGGGCAAGTGCCCTCTCCAAAAGGTCCGTCAGAGTTCAGAGAGCAGGTGGAGCTCTAGGCCCAGCTCATCCTCTCTGTCCTTCGGCAAACACTGACAGAGAGCCTTGAGGGTCTGGTCTGGCTCTTCCTAGCAGGGGTTGATGCCTCCTTCTGGAAGGTGAGCTTCTGAGCATCCTTGGGGAAGGAGTGTGGTGTGGGCAGGTGGGCCTGGTCCAATGACCTCTCCACTGCTTATTTCCTGGCTGGCCTCTGAAAATCGTCAGCCTCTCTGAGCTTCAGATCTCCAGCAAGCTGGGGATGGTAATGCCTCCCTTGCAGGGCTGTTGTAAAAATCAAATGAGAGAAGCCTTATGGCGCTCCGGCAGAGACGTGTGGGAACGGAACTTCGCCTCCATGATGTTGGTGTCTGCACCGGCCTCTCCTGCGCTTTGCCTGACCTGGTGAGGTGAGGCCAGTTCCCCAGACTGGCTGTGGATTGTGGGCCAATGGTGGGGTGGGGAGATGATGTAGTGCGAGGGGCCCAATCAGGTGTCTGGGGGTGCATTCTGCCCCAGTGGCTGGCTTCCTCTCCCAGACCTCATTGTCCCCACCTGCCAGATGGGGGAGGCGTCCCCATGCCTGTGAATCAGTGTCTCTAGGAACAGAAGATGCCTCACACCTGTGGGTTTGCTGGGCTGCTTTGCTCAGGCACTGGGAGCTTCAGAATGTGCATAGGACAAAAATTGCCTGAGCGTGCAGAGGCAGGCGTGAATACCTGAGGCGAGGGATTTAGAAGAGGAAGAAGCTACTGGGTTATCTAGGTCACTGAGGCTCAGAGTGGGGCAGGGCCTCACCCAAGGCCACACAGCAAGACAGTGACTGAGCTAGAACTGCCAACCATGGTTAAGGAATCTCCTAGTTGGAAGACACTGAGATCATTTGGTCCAACTTCCTATTCAAGAGTCCCTGCTTGCACACTTCCAGGGATGAGGAGCTCACTACCTTACACGGCAGCTGATTCGTTTTGTAATAGCTCTGATCCTTAGACATTTCTCTTTCATACTGAGCTAAAAATCCTTTTCCAATCACTCTACCCTCTGCCCTCAGGATCCACATGCATTGCATCCACAGGTAGACACTTGACAGCAGAGAGCACGAGCCCTGAGTCCTCTCCAATTTTACAGTTCCCTGTTCTAACAAGACAGACCCTCACCCTCTTAGTTGGTGAAGGGACCAACACACCTTCCCAGCACTCAGATCCAGATTTCCAAAGAATAAATCATGAAAACACCAGAGGCTGGCTCAACGAGGATGTTCAATAACTGTAATAACAATTAGGTATTTTTATTAGTGAAGACAAAATTGACTCAGAAGTAAAGGGAATTTTAAAGGCTTTTTCAATTTGTGCTTTTCATATGAGGCAGTTAATCTAAAAGCAAATAAAAGCAACCAAGTGCCAGAAAAATTATGCTGTGAAATGTATTTTTTGGAGGGTAAGTCTGGCTCTACTAAATTATCAGAGAATTGTGCCTAAAATAGACTCTACTGACTGTGAACTCCTTGGGGCAGAGTCTGGGTCTTTCTATCACTCATGGCAGCCGGAGCTGACCAGGGCAACGGGAGGCCAATGGGGACAAGAATGAATAGTTTCAGTCAGTTGTTATTTTGAACGTGGGAAAGGTCAAGTGCATCTCCCTGCTCATTCATCTCTTGGACCTCAGAGATGTGTTGAGGAGGACTGGATATAAGACCATGATATAGATGCCAAATACTGGAAAGTATGGTGGCCACTCTGGATAGCCCCAGGCTGCTGTGGAAAGGAGATCAAGAGGATAACTGGTGGTTTTGCATTCCAAGCATCCATCTCCCTTTCTTTTAACAAACACCTCAATTTCCTTTGGGAGAACTGCTCCTCTCCCAATCTCCTTCCATATGGTTTAGGTGGGGCTGAGCCCCCAGCCTAGGGCTCCAGTAGAGGGCACATGACCAGGGTTTGACGAGTCAGTGCATTCCATTCCTCTGGCTACAGTGATCCGTTCAGGGATGGGCATGTGACCCAAGGAAGTCAATGAGACTTAGTACTGGAACTTTTGCTGGAGCTATTGGGAAGCCTCCATTTGTGGCAGGTGGCTGAGCTAGCAGGATCTAAGTCTGCAGGGACCACCCGGAGAAGAAACACCAACATCAAGGAAAGCAGAGCAAGACGTGGAGAGAAACTGAGACCTGCTCTCATCATTTGAGCTGCTGGATCCAGCTGTGGTGGAAACCAATCATCCCTTGAGCTTCTCATCACATACGCCAATAAATTCCTCCTTTTGCTAAAGTCACTTTGTGTTGAGTTTCTTTCACTTGCAACTGAAGGTATGTTGACCAGCACGGTAGTGCAAGAAGTAAACTTCCTCTCCAGTTCTGAGGGAGATAGCTGATAGAGAGCCCTCCTTCTCCAAGCTTCCCTGGGGACCTGGGCTGGCCTGGACATTGGTCGATACTCTCTCCCACCCTGGGCAGAGTAGAGGGGCATGGAGAGTCCAACAAGCAGGGTGCCATCCTGGGAGATTCCTTCCTCTCTCTCGTCCCCACTTCCAGTCAGCCACAAATTCAATCAACTCTCCATACAACCTCTCCAGCCCGGTCAGGGCCCCTCTGATTTTTGCACGGAGTGTTACTCCTGCTTTGGAACGTTTGCTTCCTGTTTTGTCCTTGTGAATCTTTTTTCTGCAGAGAGATCTCTCTTAAAAGCTAGTCTGACAACGGACACTCTTGTGCCATGGCTCACCATGGCCAATGCCTGGAGTCCATTCCCATTGGCAATGGCATTCCAGACCTTTCACCATCTGACCTAGACTAAACTTTCCTTTTGTCTATCCCCTTGCATTCAGACAACCTAGAGTCCTCCTTAAAATGCTCTCATGTGGTCCTGTCTTTCCCTCTGTCGCACTATCTGAAATTGCCTTTTCTCAGCAGGCTCTGCATAAAGGTCTGTCTTCTGTGAGGCCTCTCCATGCTTCTCTCCCCACCCTGTTAGCCCCAGCCTCCCCTGGGCTCCTGCAGCACGCTGGCACATCCCTCTATTACAGTCCCCAAACTATCCAGTGTCCTAGTCTGTCTTCATGTCCGGATCTCCCTCAAGGCTAGGAGCTCCTTGAGGGCAGGGCCACGCCCCATCCCTGAGTCCTCAGCACCCAGCTCACGCCTGGCACAGGGAGGTGCCTCACAAACCTCTGAAACATTGCATCATGCCCAAGGAATTGCTTAGTGCTCCAGCCCAGTTGCCAAATTCGTTGCACTTATTCATTTAAAACCACTTCCCAGGAGGGAGGGGTGGACCAGAGGGTCAGTTACTCAACCTCCACCTTGTCCAGCGGAGCAACTCTGGCAGGTCCAGGAGGGTCACCGTCTCTAGCTGCTGGGAGCTGAGATTTCCACTCCACCCTCATTAGGCTGCCTTGGGGAAATAAATGGGGTTTCCAGAAGGGTGGTGGGAATTTTCAACCCATCCTTGACCCAGTGCCAACAAAACCAGACGTGGAAGCAGATGGCAATGACCAGGATAGCATTCACGCTGGACGGAGAGAGCCTAGGCCCACCCTTGGCTCTTGTCTCAGATTTACTGAACCAGAGGAAGACAGGGAGAACAGGGCAATGCTTTCCTACTCCACAGCCTAGGAGATCCCCCAAAACACAAGCAATCAGATCTCTTACTCTGGCTTCTGCCAGCTTGGAGGATTTTTAACCAGGTAAGAGGAGAAGGGAGAGAGAGGATGCCATCTCCAAACGCTGTGCCCAAGCTCTGTGCTGGGGGCTTGAACCTCACTATCTCTTCTCACCCTCCACAATCACTGAAGGAGTAAGATGCTGTCCCCATTCCCCAGGTGAGGGAATGGAGGCTCAGAGAGGGGAGATCATTAGCCAAATTCACACAGCTTGTAAGTGTTGAGCAGAACTTCAAATCTGATCTGACTGACCACCTCGCCTTCAGCCCAGCCAGGCCAGTGAGGTAGAAAGAGCCTGAGTTTCACGGTCGGTTGGTGAACCTGCTGAAATCTTGATCCTTCACTTTCCAGCCCAGCGGATTATGTGACCCACAGAGCCTCTTTGACACTCAATTTCCTCCTATGCACAAAGGGGTGATAAGCCCACCTCTCAGGGCCACCATGTGAGAACAAAGTGGGAGAATATATCTACTGAGTCTGGCACATAGTAGGGGCACTATGAAGGTGCTGGCTGTGATGACTTTTCTTCCTGCCCTGGTCTTGACTTTTGGATGACGTATCTCATTGCCAAGTTCTAAGTCAGTTGAAACTGGGGAAGTCAGGTCTCAGCCTTCAGATCCCACTGATCCTGTGACCTCAGGCAAGTCCATTCATCCTTCTGTATCTCAGTTTTCTCCTCTGTGAAATGAGAGTGCTGGACAAGATTCTTGTTCCCCAGTCTGGGGTTCTCGTATCTGTGGGGTTTTCCAAAGACAGTGATGGGTGGGGGATAGGGAGAGAGGGCGTCTTCTGGCAGCAAGGTGGGCCGGCTCACAATGTTGTCATATTTCTTAGTTTTGAGCTGGAGTGACATCACCTTGTGGCTTACCTCTTGCTGATCAAAGCTCTGACTGGCAGTTAAGTGTCTTTGATTAATAAAAAATGGGGGAAATGAATTAATCATGACTTAAATGCAGTGTGTTTGGGAAACAGAATCCTTCAAAACTCAAATCCACTGAGGCCAGGAGGGAAAAAAGATGTCCTTGAAGATGACAGGTTGAGGACCCCTGGAGTGGGTGTCCGTGGTACCCTCTAGCTGTGGACAGAGGATCTGTGTGGCCAGGGGCCTGTGGGTGCCGCCGCTAGGGCCTGGAGGCTCGGGCCCTTTAAGGCTCCTCTCCCCCCTCACCAAGCCCCAGGCCTCTGCGGAGGAGGACATGCATTATTGAAAGCGCATTTCAATACCTATTCACTCTCCTCCTCCTCCTGTGGGTGGCAATCACAGTTTACATAATCTGTCTCTCTGTCCTCCCAGGCAGCTGCTCCCTTCTGGCTGAGTGGTTTGAGGAGGGGGAGGGCGGGGAGAAGGGAGAGACATTAACTCTGTGCTGCCACCTTAAGTAGTGGCCAGTCTGCCTTAGAATGAGGGAATGAGAGCAGACTTTGACATCACACAGCCCTCGGTTCAAGGGTCACTTATGTGATGTGTGACCTTGGGTGCACCACTTTGCCCCCTCCCTAGTGACCTTGATTCACTCCCATGGCTTCCTTTACAGTACCCATGCTAATAGCTCCCAAACCTGTTTCCAGCTCAGACCTCTCTCCTGAACTCCAGGTCCATCTGTCAACAGCTTGAGGGACAGCTCTGTTTGTCTGTTCACAGGCAGCCTAGGCTTAGCACAACCCATACTGATCTCACCAGTTTCTCCCATACCATCCAGCCATCCATCTAAACATCCACCCAGCCAGCCAGCCATCCATCTATCCATCCATCCATCCATCCAACTACTCATTCATTCATCCATCTATTATTCATCCATCTAACCATCCGATCATCCATGCATCATCCCTACATTCAACCACTCATCATCCATCCATCATCCATCCATCCACCCATCCTTCCATCCATCTATCCAACCATCCATCCATCCATCCATCCATCCATCCATCATTTACTAAGTGTCTAGCATTTGTCAACATTGGGGGTACAGCAATATGCAAGACAGGCACTGTGTTTGCCCTCCCAATGTATAGAGTGCTGTGAAGGAGACAAGTAAATAGGAAGTTATAATAAATGTGATGAGCATGATGATAAGAGAAGTGTAAGGTGCTGTAGGAGCACAGAGGGGGATGCCCAACACAGCCTTGGGGGATCAGAGAAGACTTTTTTGGAGGAGATGACAGCTAGGCTCAGAGATAAGAAGGAGTGAAACATCTTTTCCTCTGTGGAAGTTCTTTTTCCACAGAGGAAAAGAAGGGATTGCCCTCCATTGCCCAAGGGGATTGACACCCAGCACCCATTCCCCCTTCTTCTTGTAACAGTATAACAGCACCTCTTTGGGAAGACCTGCTCCTTTCCCGCTCACGGTCCTCATGGATTGGGTGGGAGGATCACATCATCACCAGCTCCAGGGGTGAGCATGTGACCCAGGCCTGGCTATAGAGATAGGTTAAGGGTCGGGCCACTGAGATTCAACCCCATAACTTTGCTGGGACCATCGGGAATGGAGTATCCTATATCCATTAGAGCCTTTTAGCTGGTGGAAAGGTGGTTACTGTGTTGACCCTCTGGGGTGGGGAGCCTGCCTGAGAGTGGTGCCAATGTAGAGAAGAGCAGAATTGAGAGATGCAGTCTTGAGATCATCATTTGAACCCCTGGATCCAGGCGTGCCTGACGCCAGCAATGTCAGACTTTTCTTTTTTACTTTAAGCCATTTTGAATTGAGTTTCTGTCACTTGTAGTCAAAAGAGCCCTCATTAACAGTGAAGAGTCTCATTAACAGGAGGAAAGCATTTTCACATCCTTTGTCTTATTTGATTTTCACAACAGCCCTAGGAGGCTGTTTACAGATGATGAAATGAAAGCCCAGATAGTGGAGGCAGTGGGACTCAGCCCCAGGTCTGTCAGGCACCCAAGTCTGTGCTTTATCCAGGATACCGTGGGGATTAAATAAGAAGGAAACTGGAGAGTAGGATTTAGATTTGAGAAGAGAAGGCACTGAGCAACTGGTCCACGGGAGAGGACCTTCCTCCCAACAGTCAGCCCACATTTTGTTGCATGACCATGTTTTAAGGTCTGACTAAAAAGTCACCTCCATCAGGAAGCCCCCAGGAATCCCCCTCCTTGATCCTCGCCAGCCCCCATCAGTGTCTCCTTTATAACGTTGGTCGTTGGTCGCTTTCAGCCTCCCCCATCTCACTCATTTAAGTGCATGACTCATCTTCCTTCTAGGGAAGGCCAGGCTTTACTCATCTTTGATTTGACCCAAGCTCCTTGCCCCATGCCTGTCACCCAGTAGGGGCTCAATGCATTTTTTAAAAAAATAAGTATTTGAAGTAAATTAATGTCCAGATAAGAAGTACATTTAGGATGTGAATTCAAGTGACAGGGAGATAAAGAGGGGACAATTGCCATGAGACACAGAGACAGAGACACACAGAGAAAGAGAGAATGAGTCAGTGAGGGTGAAAGACAGAGGGCAGGGGAGGCTGAGAAGGAGGGATGGAGAGAGTCCTGGGTGTGGAGGCCTGGGAGGGTCTGCCGGCCTTGACTGGGGTTGACCTTGCCCCTGGTGGTTGGTAGAGGAACCGTCTGGAAAGGGCTCTGCTTGCTCAGAATCCAGTAGACCCTATGGGAGGGGTGGGGAGAAGCTGGTGGATCAAGGAAGAGTTCCTGTGGCTCCTCTCCCTGTGGCTAGGGGTAGAAGAGGCAAGACAATTGTAAGGAGCCAGTGGACCTGAAGGAGCTGGTAGGACTCAGCAATGAGGGAAGGGAGGGGACAAAATAGCTGGGGTTTAGCAGCAGCGAGGGCCTTCCGGTGCCATGTCCTGGGACCTCTCCCTAGTGGTGGCTGTGGTGTCACCCTTCCCTCTAGGAGCTGACTTTGGAGCCCAAGCCAGAGAAGGGCACACCCTTGCAGGCAGTGGGCCTGTGAGTTTCCCCACTCTGCTTTGGGACTAGGTGGTTGACCAGCTGCCCCTCTCCATCACAACTTTGCCCTTCACCATCTGCATGGCCCTGAGCACCATCTGAAGCAATCCTACGTATTGTATCCTATTGTATCCGTTTGCTTGTTTCTTACCCGTCTCTCCCCCTGCAGGGAAAACGCCACAAGGACAGGGACCTTGTGGGTCTCCCGGTGCCGAGCACGGTAGGTGCCTGGCGTGCTCACAGAACGCTGAGTGGATTAATGAATGGAAGGACAGGCAGGATGGCTGCGCCTGGTGTGTGTGTGCTGGGGGTGGGGGCGTTGCTTGGAGATGGCATTGACAGAGCACTTTACCAAGCAAGGCTCCCAAAATACAGGCGTCTGGGCTCTGAGATGAGAGCCCTTGAGTAGAGAAAGGCCCTTCTGGGGCTAATTGTGTGGCTGTCAGCCTGAGTGCGGGCAGCTGCAGGGACGGAGTGCCTGGGGGGAGGGGCACTCCTCCTGCTCCCACCACACGGCCTGCTCTCTGAGGGTGAGGAAACCCCGCCAGGGGCCTGCCCTGGCTGCATGAGACAGAAGGATGCTGGCCTGCTATTCAGGGAAGAGGCAGCCCGAGGACCAGGCCCTGGGCAGGACGGGGAGCCCCGCCAGGCCTAGAACGGTCAGGGGAAAGAATGAGCATGTGCCACTAAACTAGGGGCTATGTGGTGCCAGGCAATGTGCTGGCTCACTGGCTCCTCTCCACAAGGCTCTGAGGAAGGCATCGTTGAAAAGGACGAAGAGCCGAAGGCCCAGGGATGTAATGTGACTGGGCTAGGGCCACACAGTGAGTGGTGGCAGGCCAGGATCTGACTCAGGTTCATAGTGTTGAGTTATAGTCGACATAACAAACACAACGTTGAGTGAAAGAAGTCAGACACTAAAGAGTACGACACTGCATGACGTCATTTCCGTGAAGTTCAAAAATAAGCCAGCTCCTCCCTTCATGTCACTGGCAGCCAATACAATATCAGGGTTGGCGGGCACTAGGCTTCCGATGGCTGGTCACCTCTGCTAGGACTTCTGCTGAAATATGGGGAGAGGAGAGGGGAGAGGAGGGAGGAGAGAAAGGGAAGGAGAATTTCCTCTCGGGTAAACAGGGAGTGAGATAGATGTCCTTGTAGCTGTTCTTCACCTTTCCTTCTGTTCCTTTCTGTTCTATACCTTTCCCAGTCCTCTCGCTCTGGTCTGAGATTGTTGAGGAAATGAACCAGGGTCTGAGGCCCCCACTCTTGGTCTCCACTCCCAGCTCCAACTGTGAGGTCTTGGGCAAGTCATTCCCCCTCTCGAAGCCCAGTCTTCTCATCTGTGAGATGTCGATGACAATTTTGGCCTCTCGAGGAGGCTGTGAGGATTTAAAGAGGCAGACGAAGCAGACGAAGCCCAGCACCTAAGTGAGTTGCCATTAGCATTAGCCAGAGGTTCCAGAGAATCCACTTCTTCTGTCCCAGGCACGCCACTTGCCTGGCACCCCACTTGGTGCCCGAGATGATTTTCTAAAATGGGATGGAGACCCTGTCCCTCCTTTCAGGACATGAACAAACGCTTTAAGACAGAGGATGTCCAAATGACCAGTTAGCATAGGAAAAGGAGTTCAACCTCACCAGTCATCAGGAAATGCAAATTACAACTGGAATCACTACACGCTTGCCAGAATGGCTGAAATGGAAAAGACAGAAGATGCCAAATGTTGGTGAGGACATGGAGCTACTGGAACTTTCCTATAGTATGGTAGGCAGTGTAAATCAGGACTACCATTTTGGAAAAAACATTTGACAGTATCTGCTAAAGCTAAATCCGTATCCCCTATGACTCATCAATTCTACTCCTTGGCACAAACCCAACAAGAATGTGTATATATGTTCATCCAAAGACACGTTCAAGAATCTTCATGGCGGCACTTTTCATAAGAGCCCCAAGCTGAACACAACCCAAGTGTCCGTCAACACTAGAATGGATGAGTATAGAATGGATGAATACCATTTTGTATAGTCGCACAATGGATATAACAGCAATGAGAATGCACAATGTGAAAAAATGGAACAACATAATGCGACAACATGAAAGAATCACAAATGTAATGTTGAGTGAAAGAAGTCAGACACTAAAGAGTATGATACTGCATGACGTCATTTACGTGAAGTTCAAAAACAAGCCAAAACTCATTGATGGTGTTAGAGGTTGGGATAGTGGTTCCTTTTGGGGGAAGTGGGGATGGGGAAGGGGAGCAAAGGGGGCTTTGTGTGACACTGATAAGTTTCTGTTTCTTGATCTGCGGCTGGTTACATGGGTATGTTTACTTCGTGAAAATTCATTGAGCTGTAAACTTACGACGTGTAGGTTATATTTCAACACAACTTTTCTGCAAACCCCCTACCCCTCTATGGCTCCCTCCTACCTGGGACAGGGTCCCAGCTCTGTGGCTGTCTTTCAAGGCCCTCTGCTGCCTACTCTGGCCCTCCTGTCATCACTGCCTGCCTTAAACAACAGAGGACAGTGGGTAGGTCTTCCCACATGCCAGGCTGTTTCTCCCCGCTCTGCCTCTGCCCATGTTGCCCCTGGGCCTGGCACCCCTTTCCCATATCACTTTTGTCTGTCTCCTCATCCTTTCCTGAACACCCCATCCCCAGCTGGGCCAGGTATTGCTCCTCTGAGCTTCCACAGGCCCCGTCCCATGCTTCCTTTTATCTCAACAATCCCCATGTGGTTTTAACATGACCATTGCATGCTGTCCCACTCCCCCGAGATCAGGGTTCGTGGCTGATTCATCTCTCTGTCTCCAGTGCTCAGCATGGGACCTGCCACTGTGGACAAACAGTGAATGTTTGTGGAATGAGTAAAGAAATGCTCATTCTTACTTTGGGCTCTTATTTACCCCTCTGTAGCTTCCCTCATTTCATCCCAGACTGGACCTCCATCATTGTGTTGTGACAGTCTTCCAGAGATTTCTCTTCTCTGGGATAAATGTCTCCAGTTCTGATCCTGTCTCCCATGTGATGAGTTTCTCTGTCTCCTCTCTGTGAACCGGGAATGGCCACACATTCCCCTATCTGAACCCCTTGCCTCCTTCATTCTAACCACACTCAGTTTCCCTAGACAGCTCCTGGGGGCCAAGGCAATGATCAGTCAGCCAGAGGGGATAGTCAGGCCAGGTACCTTTCTCTCCAACCCTAGTCCCTAGGGACATCAGATCCTCTCACCACAAACACCATGGGAGTGGTTCTAAAATGGAGCAGGATGCTTAGGGGGTGGATAGTGAGCTTCTTGTCACCAGAGGCATGCAAATGGGAGTTTGCTGACTGCAGTCAGGGGTGTCAGTCCCTCCAGCACAATGGCAAAGAAGAAGAGAAATGATGTCAACTCACGTCCTACTGTGCACCAGGCCCTTTAAATGTGTGACCTCATAGACTTTGCACAACTGTTCTGGGAGGAAGGTGCTATCATTGTGCCCATTTTAGAGACGATGAAACTGAGGCTCAGAGAAGTGAAGGGTCTTGTTAGGAAACTGACTTATTAGAGAAAAGCTGGAATTTGAACCCAGGTCTTTTTGGCTTCCAAGCTTTCCTTCTTTCTAGAGCATGCCTAAGATCCTGTGATTCTATTCCAAGGAAACTTCTGCTGTTGCATCACACCCAGGCTGAGGAAGTCATGGCGAGTGCCTTGGAGCCCCCTTGGGGGTACCCACTGACTTGCCATTGGCCAAGTTCCTGGCCAAGGCTGCCAGTGAGGGTCAGGATCCCTGAGTGCATTGGCAGTTGATCACACAAGAGAGGCCCTTCGAGCGGCTGCAATCACTCCCAGGTCACCGTGGACCTCAAATGAGATGCCAGGGGCCAGGCGGTGTTTGCACTCTAAATGATTTGCTCATCGGCATCTGACCTCTATTTTCCAGCAACTTGATTTTCGTTTCCTAATGTTTACTGAATGGAAAAATAAAGAAAGGTGGAAAGCTCAAGCTAATGAAATTCTCTCCCCCCTCCTTGCCCACTTTTCAGGACATCTTGAGTTAAACGTACGAATTCAAAGGTGCTTCCGTGCGCTCACCGTGAAGAGTCCCATTGCTACCTGTGGGAGATGGGCCCTGGCTGCTTGTGCCCCACCAGCAGCCCGAGTCCACCTGCTGGACCCTGGGGCTCCCGGGCACTGCCAGCTGCAGCTCAGGGTCTGTTCTGAAGAGAAGTGGACTCAGCGAGCCCCCATGAGCTCCACCCATATTTCCAGCCCCTTAGAGTGAGACAGGTCAGGGGACTACTTCTGGCTGATGGGCTGTACAGAGAGCCAACAAATGTGACTTCTAGGCTGAGGTATTTAAGAGTGGGTGTGAGTTCTCCACTCGCTCTTTTCCCCCACTGCCTAATGGTGGAGCTAGCCTGGATCCCTGAGTCACCCCCTGGAAGGAAGCTACCTGGAGAGCTGCCAGCCCCACAGCAGACTTCATATGAGGGAGAAACAAACCTCAGTTGTATTGAGCCAAAAAGATTTCAGGATTAATTTGCTACCACTGTAAACCTGGCCATCTTGACGAACGCAGTCCCTATAGCCCCCTTTCCTCAATGCCTTGGACACCTCAGGGCCCCAGGGGCAGAGACGTAATTACAGGCAGTGGATGCCCTGAGGAGGCACAAAGACAACAGATGAAAACAAATGAGCTTTTGTAATGCAGAGTGTCAGCTCTGTGACAGGAGGAAATACAGGCCGTGGGAGTCCGAGGACAGGGAAACGAGGCAGAGGGAGGGGCAAGTCACAGCACGCTTCCTGGAGGAAGTGACTCCTCAGCTGAGTTGTAGTCGATGAATAGAGGTCAGTCTAGCAGCCACAAACTGGTCAGCCACAATATTTAAAATATTTTCTGGTAGTTAACAATGTTTAAAAACAAGGAGTCTCATATAAAAATCTGGATGTGGGGCTTTGCTTAAAGAAACCCGGGATATTGATCAACACTGGGGCCACGTGCCTATGTGGCAACAATTGGCTGGAGCTGGCAGTGGGTGTCCCTTTAGACAGGCGTGCATATTCCCAGTCATCACAGTTCTCTTCCCTGCCAGCCCAGCAGACGGATGGGTTTGTAACCCCTGCGTGGGTAATTCTCATTAGCCCTCCTCACCTCAGCAGATCCTGTTCAGCCATGGGGCCAAGGATGAGGCTTGTCCAGCCACCCCCCTCCCGAGCCCATCAGAGGGCTGAGGGGCCCCTGCTCGGCTGTAGCTGACTGCTGGGCCCAGACTGGGATGGAGACCCTGGTTCAGGGGGGTAGGAGAAAGGAAGCCCCAGGTATGGTCCCAGGGAGTCAGGCCCAGGGGACCACATTGCCTGGTGCTGCCTTGGCTCCTCTTCCTTTTAGTAACATCCCCTTGACTTTCTTCACTGGAACAACCCCTTCCTCAGCGTTCAAGCTGGGAGGGAGTCTAATCAAGACTCCATGCTTTCTCCTGGCTAAGAGGACTCGGGACCCAAGCCAGGCCCACTGGCGTCCCTCCTGGGGCTGTGACTCATGAGCAGAAGGATGCGAGGAGGGAAAACAGTTGTGGCTGTTTTCCCAGAGGGTGACCCCGAAAAAACTGGCCTCAAACCCTGCTCCCAGGCCCCTGGTCTGGTCCTTCTCCTTCCCTGAGCCTGGTCGCCAGCCTGCCCTTTGATTCTGGGTGCTATCTGATAACCTCTCAAATAACCCCCACTTCTGTTTGAGTGGGGCAGATTTGGTTTCTGTTGCTTGCTACCAACACACCCTAATTCACACACAGCCCCTCTCACAGGCTGGTGTGAACTGTGGATTCACACAGATTCCCCTGCATGCCAAACTGGCACAGGCTGCAGAGTCAGGGCTTGCCTGTTCCTGCCCCTCAGCTCCTTCCTCCCGCTCTGCTGGAGCCCCCTCTACTGGGTCATCCTCTGCAGCTCACCCTCGCAAGAAACCAGAGGCCTGGGATCTCTTCCAGACCCACCCCCTGGGGGCAGCCCTGACCGGACTCACTGCAGCTGGCCTCTGTCCTGGTCTCTGGACTCCGGGCTCATTCTGGAGGCTCTGGGTCACCTGCCCAGCAAACTGGCTCCTTCTTAGGGTGGGGCCTCCTGTGCCCTCCCCAGGACAAGGCTTTCCCTGCAGCCTGTGGCTGAGCCTGCAGACATCCCGCCTTTGGGCCCAGTGTGGGCTCTGCAGCCACAGACACCTTGCAGTGCCTCTGCCAGTCTGGCTTTTCCCTCAGTCAAGGACCACCTTTATGTTTTTCTGGTGTGTAGGTACCTCTCGCTTGTACTATTATTCACTTTATACTGAACAAAAGTAACATACTTGCTTTTTAACCTTTAATACATATATTTGAGAAGGGAACATGAGCTCATTCTCAGAAACCCTGTATCATGTTCTATAAATGGAAGGTAATGGTAAAAATAAATACATGGAAAATACAACATTGTTATTCAATTTCAGCTAGATACTGTCGCCAGCTGAAGGATGGGCCTCATTGTTGAAAAGGAAGATCAACAAGTGCTAGAGAGATATTAAGGAGATGCTAACCTCCAACTGAGACTTTCTCCTCACGTAGTTAACTGAAAAGGAAGGAACTCTTTCCCCATGGTATTTAACTTGCCTGAATAACTCTTACAATGATCTCATGGACAACTGATGGTTGGCACCCACTCTGTGGAAAATGCTGCGTCAGCGGTCTCTGCCTGCCTGATCCTGTGGTCAGCTGCCCACCTGGACTTGACCACTGCTGCCCGCCTGCACTTGACCACTGTTGCCTGCCTGGACTTGACCACTGCTGCCTGCCCGGACTTGACCACTGCTGCCCGCCCGGACCTGACCACTGCTGCCCGCCGGGACCTGACCACTGCTGTTCACCCGGACCTGACCACTGCTGCCTGCCTGGACCTGACCACTGCTGCCCGCCTGGACTTGACCACTGCTGCGCCCCCCATGCCCACCATACACTGTATTGCAGACCCATCAGGCCTGGGCAGCTACTTTCCCCCACTGGATGAGCTTGGCTCTAGGTCCAGCCATCTCAGGAAGTTAAAATGGAGAGAAGGATACAAGAACTCACCTTCTGAGCCCTTCCTAAGTGACAGACACTATAATAGGTGTTTTACATAGATTATCTCAATTTTTCCCCATTTCAGTCATTCATGTACCACCTTGTTGATTTCTGCCATATTAGTATTATTCATTTACTTACTCTTTTTCTTTAAATTGATTTGCTTTTTAAAAAGGGCAGGATTTTACTTTAGAAGGAAATGCTATATTATTTTCATAAATCACAGAGTTTGGTGTGCCAGTTATAGTTTTCTAACATGCACCAATCGTGAGCTACTAAAATAATAAATGTTCATCCATATACCACCTAAAATCATTGTGCACACCATCAATCACACACATGCCAGCCTTTGGGAAATACTGTAGCATCTTAGTTAATGCTCACACATCCCTGGAAGGATGGTTTATAGATATGAACATGGAGACTCAAAGGGTTCCCTGCCCGAAGTTCCACAGGAGAAGGGCTTGGGGCTGAGATTTGGGTATCCAGACAGTCTAACTCCAAATGCCCAGGCTCTTTCAACACTAGTACTTTCCAAATGCATTTTTTAAAATCCAAAGAATCCTTTAAAAATGAAAATGTGTGTGGAAATCCAATACACAACACAGATAAAATCAGAGCTTTCTAAATTTAAGTGAGGTTGTTGGGTCCAGAGCTTCTTTTTTTCGGGAACTTCCCTTGCCGAAATGCATCCTATAGCGGGCCTTGAGAACTCATCTCAGAAGCCAGAGACTCTGAGGTATATTATTTTAAACCCACATTGTGCCACCCTGTCTTTTGACTCTATTTAGTCTCATTTATCCTGTAAGCCAAACTCCTAAGGGGCAACTTCTGGGTCTATGTTATCCTTTCTGGTTGGGCACCTCCATCTTGGACCTTTGCCATCTTGAAATTTTCCATCTTGCCATCTTGAAATCTTCCACTGGGATTGAAAGCCTTACTCTGACCTAATTATTCATTCATTGAACACTGATGTCTAACCTATACCCAGACTTTTAGAGGGCACCAGAGGAGACTGAGAGGAACAGATGTAATGCATTTGATGGGTTCCCAAGCCAACATGGGAGACACATACACAAACGCAGCCAAATACAACAAGGGTTTGAGCAGCCACTGCTCCCTGAATCTCTCAGTCCCTGCCTCTCTCAGGTGCCTGGTTGAATCCTGTGATACACAGGCCTGACACAGGGTCAGCCAAGGGATCCCGCTGGTGCTGGCTTTCGTCCATCTTGTGAGGCCAGATGTCTTGTCTGATTTCCCCTTCTGGTTCCTGGGTCACTGTTCCCTTCAGCAACCACTGCCTGGTGGAAGTCCGGAGTTAGAATCTTACCTCACTCAGAACCCCAAACCTTCACTCCAACAGGAGGACCAGTTTACAATTGTGCCAGCATCTGCAGTATGAAGTTCTGCCTGACTCCTGGCCTCAGCTCACCTTCTCCCTTCATGGTGGAGTCTACTTGACCCCTCAAATCTAGAGACCATCTTCCACCGAAATGAGTATTCCCAAAGGGCCCTTCTCTACCAGGAAGAGAAGAATCTGTTGCCCTAAAAATATGGAAAGGTCCTGGCAGAGTTCCAAGAAGTCTTAAAGGTTCCTAAAGGGCATGACTAAAGCTTTGTGGTGCCCTCTGGCCAAGCCAAGGCTGCTACCCTTTTCTCTCAGTCCTGGCTATGGCCCTGGTCCTCTCTGAGATGCCTCTATCTTTAGAAGGCACTGAATGTCTGCAGAACATCACCCTTGGGGTCTCCCCTGTGCTGTGGGACCTTAGCTTGAGCCTAAGCTCAAGGTCCAGGAAGCTTCTCCCTTAGGAGGCCCTAGCGGTGGATCTATTACAAACTCCACACAGCTCCAGTCGATTCGAGCCAAGTCAAGTCAAACTCAACTCAACTCAACACATACTTACTATCTCTTTGCCAATTCCTTGTTACCCAGAGCCAGGCTCCGGTTGGGGGAAAGTGAGAATCCAACAGTTAACAAGCCACAATCTTTACTCTCAGGGAGTTTTCTGTTTTGCACCTAGATTCCAGACTCAAATATTTCCTTGAGCTGAGGGAATCCTTTGCACAAGGGGCTGGAGAAACCACTTCCCTTTCTGACCTGAGACAGCCCAACCAGCAGCCTCATCCCTGGGGTCTGCTCCACAAGACTTCTCAAACTAGCCTCCTGGGGTTGGATGACTCCAAGACTTCAGACTGCAGAGACTGTTGATCCCTCACTCCTAAGGATCTGGTTCATATGGGTCCTGAGTCATTCATTCACTCATTCATTCACTCACAGATGTACGTTGAGCACTCACTATGTGCCAGACACCTTGCAGACATTATCTCATTTAATTCTTACAGCAATCATTGTGGATGCAGAACCAGTGTGTGGACAGCTAGAATTTCATCCAGCCCTAATTCCAGCTAGAATTTCATCCAGCCCTAATTCCACATCCCATGCTCTTTCTGTCTCATCCCACTGTCTCTTAGAATAATTGAACAGAACCCATAATAAAGGAAAGAGACAGCTGAATGCTTAAACAAACACATTCTATGTGGAGGGAAAGAGTGGATTAGTGCATATTTTATGTAAGGCGAAATTCCACCTGACCAGTTTATTACAATTCTTTGAGGAGTGAACCACTTAGGGAGATAAAGGGTGACTTTCATAAAAAGCCTTTGTCAAGTTTCTATCCCAAAGCCTATTAATAAAATTGATTCATTATAGAATTGGGCAGAGGTGGGTGGTGAGTGGGAGGGAGTCTATTTTTGCCTGGATAGAGAACTGGCTTAAAGACAAGAAAGAGAGAGTGGAGAGAAAGGGGTGCTTTTTCAAATGCAGGACTGGGGTTCCCCAGGAATTGGTACTGGGTTGGGTCTTATATAACACCCAGTGCACATGCATTGAGCGCCCAGCGTGTGCAGGGCCTGCGTTAAGCATGAGGGATACCCAAACAAGCCAGACTCAGCTCCTCTCCCAGAGGAGGCCAAGGAAGGAAGCACTCAGTGACATCTCCAAGTTTTCAGAGGACAGGAAGCTCCAGAGGGGCTGGAAGGCCAAGACCTTGGAGGTAAAACTGAAGACGGTGGCTGGGGGAGGGGAAAGAGTCCCAGACAGCAATCAGAAGATTTGAGCTCTAGGGCCAGCTTGTCACTGACTTGCTGTGTGACACTGGGCCAGTCCCTTCCCTCTCCGGGGAAGTTTTCTCTCCTATACACTGAAGGGATGGGACTAGATGATCCGTAAGGGTGTGGCGCTCTAGATGGAGAACAATGACTTGAAATAGGACCTAGTTATGAGAAAGTCTCCATTTCCTGTGGCCAAAATGTCCCCTTCTCTCCCTGCACTGTGATGGGGGACATCTCTCTCTCTCTCTCTCATTTGTGAACAGCGAGGACCAGGCAGAGAGCCACGAGGTCTGTGATGCTGAGGCTCGGAGCCCAGCCTGGAATCCCTCAGTGGCATCCGCTGCGGGTGACTCAGCATCGTAAATAGCTCCCATCTGGATGAGCAATGATATCTATAGCGATCGAGCGATCTCTATGTTCACACACACTCTCTCTGTGCAAATATGTGGCTCACTGTATGCTAAATACGAGGTGGCCTGGAGACGTTCCTCCTCTTAAAAGACTATTTGGTATGAAACTCAAGACTATTTATTTAAAGAAACAAGTTTACAACTATGCATGTTGGATTACTGGAAGTGGGTGGTGGGGAAGAAGCGATGTGGATGAAGGGATGCTGGGTATGATCTGAGCTTGGGGGCCACCTGGAAGCGGGGCTGAGACTGACTGCCCCCTTCATCCTTCTTTCTGCAGCAGGAGGGGGTGATGGACAACACATACACGAGATGCTTGAGATCCTGAGGTGGGAGAGCACTTATCAGTGCAGAAAGCCACAGTTCAGGAGAAAGAGCATAGGAACTGTGACAGGAGAGCCAGGTTCCAGCCCTGCTCTGCCCTGCCGTTGACCTGGGGCAGTTCGTTAATTTACTCATTCATTCATCAAACATGTACCAAGCACCTCAATATGCCTAGGCCACTTGAGGATACAGACAAGAAAAAGCAGGTCAGAACTCGGGCTTAGCGACCTACCAGCCATTTGTTTTTGGGCAAGTCCATTCCCCTCTCTAAGCTGCAGTTTCCTCATCTGTGACCTGGGGATGATAATACCCACCTAGGGTTTTGGGGGATGAGCATGAGTGAATAAGATAACACACAAGAAAGTGCTTTTCTGTTGTCAATGGCTCTGCAAATGCAAGCTAACACCCTTCCACCACATTGACCAACTGATCCATCTCATTCCCACTTAGGAGCATCCTCAGCCATCACAGAGGGGAAAGGTCATCATGACCCCCTTCACCAGGAGCGGGGTATCTCTGAACAGCACCCATGGGTGTGACCCCGGGTGTAACCTTACCTTTGCTTCCTGGCTGAGCTGGAATGCAGGAGTCTTCAGTCAATGAGCAGAGCAGATGGCACGCCAGAGACGCACAGTCCTGGGGGAGGAGAGAAGGTGTTGAGGGGTGAGAGGAGAGAGCTTCTGGGGGAGTTGGCTTCAGGAATGGGTGCCGAACCCCAGACATCACCAAGGGCTGAGGTCATCACTCCTCCTCTGGTTCCAGCAGGGGCCTTGCATCTGACCCAACTCCCAGCCCCACCTCACCTGCTCTCCTGACAGCAGCTGCCCGTCTTGGTCCCTGGTTCAGGCAATGCTCATACGGTACCACTGGCCATGCTGCTTTCTGGCTTAAATGGGTTTCTGACCGGTGGCAATGGACAGGATTTACACTCAGTCAAATCTGGGTTTAAATTCCGGCTTTGGGGAAATCCATTACATCTCTCCAAACCTCAGTTTCTTCATGTACAAAACGGGGCTACTAATAGCACCAGCCTCACACATCAAGTGCCTTGTAAGTGCTTGTTATTATTACTGTTGGTGGTGTTAAATAAGATCATGTCTGTGAAGATACCTATTACATTGTAGCCCCTCAAATTTTAGTTACCTTCTCTAGTTTCTCCTAGAAGGCACCAAGGATTCCTTAAAAGGCGAAGGTTGGGTCTTACATGGCTGTTTCGGAGACTTGCACAAGGACTGACAGAAGGTGGGTACCCAGAAATATTTGTTGACTGAGCAATGCTTGACAAATTTGCCAGATTTGCTTTCATATAGTTAGGATTAGCGAGGTTGATGTGCCCCTCCCATTTTATAGATGAGGGCATGTACACAGAGGGGCTGTGAGCCGCTCAGTTTTCCACAGGGGGTGAGTGTGGAGCTGGATCAGACCCCACAATCCTCCACTGGCCTGCCCTGCTGCAGGCAGGGCATTTCTTGGCTGGACGCCAAGGCCTCAGCCACTGCAGGGGCTCAGCCACTGCAGGGGCCTGCAAAGTTTGGGGCCTGAGTACAACCTGTCACCTCCTCAACTGTTTCCTCTTCCTTCTACAACCATAGTCTTGCTCACAGTGCCTCAAGGAAGCAGAGACTATTGTCTCATTTACAGAGCTGGGGATTGAGGATTTGGCCCAGATCACAGAGACATTTCGGGGGAAGCAGGGATTCCAACAGATCAGCAGATTCAAGGTCCTTTATGTTACCCATAGCCTTCTGGGACCACCCTGGGTAGCAACCTAACCCCTGGGTCTTAGCTCTCCATGGCACTCTTACCTCCTGACAGCATCTCCTCCCCTCCAGCCCCTCCACTGCAATAGCTCAGTGAGCAGGGCCTTCCTGATTCCCCAGATCCCGGCACTTAGCAGAACTTGACACATGTCTGTTGAGTGAGCGAATGAACGAGTAAATAAGTGGCTGAGTGACTGTGCCAGGCCATGTTCTAAATGCTGGTGACACCGCAGTGAAAAGGGCAGGCAGGGTCCCTGTGCTTAGGGAGCTGACAATATTTGAATCTAAAACTAGCAACTGGATTGGAAGCAAGGCAGATGTTACTATTTTCTGACTGGCTCGGTGGGGACGTGGGGGAGGCAGTGTATGCTGGTGGAGCCTGCTGACCCGCCGGGGAGCAGGCATCTCAGAGCAAATGGTGGCCTTCCTGGTGCACTGGGCCACCCGTGCCCTGGGTTGGCAGGCTGACCTTTAAGAATGCAAGGAAAGAAAGGTGGGTGGTACAATGAAATGTTTCACGTCTACCTGCTGCTGGGTCCCAACAGCCAGCGCATTGCCTGGCACATAGTAGGTACGTAATAGGTTTTGCTCAATGAATGCAGGGTGGGCAGAAAGCATGTCAGACTCAGGTCTAGGGGCTTGTGGGAGTCAAGAGTGTTAATATCAGAATAATGACAATGTACACCTGAATGGGGCTCACTCCACAGAGCCCTCTCACCACAGGTTATTCTCACCGTGCAGGGGAGGGACCATACTGCACATATGTATTAGGGAGCACTCTGGGCTGGGCACTAGTGGCATGGACATAAACAACAGGGCCACGGCGGCACTCTCAGTGTCTCTGGAGTGTGTTGAGCCCTTCACATCCACAGTCTCTAATACCCCATTAGCCTGGCAAGGCCAAGGTCATAGTCCTCACCACACAGAGGAGGCACGGAGGCTCAGAGAGGTCCTGATTTGGCACAATTGGAACCACGTCTTACTCTAGAAGTGAGATGTAAAAATCTCACAGCCCGATGGGGACACAAACAATGTGGAATCCATGTGAATGCAGCTTTGTCACAGGTGTCTCACCACCAGGAGGCAGCAGGGAGGGCTTCCCTGAGAAGGCGAGTCTCGGAGCTGAGGGTTAGAGGGCAGTGGAGCAGGAAGGGCTTTCCAGGCAGAAGGAACAGCATCTGTAAAGGCGGGGGAGGGGGAGCACTTCTACTCAGGAACTTGGAGGAATTTGGCTTGGCTGGAGCCTTGGGGAGAAAGACGAGGCTGGGAGGTTGTCAGGGCCAGTTATGAGGGGCTTTAGCAGAGCGCGGGCTTCACCCCGAGAGTGATGGAGGGTGTGCAGGGCTTGGCTTTGTGCCCTAGAGAGCTCCCTCTGAGGGTGGGGTGGGGGAAGGGAGGAGTAGGTAACAGGAGTTGTGCTTGATGAGGTGTGAGGAGGAGAGTGAGCTGGCTTGGGTTGTGCGTGGGGGTGCTGGTTTTGTGAGAGTCAAGCCTCCCATTGGCTGACCCCCCTGTGGAGTTGGAGGCCCTCCCTCAGCCCCTAAGAAGATCACTGTGGCAGGTCCTGGTCTCTGCCCAGCCCCAGCCCCAGCCAAGGCCTCCTCTGCCACCTGACTGCTCCCAAACTGTGTCCTAGCAACCGCGCAGCCCTCACCTTGGCAACGCCAGCCTCTGCAATCTCCTCCTCTGATTGGGCTGCAAGGGAAGGTGCAGCTGGGATGCCTCCTGTCCACTAAACCTGCCCAGAGACCCAGCCGGGGCCACCGGTGCCCCTGGGCTCATCGGGCGGAGGCTGGCCAACCAGGTGAGGGAGGTGGGTCTGGACACTGGACAAGACTTTGGACTGGGAGCCCTGTGAGCTGGGTCCTGACCTCAGCTAGGGTGAGGCTCTGTCTGAGTGACCTTGGACAAGTCTCTTCCCCTCCATGGGCCTCAGTTTTCCCTTCTGTAAAATATGGAGGTTGGACAATGCCCTCTCTACAGTCTAATACTGTCTTACTCCATTCTTGATCTTTTCCGTGATGATTGGTTGGATGCTCTGTTACTGACACAGATTTTAGCATCGGACTCCAGGGATTTTAATCCTGGTTTGCTTGGACAAGTCATTCCACCTCCCTGAGCATAGATTTTTTTCTCTTTAAAATGAATATATCTCGTGCTGTCTCACCCAAAGAGTTAACAAGAGTCAGGTGAAATGGTATAAACGAAAGTGCTTTATAAATGGCAGAGAGCTATACCAATGTTACCTATTTCATCAGGCGGACTGTGCTCACTGATGGTTTATTGACCCCCCTCCCACCCCACTAGCCGCGCCCCCAGCAACAACAGCCAGCATCTGAACACTCACTGTGCGCCAAGCATTGTGCTGAGAGGTTTACACACGTTATCTCATTTTAACTTCACAACCGCATCAGGCACGTGATTATTTCCATTTTCCAGATGAACACAATGGAAAGCCTGTATGGCTATGAACGGAAAAAGCTGAGCCAGGTGCCCTGATTTCAAACCTTGAGCATTTACCACGCAACGAGGTCGCCCCTCAGGCTCTCTTCTCTCCAGCTTGGGTTTTTCCTTTTGCCCAAAGTAGGGATCCAGCTCGGGGTTTGGCGGGCAGAGGGGAGCACGACAACTTATTGAGCATCTTCTATGTGCCAAGGGCTGACCAGCTTCTCAGACTCTCACGTGCACACCACCCCCCAGGGGGTCTTGTTAAAATGCAGATTCTGACCCAGTGGGTCTGGGATGCAGCTGAGAGTCTGCATTTCTAATAAGCTTCCAGGAGATGCTGATGTTGCTGGTCTGTGGATCACATTTTGAGTAGCCAGGTGCTAGAGGACTTCGAATATCATCTTATTGAATGCCGGCAACTAGGTCTTATTAGCCCCAGGGTCACAGACAGGGAAACTGAGGCTTGAGAGGCAGTGCACCTTACTCAGGCTCCCACAGCATGCAAGAGGTGGGTTGAACCTAGGCCCGCTTGACACTACGCAGTGCCCTGGTTGCAGGCCAAGCATCCCCTCCTGGCTGCGTGGTCCCTGCTCGGCTTCTGCCTCCACAGCCGAGGCAGGAGTGGTCTCTGAGGCCCCTGCTAGAACCTGTATGCACTTTCAGTTCCTCGTGGGCAGACTGGATGCTGGCTCCCGAGGGAACAGGGCCCTGGCCCAGGAGGTGTCCCCGCCGTTGAGGGAACATCTCAGGGCCAGGATTAGGTCCTGCACGTGTCAGACACCCCATTTGCTTCACCCTCAATCTGGCTGTTTTGGAATCCTATCTTTATCTAAAAATTTTGATATTTTATTCATCATGGATTTTTTTGCATTACTTTCATTTTATAAAAAAATATTGCGTGAACTGTTATTTATCTTGATGGTTTTTAGTGCCCTCTTATATTTTGCACCTGAGGCAGGTGCCTCTCTTAGCCCCTCACCCTAGCCCTGGCCGGCCCTCCCCTTCCCACCTCATGGCACCAGGATGCCCACCCGGCAGCCAGCCAGCGGATGGATTTATTTCCCAGCAGGGGAACCCATCACTTTGCTTGCCCTTTGGCTGACCTGCTCTAGAGATGGCAGCAGGCACTACAGGCATGAAGGGGCGTCCAGGGGATCACTCTGACATGGGCTTTGCCCCATCAGGCTCCTTAGCGGTGGAGTGACAACAGTAAGTGACTCAACCACAGTGTAGATTATGCCACCCCTCTGCTTCACCCACTCTTCAAGGTTCTGCCTGCTCTGGCCACCGTCAACCTCTCTGCCCTCCTCCCTACCACCTTTCTCCTCCTCACATACTTAGTTTCTGCCTTGTGACTTTGCCAGGCTTCTTCCCACCCCAGGACCTTTGTTTGCACTTTCTGCCTGGACACTTGCCCCATGGCCAGCTGCTTCTCCCCATCCAGATGTCAGCTTCAGTGCCTCTTCCTTCAAATCCCCCCTGTCTACCTTACATAAACAGCCCTCGCCCTCCTTAGTAACCCTCTCTTTTATTTCCTTCCTAGTGCTCATATAACTTGGTGGAATTATTTTATTTGTTGACTCGCTTGTTTTCTGTCTCCTCACTAGAACGTGAGCTCTGCGAGAACATGGACACGGTCTGTCTTATTCTTCATTGTCTCTGAAACAATTACTGGCCCATCATAGGTGCTCAGTGAGTACTGAGGAAGCAATAAGCCATACCCTGGGCTTCAGTATCCACATTTGTGAAATGGGATGACATCCCTAACCCCACATTGCCAGAATTAAAAGCAAAATGACCCAGTGGGGCTGGTAGCATTATCCCCATTTTATAGATGATGACCTTGAAGCTCAGAGAAATGATGGGACTTGCCCAAGGTCACCCAGCCAGGAAGTGCCAGGTTGGGGTTCTCTCCAGTTTGGAAGAGCGCCTGGCCCCATGCCCTGCTCTGAGTAGGCATTAAGCAATGTGAGAGCCGGATCTGAGTTCTTCTGGGTCTCTTACCATCTGCTGCACGAACTACAAGCCCCTACTTGCCAGCCTAGCTGTCACAGCTCCCGGACAGTCAGAGACAGGGATTCCAAAGGCTGGTTTGCATGCAGCACAAAGCCCTGCTTCTTGTAAATGTGGATACGTTGTCCCCACATGGGCAATTACCACGCTGTATCTGAGGAATGGTCTTCTTCTTCCAGGCACTTTACCAAGATTAATTTCTGAACCCCAAGCAGCACTGTCGTTGCAGCATGAAGGGGTGTCAGGGGAGTGTGGGCGTCAGTGTTTCTGTCACATAAGAAGCTGAGGCTTGAAGGGCTTGAGGCCCCCAAGTCAACATCTCTAGGAGTTTGGTCGATTTTCCTGAGAGCAGATTCTCCACTGTCCAAAAGGCACTAACCTCAAGGATTCAAGATTTCTGACTTTTCCTGCCCTGTTTGGTCATTGATTCAGCAACGTACCCCACAAATATTTACTGAGAATGTCCTAGGCATTCTTCTAACCCTGAGGATGTGATGGGGGAACAAAATATATCTTGCCCTTGTCCTCCTACAACATTGGATCAGGAGAGACGACAGATGACAGTGTCCTGCCAGGAACTAGCTGTGTGATTGTGGGTAGGTCCCTTTCCCTCTCTGGGCCTTTGGGTTTTAGCTTACTCTCCACCCCTAATCCTCCTGCTTAAAAGCCTTTGATGACCCCTCATTGCTTAAAGAGCATGATGGGCATCTCTGGCCTGATCGTCAAGGCCCTGCAGAGTCGGGCTCTAGTCCATCTTCTCAGCACATGCTCCCTGCTCTCCCACCCCCATTTTGCTCCATTTTTATTTAACCAACACTCATATGTCACTTTCTAAGTGCCAGGCCTTGTCTAAGTGCTTCACAAATTTTCACTTATTTAATCCTCACAAAAACCCCTTGAAATAAGCACTGTGATTCTTGTCCTCTCTGTTTGAATGATGACCCTGAGACACAGAGAAGGAAGCAACTGGCCTAAGTCCACACAGCTGCTACAGGGCACACCTGGGATTTGAACCCCGGCTGCCTGGCTCCCAGTCCACGCACGCCACTGCTGTGCTGTTGCCTCTCTGTCTGTCCTGGGCCCTGGACCTACTACTTTCCTTTTCTAGGTACAGCTTAACAGCCACTGCCAACTTCCATGAAGCCCTCCCTGATGCCTCCCAGGCTGAATGAATTCTTCTTGTCTCTGTGTTCCTACAACGCCTTGCACATCCCTCCCCATGGCAGCGTTTCCCACGGGTACTGTTGTTCTGGTTTGTGCATTGTCTCCTCTGCTGGATGCTGAGCACCTCGGGTTGGGGGGGGGCGGGGAGGCTGAGTCTTACCCTCTCTGCCTCCTCTGTGACCAGCCCAGCATCCCCATATCATCCATTCTCCATGCAGCAACCAGAGACATCTTTTAAAAACAAAACCAGTTTTTATTACTCTCCTTCTTAAAACCATCCAGTGACACTCCATTGCATTTAGAATAAAACCCAAAATCCTGACCATGGCCTAGAAGGCTCTGCCCCAACCCTGACCTCATCTGCTGCCACTCTCCCCCTCACTCACTCTGCTCCAGCCGCACTGGCCTCCTGTCTGTTCCCAAACACTCCAGGCCCACATTAGGGCCTCTGCCAGAGCTATTTCCTCTGCCTGGAATGTTCTGCCTCACTTCCTCACGTGATTGACTTCTTGTTATTCAGGCCTCAGTTCCATGTCACCGTTTCAGACAGACCTCCCCTATTGTTTGTTTGTATGCTTAAATGTTTTCATATTGACTTTTTAACTGTTATTAATGACTGTGTCTACTGCAAGTCTGTGAGCCCCATGGGAGCAGGGATCTGGGATATCTTGTTCAGCACCTGGAACAGTGCCTGGCACAGAATAGCCACTCAATAAGTAAGTGCTGGAGGAAGAGTAGATGCTCACCAAGGTCCCTTGGGGATCCTACATGTTACAATTCAACTAGGCCCAGATAATATGATAGAATATATCTAAATCAGTCTCATCTCAGGCTAAAAGCTAGGATAATTTCACAAGTTGAAAATCACTATCTTTGTCACCTTTCTATGTCCTGCCTGCAATCATACTCCCAAAAGCGAGGACCACTCTCTGCTGACTCCCTTCACCAGGGATGCTTAGAACTCCCCATGTGTTTTCCTTCATCCATCTAAGACTGAGGGAAACTTGTGAGATACTTCCCTCCTCATTTTTCAGGCAGGGACACCCCTGAAAAGTGAAAATGCTGACTTGTGAGTGCCCAGAGCCTGATGGGAGCACATACACTGGTCACAGCCATTACGTTTCATCAGTAACAGCAGAGACTTCATGCTCCAGAAACGCACAAGAGCTAAGTCCTGCCAGGGCCTGGGCTGAACACTACTCGTTTAACACCTTAAGGAGTGGCGGTCTGTAGCCGAGAGGGATATGCAGCCAAATTCAGGGCAAATGGAAAAAGAGAGGTTTCATAGGCATTTGGTTAAGGCAAGCAGGACGGGCAAAAATGCACAGAAATGAGGTCAGGGTGTCCCACTGCAGAGCCTTTGCTAGAGAGAACCAAGGGGCTGGGTGGGAGATACGCGCAGCAGCTAGAATATAGGCACTACCATCACAGACTCTCTTCAAAAGGATATGGAAGGGAAATGTGTCAAAGCATCTCAAAGACCAACTGCCATACATTGTCATCTTCTTGAGAACCAGAAAGAATGTTTCTTGCCCCACTTCTCCCTCTTCCTTCCAGCTGCTTTGAGCTGGGGAAGCAAATGGCTTCCCAAGTTCGGGGGTTGAGGGCCTCTAAGGCCTAATCTTCCTGGCAACTTGGTGAACTGAAAAGGACTCTGGATTATGAGTTCAAAGGTCTTGGCTCTGGGTTCAGCCTGTGGAACTTTGGGTACATTCCTCTCCATCTCTCATCCTTGTCTTCCTCAACCGTAAGATGTGCCTGTTGAGTTTGTTGATTTCCAAGTCAATGATTTCCATGACTTCAAGCCTTCTAACCTTATGAGCTTATGGTTCAGATTACTTTGAAAGAAAAGCTCTCACTTTTTTCCTTTTCTTTACCAGGTTCAATTTGTCTTTTGGTCAGCCTTGCAAATAGTCTCTGGCCTCTGGCCACAGTGTAGGTAGTGGAGATAAAAAATTCTGGCTTGGTAAAACCTATTGAGGGTTGATGTACCCCTTGTTTTTTCTGCAATAGTTTCTCTAATGCATGTGGCTCATCAGCATAGTGTGGCCTCTCTCAAACTTCCTGCTAAGAACACGAATGTTCAGAACAGACTGAGGAGGGAAAGTCATGATTGGAGTTAGTGACTCCCAAGGTGGAACAACATTCGAATGGCAGAAGTTGTTATTGATGTTAAAATCTTTCTGCACTAAATGATATGATGTCTTGGGTTTGCTTCAAAATAAATTTGTGTGTGTGTGTGAGATGAGAGTGGGTGTGGGTATAGATGAAACAAAATTGGCCAACTGTTGAAGCTGGATGATGAGTACGTGGGGGTTTATTATACTATTCTTTCTATTTTAAAAAATATGTTTGAAATATTTCATCACAAAAGGCCCTTTGGAGACTGGCTCCAGCCTTTCTCTCCAGTCTCATTTCACAATCCCCATCTCAAGGACCCTCTGGCACAGTGACCTCACCCTGGTGGCTGTGATTTCACACCCCTAGGCCTTTACACACAGTTCCATCTGTCCGAGGTACTTTTCCTCTCCTCTCCCCACAGTTCATCACTTCCTGCCTCTGAGAACCCACAGCCTTGTGTACTCACCTTGATTATAGCACTTATCACATCATATTGCAGTTGTTTTCTTGTCTGCCTCCTCTGCTGGTCTGTGTCCTCCTCAGGACACTTCTCTATCTCCCCAGGGCACAGCCTGAGCACATAAGCGGTCTTTAGCACATGTTTACAGAGGGAATGATAGCAGGAATGGTAGCTACCATTGTTTGAGCACTTACTAGGTGCCAGGCACTGCCCTAAGCTCATTGTACAGGTATTTCATTAAATACTCACCACCATGGGTACTACTAACCTGCCTTCTCAGAAGGTTGCTTGCCCAAGGCCACGTGCTAGTAAGTGGCAGAGCTGAGATCTGGACTCAGAATGGTGACCACTCTGCTCTTCTCCCTGCATCTGGGATTTTAAAAGACTTCTCTATGAATGTTGTACAACAGGCCCAGCATTTTGGGAGCCTGGGCTTTTAGACCCAATCTGTTACTAAATTGCTGAGTGACCTTGGGCAAATCACCTGTGCCCCTAGGCCGGGTCTCCCGCTGAGACGGTCAGCTAGGGAGAGGACCACGTGACACAAGGGCCCTCCCAGCTTCAGCTGGGAGAAAAGGTTTCCTCTTCCACATTTGGTTTCCTGCCGCTGAACTAGCTTCCCTGTTTGGGAACCTGTCAGCTTCTCATTCTCCTTCAACCTCTTTTCTTGCTAATTGCAACCTGCCAGAGCCAAGCCGGTTCACAACCTGCTGCCCAGGTCCCCCCCTTCCGCCTTCCTTCCTTGCGGGCTTCACTCCGGAGGTGGGGGCGGAACCCTGGGCAGGAAGAAGGGGGAGCATGGAGCTGCCCCGTTTGTGCGGCTTCCTCGCGGTTTCTCGGCCCCCGCCCCCACGGAAACTCAGCCTCACACTTTCTAGGGATGTTCCGGGGACAGCCAGAGTCAATGATTGCAGCCACCAGCCTCGGGCATCCGTGTTAGGCTCTCCGAAGGAAGCCCGTGGTCCTGAGCTAGGGGCAAAGTGGGGTTCTGGAGGGAAGCGAGGGCGGCGCACTCCTTCCTCCTGGCCTCGGCCCAGGCCGCCCGATTGGAGCCCGGGACCCTTCTGTGCCTGTCTCCCCTCCCATCCTCTTTCTGACTTCCAGCTGGGACCCGCCATTGCACAGCCAGGCCTTGGCGAACTGCAGACCCAAGCCAGAGACGCGCGATTGTGACTAGGCCCCCCTCCCCAGCTCTCCCCGACACTGCTCTGGGGGAAGCCGAAATCCCCCGATCGATGCAACCACGCACTCCCAAGGAACGCGGGAGGCCCCAGCCCCTCGTCTTTGTTCGCAGCTCGCCAGGAAGCGGGCAGCCGGCAAGAGCTGTCCGCCGCCGCGGTGCTGACGCGGGGAGCCGAGCCCGCGGGGGCGAGGGACGGTCCTCGGCGGCCGTGGTACGGAACCCGGACCAAAGAGGAGAGGAGCCGGCCGGCGGCCGCTGTCCGCCTGTGCAGTGCTGACCGGGGAGAGGACCCCGCCGGCGCGGGAGCTGTCCCCGAGGTGGTGCTGAAGCGAGAAGGAGCCCCGTCGCCCGCCGCCGCGCCCCGGAAGAGCCGGCGGCGCCTGAGAGCTACCGGGAGAAGGAAGGAGGGAGGAAGCCGCCCTCAGGGAGCTCCGCAGCGCGGGGCCTACGGCTGGGGTCTCTCCGGCGAACCTGCTCCAGCGGGGGAGGTGGCGGCTCAGCAACAGAGAGCGAGCGCGCGTTCTACGAACCTGTTGGAGGCTGCAGCTCCTCCGCGGCCGACCAGGGCGCCCGGGACCGAGATTCTGGCGCGCCTCTCCCTCCCGCTCTTCCTGGACTCCTCCGCGGAGGAGCTGCCTCCCGCCTGGGCTAGCACATGTGCACGCGGCGGGCGCCGAGCCCCTCTTAGGTCCGCCCCGAAGGTCAGCCGAGCCGCAGGGCACAGAGCCGAGAGGCCTCCCACAAGGGCAGACCCGCTCCCAGGGAGACCCAAGCTTCCTGAGAAAGAAGGCGGGGGCTGGCGACGGGGACGAGAGAGGGCGCCAGCAGAGGTGTCTCTGACACCAAGAGGGAAACATGGGGGAGTTCCCCATACAGTCAGTTCTGCTCTGAAGTTTGAGTCCTGTTTCTTAGGGGACAAAGGGCATCCTGCCTTGGAGATATTTCTCCCTCCCTCTCCATTTCTGTGACCAATAGCCAAATACAGGTCTTGTACCTGCTCTGTTGCAAACTCCACTCACTGGTCTAACTGCCTCTGGTACCTCATTCCAGTCCATCATCTACTATGCCCTAGAGAGAGCTTTCTAAACTTTCCACGTATACAGCACATCTATAATAAAATGCAAACTCTTTGGTGTGGCATTTAAATTCCCTCACCAGAAAGACCCAAGGCCTCCTGTCAAGCTGTGTTCCCACTAGGACAGATGGCCACACATTCTGAACAGGTTCACCCCAGTGCCTTAGCACCTGCTGCTTTCTTTGCAGGGACATTCTTCTCCCTTAGTACTTATGCTTTTTATGCAAGTTAAAGTGTCCTAATTCTCAATGAAAATTTCCCTGATCCCTAAGGCACAATCACTTCCTTGTCTAGGCTCCTTCAGTCTTTACATCCCTCTACTAGACTTCTTATCACATTGTATTATAATTATTTATGCATTTATATCCTCGGCTACCAGGCTCATAAAAATTGGCTCCATATTTTATTTTTCTCTGTATCTCCATCTCCTAGCATGATGACTGGCACACAAGAGACGTTGAACTATATCTGCTGAATGAATGTACATGTGAGAAGCAGAGGTCAAAGTAACTTCCTTTTCTTTGTGTGATTGTTCATTTGATTTATATATATATATATATATATATATATATATTTATCACAGCCTGCAAAGCCCCACATGGTGGCATTCCTGCCTAACCCATCACCACTAACTCTGTCCTGACTCAGTAATTCCATCCATGGTGACTTCCATTTTGTACCAAGCTGCTTTGTAAAAATTTAATTTTTTTCTGTTCTCTCTACTTGGGCCGTCACAACCTTGAGCTTCTCATGGCCGAGTCTTGTCCTTTGGATTTTAGCTCAAATGTCACCTCCTGAAGAGGCATTCTCTGGCCCCTGTCTGATGTTTGCTCCCCCATGACATTCCTACTTCATTTTTTTTAGTAATTATTACTCTCTGAAATGAGTTTATTTATCTTTGGTTTTACCTCAACTAGAATGGAAACTCTTCTGAGACAGGGATCATGTCTGTCTTGCTCACTGCAGCACTCTTGGTGGTTAGCATTCTGAGAGGAAGCACCTTACATGCAATGCGTCCATGGTCCTTTTGTTGCTGGAAAGGCTTGAGCTATTGTGCAGGTCATTGTGTAATCTTCCGTTAGGTATAAATCAACTAAGAAAGTTTAAAGAAAGAGGGTCACGCTGGTATTCCATGGGACAGGGAAGAAGAGGAAGTGGGGGGACCACAGATATGTGGCTGTGAGGTGACAGGCCCGAATCACAGCTCTTTTAACCCTGGATGGCAAAATCATAACAACTGCTCCTCCACACCATACACCTTCACATCCATGGTCTCATTTGATATTCATAACAACCTTATCTGGTAGGTAATATTCTCCCCACTATTGAAAACATCTGAGGCTGAAAGAGGCAAACTCGCTTGACAAAGGACACGTAGCTTGTAAGTGGTGATGCTGTTCCTGGAACTGTGCTACATGCTGGGGGTCTAGAACTAAGACATGGCTTCTGCCCTCCAGGATTTCACATTAGTAAGAGAGACAGGCACAGAGACAATGGCTAATAATAAAATTTCATGAATACTCAGCAATGATTCTCACCCTGGAGATAGGTGGGGTGGGGAAGAAATGGGCAGGCTGCCAGGGTCAGAATAAACTGAAATTCTTTTCAATAACAATTACAATTTGTTCAGCGCTCCCCAAGTGTCTGGTACTAAGTGTTTTACACACTTTGTCTCAACTAATCATTCCTGCCTCTTTCTATCCCCATTTTACAGGGTTAACAGAACTTTGGGGAGGTTAAGTAACTCCGCCAAGGTCATGAGGGACTTAACCTGAGTTTGTGCAACTCAATACCTGAGCTCTTATCCGTTATGCATCCCAGATCTACTGAATCTGAATGTCTGGTGAGCAGGGATGGGCCTGGGATTTGAAGATGATTCTTAGGGCATTCTGTTATATCTTAACCCCTATTGAGAAACACTCAGGTAGAGAGTGCCGCGGAAGGAGAGGATGGAGAGAGTAACGCCATACGTGGGGAGGAGTTACAGAAGGTTGAAACCAGATCTTGAAGGATTAAGTGGGAGTTTCTAGGCAGACAAAAGGTGGGGAGTATTTCGGTCAGAGGAAATGGAATATTCAAGGGCCCTGGGGTGTGGAAATGAAGGGACTGTTAGCGGTTTGGTGTGCATGGAGTGTCAGTCTGATGTAAGGCGTAGCGGATGGAAATGAGACTGGAGGTCAGTTTGGACTTGGCTGTATGCCTTTATTCTGCAGACATGGTGAGGCAGTGAGAGGCCAGAACTCTGCCTTAACAACTGCTGTCATCACCTTGACCATCCCGCAGCTCCCACAGTGGATTGGTCCTTTACAATTTGCAAAGTGCTTTCTAATAACAGAAATACCACTCTGGAGTGATGTGGACCTGAAGCTCCATGAAGGCATCGTGCCTATGGCTTGTTCTTTTTGTTCCCTAGTGCCTGGCAGAGAACCTGGAGCAATGTAGGTGCTCAGGAAGTATTTGTTGAAGAGGAAGAAATTGGAGGAATCTACTTTAGAGGCTGCTGCAGTAATTCAAGTAAGAGAGAAGTGATGAGAAGCATCACTTAGTCCAAGAGTGCAGAATTCTTTAAACTACTGACTCTGGGAATTAAAAACCTATGGCTCCCTACCTCTGAGCACCTTGGGGAGGCTGGAATTTAGTTGTCCAAAATCGTTGCTGAATAATTGTAACAATCTTCCTCTCCAACATACAGAAAAGCATATTGGCACCCAGGTGGCTTGGCTGGAAATCCCAGCCAAGCCAGGATTTCCTCTGTCATATGCACTTTATGTCTTTTGGCTCTTGGATTTTGGTCCTGATGGTCTCTATTATGTGGCAATAGCATTATATGCCATCGTCTCTTTCATTTCAGTGTTTTAAAGGGCAATCACCATGCTAATGAAACTCAGTCTTGGCTCGAGAAGCAGAACCTACCTTCTGTTTCTCCACCCCTATGGGAAGTCCACTTGGACCCTGGTAATTACAGGGGGCTGACTTGTATCAGGCCCCTTTAAAGCCCTTGACATATATTACCCCTATGAGGTAGGTATGACTCTTATCCCCACTTTACAGGTAAAGAAAGAAGTCAAGAGACTTGCCCACTGTTGGGCTCTGGCAGGGGCATGCTTCAAACCCTGGCTGTTTGACATGAGTCTGCTGGCTCCAGCTCTACGCCTGACTGCCTCCCAGGTAAAGGCTTTCCATTCTGTTTCCTTCCAGACCTGTGTAACCCTGTGCAAATCATTGCATCTCTGAGAGCCTCAGTTTCCTTTTCTATAAAGTGGGGATAAAAATAGCTTCCAAGGAAAGTTGCTGGGGGATAAATGAGGTAACATATGAAGGCATCTAAATGGTGCTGTTTCCTTTCCCGGTTTTCTTCATCTGGACCAGTGGCTCCACATCTGCCCAGCTGCTTGGGCCACAAATCCAGGGACCACTGTCGAATCCGTCCTTTCTCTCAGCATCCAATCCATCAGCAAGTCATTTAAGCTCTTCTACAAAAATGCGTCCAAAATTTGTCTACTTCTTTCCCTCTCCACCATATCCCCTCACATCCACACCATCATTCTCTCCTGCCTGGACTATTACAACAGCTTCTTAACCATCTCTCTAGTTCTACTCTTGCTCCCTAAAGTGATTTTTAAAATATATATCCCATGTCGCAAAGGACACAAATCATGTGAAACAGCTCAATTGATAATCACAAAGTGAGCACAACTGTGTAACCAGCACTCAGATAGTGATGGGGCATCCTGACACCCTGGTTATTACCCCCTTACTTGTCCTCAAAGGTGACCACAATTCTGACTTCTGACACTAATGTTACTGATTTATGAAATCATGCAGTATGTACTCTTTTGTGTTTGACTTCTTTGGCTTGATGTTATGTTTGTGAGATTCATCCATGTTGTTGCTTGTGTCAGCAACATGCTACTTTTTATCACTGTGTAGTATTCCACCACCTGACTATATCTCTATTTGTTGATGGATTTTGGAGTTGTTTCAAAATTTTGTACAGATCTTTTGATACATATAGCAAGGGTTTTTGTTGGGTATATTCCCCAGAGTGAAATAAATGGGTAAACTTTAGTAGATACTCCCAAACAGTTCTGCAAAGCAGAGATACCAATTTACACTTCTAGAAGCTGTGTTTGAGAGTTCTAGTTGCTCCATATCCTCACCAATACTTGGTATTGTCAATCTATTTTTACTTTTAGCCATTCTGTGTATGTAGTGAGTATGTAGTTGTTTTAATTTAAATTTACCTGATGACTAATGAAGTACTTTTCCATATGTTTAGTGACTATTTGGAAAACTTCTTTTGTGAAGTGCCTGTTCACGTCTTCTGTCAATTACCTGATTGTGAGGTCTGTCTTTTTCTTATTGATTTACAGAAATTCTTTATATATTCTGGATTGAAATCCTTTGAGGTTGTATGTATTGTAAATTTCTTCTCCCAGGCTGTGGCTTGCCCTTTCCCACTGTTAATGGTGTCTTTTGATGAATAAAAGTTGCTAATTTTATTGTAGTTTAATTTATCAATCTTTTCCTTTACAGTTAGTACGTTTTGTGATCTATTTAAGAAATTTTTGTCTATCCAAAGTCATGAAAACATTCTCCTTGTTATCTTTCAGAATCTTTATTGTTTTACCTTTTATATTTAGATTTATAATCCAAATAGAATTGATTTTAGTGTATGGTGTGAAGTAGATTAAGATTAATATTTTTTTTGATCATATGGCTGGCTACCCTACTGACACAGCACCATTTATTGAAAGAAAGACAACCTCCCCCCCCCCCACACACACACTGTTCTGCATGCTCTCTTTGTCATAAATCAAGTTTCCATAGTTGGTTGGGTCCAATGTGGCTTATTAAAAGTATGAAACAGATCAAATTGTTAGCTTCCTGCTAAAAACCTTTAATGGCATCTTTCCTGTTGAACTCAGAGTAAACCCACACTCCCTATCACGGCCTTCAAGGGTTTGCAGGGTCTGGCCCCACTTATCTTTCTCATCCTATTATTCCACCACCGACCCTATTGCTCATTCCACACCAGCCACAGACTTTCTTTCCCTTCCTTGAACATGCACCTCTCATTCCCAGCTCGGGGCTTCAGCTCTTTTCTCGGCTATTTCTCAACATTCAGGCCTTTGTCCAAATGTCTTCTCAGAGAAGGCTCACCTGTCCACATCCTCGAAAACAGTCCCTTCTCATCCCAAGTCAGACTCTATCTGATTATCTTGTTTTATTTTTGATAACACTTGCTGCTGTTTGAAACACCTTATTTATTTCTTTGTTATTTTCTGTTTCTCTCACCAGAATGTCATCTCCCTGAGAACAAGGACTATGTCGGTTGTGTTTATTTCTGAACCCACAGTCCCAGGAAAAGTGGCTCAATGAGTGTTGAATCAGTAAGAGTGATACCTTCTCCACTCGATTTTCCATGTCTTCTAGTTCTAGTGTGGGTGCAATGCACAGCATCTCAAAAGTTGTAGCATTGTGTGACACACTAAGTAGGTAGGTAGGCAATTTCCAACATTCCCAATTTCACACCTGACTTATTTTCTGTTTTTATTGATGTTCTTAAATCCCAATTGTCATTATTTCAGCACATCAACTTATATTAATTTTGGAGAGTAAAAGAAGGGAAACTGATGTTTCTTGAACATTTATTATATCTCACTCAATCCTCAAAACAGCCATTTGGAGGGAAGTGTTATCACCCCCAGTTTACAGATGAAGAAACAGGGACTCAGAGAGGCAAGCGCAGTAAATGCTTGTAAAAGTAGTTCAACCTGATTGCACAGAGATCGCTCTAATGGGGCCAGTTCAAATCCACATCAGAACATTCTACAGAAATCATGGCACATGCAGTTGAGCATTTAGCAGAGGGTTTAAATATTGGCTTTGGGGAATGGATCTTGGGTTCTAGGCCCGGCCTTACCCCTCAGCAACTTTGCGACATTGGACAAGCCACATGAAACCAAATTTCCTCATATGTAAAATGAGAATAAAATAGATTCTATTGTTAAGAATTATTGAGAGGATTAAATGGTAATATACCTGTAAAGTGCTCGCATACAAAAAGAGCTCAGTAAAAGTTGACTGCTGTTATTACTGTTGTTGTTGTTTTATGTAGTAATTCAGTTTGCTCTTTCAAGATGTTGCTGAGAAGTTGCAACAGGAGATAAGATGCTTAGAGGTAATTAATGCAGAGCTTTATGGTTGTATGTGAAATCCTTCAAACCAGAACTTTGGAGAACGATCCTCTTCTGATGAGGAAGAACATTCTTAGTATGTCTCCACTTCCTTGTACAGAGAAAGGTAACAGACTCAGAGAGGTGAAGTGACTTGTCCAAAGTTGCAGTGCTTGGATCCAAACCCAAACCCATTTGACTCTCAAGTTTTGGTACAGTTCAAGTCACAAAGGTGCTTGGTCTCCTCTCCTGGGTGCTGAAATCACAGCTCCTCCCCTCTCTGTTGTGTCTGCCACAAGGATATGGAAAATCCACAGATAATCCCTAAACCTCATTTGAGGCAAATAATCACATCCATTTATCTCCCCACCAAGCTGCTTATCGCAGCGGTGGACAAGAGGTCCAGCCAATCAGACTCAGCAGAATCTCTGGGCACTGCCTGGTTGCAGGGAGAGCATGTTCTAATGACTGGGTGGGAGGCAGAGTTCCGCAGAGAAAACAGTGGATGATCAGATCCTGACTCACTGTCTTGGAGTGGCATCCGGGGGGGTGAGGACAGCAATACCCATAGCTCTCTGGGCCAAGAGAGACAAGTACTTTGTGAGCACTTATTCAGTCTCAGACCAGAGAGGAAGGACTCTCTGAGCCTCAGTTTCCCTATCTGCAAAATGGAGATAAAGACATCTGTGTTGCAGGGTCCTTGTGAATATTCAGTGATATGGTGTTTGTGTAACAGGGTGTTTAAATGGACTGTTTCTATCACAGTGTCAGCTGAGGGCACAGAGGCCAGAAATAAAATATGTGTGCCAATCACCCTCAGGCAAAGTGAGGTGCCAGATCACCTATGAAGGGTATACTAACTGATTCTGAAGCAAGTTTGGCCAGCCTTGACTGCATAAAATGTTGAAGTCAGAGAAGGAGAGAGGGTTCTTTGGAGTCAGTGGCGTTCTGGGTGTTGCCCCACTCACCACTGTCATGGGGGAGGGAGAGGAGCACCTCGAGAGAGGGGGGTCTGAGGAGATTCCCCTGGAGCACGTCATCTGGGTCTCCTAACACTGGGGTGCACTGAGGCTGGTGTCACCCACCTCTGGAAAACCCTAAAGGCAAGAGAATATGGCTAGTTGGCTGTGCTGATGGCATTCATCATTTCAACAAATATGTCTTGAACACCCACTGTGTGGCAAGACCAGTTCCGGACACCTAGAACTCATCAGTGAACAAGAGATAGAGAGACCCTGGCCTTGAGGCGCCGTCTTGTAGGCAAGGAGCCACACAACAAACACATAAATGTGTACCACATTTGTTGTGATCACTGTTATGGAAAAAATTAACACAGAGTTGCGGCTGGGGATGTTGGCATTTTTTTCTGAAGGGTCAGAGGAGACCTCACTGATAAGGGGATGTTTAAGCAGAAACTTAAAGGAAGCGAGGGAGCAAGCCATGTGGGTAGGGAACAGAGTCTGCAAAGGCCTGAGGTGGGAGGGTGCCCAGCATATCTGAGAAGCTGGGAAGAGGCCAGTTGGCTGGGGTGAGTGAACAAAGGGAAATGTCAGAGTGGTTGGAGGGGAGGTCAGAGAAACAGAGGTAGGGGGGCTTGATTTCTAAGGCGAAGACATTGGGTTTTAGCAGATATTTGAAAAACGTTGGATGAAGAAAGGCAAGAACAGAGGAGTCGCAGTCCAATGGAGCTGGTTTGGATACCAGGGAATCTGCCCAGTGGGAAACAGTAGTATGTCAGGGGCCTGCGGGTGGGCCATGTTGTCCCCTAGACTCACAGATGGTGGAAGTCGGGGTTTCCAGAACCATGAACATCGTACAAAAGGCTGTCCAGGTGGGCATATTTGTGTGCCAAGTGAAGGACCAGGAACGTGGTCCATGATCTGCCATTTGGGGGCAGCTTTGAGTTTAGTTTTCTAGAAACTCATCTCCTAGGAAGTCAGTGGCAGTGTCATGAAAAATTATAGAATTTAGGAGCTGAAGTCCCATCTCCGCCACTGACCAATTATATATTCTTGGCATGAACCTCGTTTGTTCATCTGGACATTGGGGTTACTAGTATCTACCTTTCAGACAAAGTGTGAGGCTCCAAGAAGGTCGTGGATGAAAAGGAACTTGATAAAATGTGAAAAGGTGTGTAGATGCACATTGTTATCACCATCTTGGGGACAGTTAAGTATCTTACATGCCCTCCATCCAGAAAGCATGTGGGACCTGTAGTCTGGAGTCAATTTCTAGCCTTCCAACAGCCGTTTCCTCCCTCCTAAGAGTACCTTGCATTTCTCATTCTTGAGGCTTGGTTGGGATTGACTCCACCCCCAGGGGATAGGCTTAATTAGCTTAAACCAACCAGTGTCTCTCATCTCCCTGGCCACAGAGATTACATGAGGATCAGCCTATTACATAATCCAAGTCAGCCAACCAGGGCCAATAAGACTCAGTTCTTTTTTTTTTTTCTCATGTCTAGCAATCCCCAACCCCTGCTCCTCACTTTTAATTATTCCTGGATTACTTTAAAGCAAATCTCAGACATCTTATCATTTGACTTGTCAGCATGTACCTCTTAACCAATAAGGACTTTTTCTTCCTTTTCAATATAACCATAATTCCATTATCACAAGAAATAAAATTAACAATTTTATAAAGGTTTTTATTTTTATTTTTTTAGGGAAGCTTCATTTATTTATTTGGTGAGGAAGATTAGCCCTGAGTTAATGTCCGTTGCCAATCTTCCTCTTTTTGCTGAGGAAGATCGGCCCTGGACTAACATCTGTGCCCATCTTCCTCTACTGTATATGGGACGCCGCCACAGCATGGCTTGAGGAGCGGTGGGTAGGTCCATGCCCAGGACCTGAACCTGTGAACCCCAGGCTGCCAAAGTGGAGCGTGTGAACTTAACCACTATGCCACCAGGCCGGCCCCATAAAGGTTTTTTTTTGATAATAGCAAACTGAAACATTGGCTAGGGATTCCAAATAAAAACACTGGTGGTTAGGAAGTCTGCCAAGAAGTGCTGATAAAGGGGACAGGATTAGGTAGTTCACAGATGGTACCATTAAAAATTATATTGTAAAAAAATATTAATTAAGATGGGGAAAATTTCAAGATGAATGTATACAGTAAACATTTTAAATATAAACTATGTATAACATTTTCTTTATGTATAAACATATATACGTATAATCTATCTCTCTCTGAATCTAGCATGTATAGATACAAACATATAGATATCCCCAAAAAGGCTGAAAAAAACATATGTTAATATGTCCAGGATTATCTGAGGGGACAAGTGTTTATTTTTTGCTTTTCATCCCTTTATGCTTTTCAGGGTGTGTGTGTGTGTGTGTGTGTGGGCAGGAACAGTGCTGGGGGAAGGATTGTGGCCTCTCTGATGGGGCCGAATTACTATATTGATAAAGACTCATTTCTGAAACTTAGACTGACCTGTTGGTGAGTGGACCGTAGCAACCTATGGAGATACTGACAGATGTCCTGGGACCAAGAGAGGAGCCAGCTTTAGGATGAGGCCTTTAGAATGAGGGTACTGTTGAGAAGGCAAAGACGAGAGATGGAATGAAACTGGATTCTTGATGGCATCATTTGAGTGTCTGGACCAAGCCTTACCTGAAGCTAGGCCTACCTCTGCCCTTTTCAGTCATATGAGGCAACAAATTCCCTTTATTGCTTAAACCAGTTTGAGTTGGGTTTTCTGAAACTTTCAACCTAAAGAATTCTAACCACCATATCATGGGTTTTGAGCCCCCAAAGTTTGCTGAAAAAAACGTTGGATCTGGAATTTCCTAACAGGAAGTCCCATCCACAAGCTTCCTGCCCCAAGACCCAGCCCCACGGCAGTGCGAAGTGGGTCAGTCTCGGTGGTCCTTGAGTATGCATGGTTCATTGCTGCTTGTTTATAATTGGGGCCACCTGGCAGAAAGGTCGGAATTGTGAGCCAGCTTTGGGGACTGGAGGGAATTGGTCTGGGGTATTTCCTGGAAAAGGCTGATGTAATCCACGTATGCAGCTGGAATGAAGAGGAGAGCCGAGGACAGCGCAGGCGAGAGGATGAAGAAAGACGAAGCACCAAGGAGGTGGAGAGAGGTGGAGAAGCAGAGTGGAGGCAGGCCGAGGTGGTGCTGGTGTGGCGGGGCTGTGGAAAGAGGCAGCTGTCCTGAATGCCCCTTCTCAGTGGGTGCGAGGAGTGGCTGGGCATTTACCGGAGGATGGGCAGGCTGGGGGTGGGCGGAGATCCTGGAAGGTTGAAGAGCATCTTCTTCTTCTGGCCCTAAAGAAAAAGCAAGTCTGGCAACCATAGGACACAATAATAACATGTTATGGTCTGGACATATAGAAGAAGATCTTGGTTTCCCGAGAATAATTGGGGACCGGAAAAAAAAAATCCCTTTCAATATGAACCACTTCAAGTAGGGACTAAAGCTTTGTAGTAAATACAGGTTAATAAATTTGATTTGGACTTTGTCAAGAGTTAAAATATGAAATAAGATTAACGATATCCTAAATTTAACAAAAGGTAGGTCATAATTGAAACTATGTGCTGATTTTGAGGACAAATAAGAACTAAATCAAGTATTGAATTTTCTGAGGGTATTTATTTTTTCAGCAAAATTGGACAGCTCATTATGACATTATTTTTCCTTTGACTTTTGTAGTACATTTATCAAGAGGCTCATTTTTGCACAAACATTTATGGCTTTAAAAAATTTTCCCAGGGGTGTCTCTTAATACTTTAATACCAAAATCACTCTCTTTGGGATGCCTTTGCATCCATTTGCATGCTGTTCCAGTTACTTTTGCTACACAATAAACCACTCCAAAACTTAGTGGCTTGAAAAAACAACAATCATCTGTTAAGTCTCAAATCTGCAACTTGGGCAGGGTGTGTGGGGAAGGCTGGTCTCTGCTTCGTGCGGCAGCAGCTGGGGCTGCTGGACTGGGCTGGAGGCTTCATCCCGAGATTGCTTACTCACACGGCTGGGCAGCTGGTGCCGCCGGTCAGTGGGAGCTGAGCCGGGGTGGAGAACACAGGCTGCCTCAGCTCCTCTCCACGTGAGCGCCTCCTTCCTCTTGTCTGGACTGAAAAGCAAGCATCTCAAGAGAGAGGGCAGAAGCTGCAAGGCCTTTTCTAATCAAGCCTCAAAAGTCAAATAGTGCCCCTTTCACCAACGCTGTTGGGCGGCCGTCACTAAGCCCGGCCCTAATTCAAGAGGAATGGACACAGACTCAACCTCTGCATGGGAGGAATGTCAAAGAATTTTGGGGCCATGTTTTAAAACCCCATGGTCCGCCCTCTGGTCAGAAAAATTTGTTTTTCCCTTATGCAAAATACACTTACTCCTACTAGAACTTCCTCCAAACCTTATCCATTATGTCGTCAGGTGCAGGCTCGAGGTTTAGGATCACGTTGTCTAAATCAGGCTCAGGTGTGGATGAGGCGCCTCAGCGGCAGCATCATGGCACAGTTCTGGGAGTGCCATCCCTCTGGATCTAAAGACCAGTGAACTAAACAGACAAGTTACATGCTGCCCCCACCCCACCTAAAGGATGAGGCAAACACAGGATAATTGCTGCAAACACTTCCATTGGAAAAGGGAGAAAACAAGTCAGTTCCTTCCATCACCTTGACAACCTGCATGCCATACTAAGCAGTGGGATAACTGAGATGAGAAATGTGATCCTGATAAAGTCACATTCCACTCCAGTTGGGAGGTATTTATTTTCGAGGTCCTATGCCTTAATCTTTGTTTGGAAGGCTTTGATATTTTTTGTTACTTTATGCACTTCTAGCCAACCAAAGCTCAAAAGTTCCTTTCCAGACCAATGTTCCCAACATTTTGAACAAGTTGGTTAAATTCTCCCCTTTTTCATCATCCATGCAGCACAAATAAGGCAAATATCAAGATTACATGAATCTTGTCTATGGGGGCAAAGGCTGGGGATCATGCAGTATAGATTATTTTTAATGTTTTATTTGGAAATCATTTCAAGCTTACAGAAAAATAGCAAAAATAGTACAAAAAACCCCAAAATACTCTTTACCCAGAGTCAAGATGAAGAACTTCAACTAATCATCTCCCAATTCCAGAAGAGTTTAAGTGGAAAGAGGGCGGAACGTCTCTGAGAATATAGGTTCACCTCCTATACCCCTCGCATTGGGCTCACCTCCAGGTACAGTGTGAGCATGACTTTTAAATATTCAATAATGGACGTCTTTTGACTGCTGGCCAGGAAACTTCCCCCTTCCTCAACGGTAATAGGATCCCACAGTTTCCTGGGGAAACCATATCTCCCCCATTTTCAGACTTGTGGTTTGCTTGAGATTGATCCCATCATGATTCTCTTAAACCAACCAAGGACGGGCTTGGGACCTAAGCTGGTCCTATCAGAATACATCAGTTAGAATTATGCTAGGAATTCTGGGACAAAGAGCCGTTCTTTCTTGCTGATCATAAAGTAGAAACATATAGCCCTGGGAGCTACCTGAATTTATTTTGGGAACACTAGGGAAACAGCCTTGGGACGAAGTCAACACTGCGGAAGACAGAACTAACAGAGGGAAAGAACCCAGATCTTTAGTGATGTCATTGAGCTGCTGGATCTAGCTTTGCCTGAAGCCTGACCTACTTCTGGATTTTTTTTTTATTCCCATCTGCCAATAAAGTTCTTTAATTTTTAAAAGTCATTTTGAGTGAGGTTCTCTGTTATCTGCAACCAAAAGTTTGTTGATATGCTTATCCTATGCAGACAGCCAGATAAGGACTCAGGATATAGGGCCAAGGATACATTCCAGTGATGAAAACAGGTCCTAATGTCAGAAGCAGAAGTGTGATATTGTGTGTGATGTGCCTTAGAGAATGGGGCTGGAGTTCTTTCAAACTTCCTGCTTTTGTCCAGAACTGGAGTAGAATGCACAGAGTGGCGTTCAGGGGGCCTCAGCAATGATGACATGAGGAGCGTAAAGGCTGGGGTCTGATGCTGGGTGAGGGCAAAGACCATGTCTGGAGATGATCCATCTCGGAACACAGTGGAAGGATGAAGGCAGGGGTTGGAATAAGGGGCGGGCAAGCAGGAGAGCCTCAGGCCCTCAGAGCCCTGCCTGAGTGCTACCGAGGCCTCTTCTAGTGCAGAATGGTGTCGAAGAGGCCACACGGGGGCAGTGGCTCACAGGAACACACAGGTGCCATTCAGTACTCACCTGTGGGGATGATGGTGATGACAATGGGGTTGATGATGATGACAGTGATAATAATGATGAGGATGATGCTGATGAGATGATAGCATTTGTTGAAAATTAACCCTACACATGTCCAGCAATGTCTGTTGTTTTGACATGCCCAGTAGCATTCCCCCTTTTATCTATAATAGCATACTGATTGTCCCTCGGACACGTCCTTCTCCACAATCAGGCCTTGTTATCTGAGTGGAGTTGAGCCAACCTGGAATCCAGGGTTCCAAACATGGACACATGGCCCAAGCTTGGCCAATGGGAGTCTGGCATCTCCCTGGCCACAGTGACTGATTGAGGAGTGGACACTTAACCTGAAGGGGGCCAAGCAAAGCCCAGGAGGGCCAATCTTAAGACTACTGGCAGAGAAGCACTATCTTTCTGCTGGTGGAATATAAGCCTAGGGCTGCTTCTCGGGAATGTTCATCTGAAAAATAAAGCAATTCTGGAGGACAGTAGAACAGAGAGAGAGAGAGAGAGAGATTTCTGATGATATAGTTTGAGCACCAGGTTTCTGAAGTTAGATCTACTCTTAAACTTTTCAGTTACACTTGAACCAATAAATATGCCCTCATTTTTTTCATTAAGTTGGCGTTCAGTGAATGTCTGTCATTTCCAGTAAAAAGAGTCCTAATAGTTTATCTCCTACACAATCCTATAGTGACCCTATGGGGCAGACATTTATTATCCCTCTTTTACAGAGAAGGAAACTGAAGACCAGAGTGAAAAGTGCCAGCCTCAGCTCACACAGCTGGTGAGAGCCCAAAGCTCAGTGAAAATCAAGACTGTTTCTGGCTCCGGGTTGAGTGAGTTGCACATTCCGTGCCCTGGATGAGTTCCACGTTCCTTCCCAGCTCTCAGATTCTCTCTCTGTCCTCACTGCCTCAGAGTTGGACAGGTGCCGGGTCGGGGGCAGCAGGTAGTGGAGCAGCTGCTGCCTGGGTCAGGAGCCCAGCATGTTCTCAAGGACACAGATGGGCTGGCAGCCCTGTGCATGCGCAGGGAGGCTGAGGCGCGGGTGGACACTGGTTCCTGGAGAAAAAGCTCATTCAAGACTCACTGATGCCCAGCACTGTGCTGGAAGCCCCCAGGGTGCAGGTTTGGCGCGACTCTTCTCTATGTGCCCGGTGCCCAGTGTGGAATGTCTGTTTAACTCAGCTCTTGGGAGCTCCTACGCAACTGGGGGGAACCCCCCTTGGTGACTGTGATTGTCTGCTCGGAGGTGTGCGTGTGTGGCAGGGGGAGAAGCACGGCAAACTCTGGATGGTCCTTCCAGATTCCCAGCACCTACCCCAGGCCCGGGCACCCTGGAAGCCCAGCAAAGTCTGTTGAGCTGAGATGAATAAACATTTCTCAAATCCCTTTGAGTCGCTAGACCCTCCACTCCAGAATTATAATTCCTTGATTTCTGTGGGATTAATAAAATAGTAGATGGCGTTTTATAGATCACACATAAAATACCCTGCTGACCACTAGTCAGCACCACCTATTGAACACCTACTATGGGCTGGGCACTAGCGCGGTGCTCTACGTCCATCATCTCATTTGCTTCTCAGCACAGTCCATGAGGAATGTATTTTCATTTATTTCCACTTCATAGATGAAGAAATGGAGGCTCGGAGACATTAAATCACATTCCAAAGCCCCACAGAATGCACAGCAGCAGAGCTGGGAATTCCCACCCGGGTCGGCTGATCGGAAGGCCAGGGCCTTTTCCACTCCACCTGTCCTGCTGCCAGTTACCGAACGGTGCAAGGGCCATCGGACGTCCTCAAGGCAGAGGGGGGTTTTCCCCTGATCAAGCAGCTGGAACAGCTCACTCTCTAAGATGCCATCTCCTCAGTAGGTCGGAATGTCTCTGGAATTCTCCGTCTGGCTGCCTCTCAAGCAACACAAGCTTAAATGGCCAACACCGAAGCCTTCATCTTCCTGACCCCAAACCTGCTGCCACTCCTGTCTTCCCCACCTCACTGGGCAGGGCCAGTTGGTCAAGACAAAAACCTGGGCCTCCCCAGAGACTCTTCCCCTTTCATTCTTCATGTCTAACCCATTGTTAGATCTGGTGCCCCCCACACCATTCCCCACAATAGTTTAAGCCTCATCACTCTTGCCCAGGTGACTGCAGCAGCCTCCTCGATGGCCCCTTGCCTCCATTCTCCACGTCAACCACCTGAGTGACCTTTCTTCAGCACAGATACAACCTCATCCCTCCTCTGCCCGTGGGATAAAGTCCAGATGCCTTAGCCTGGTCTCCCAGGTCTTCATAAGCTGACGCCTGCCCGCTGCCCAGCCTCATCTTCTGCCAGGTCCTTCTCCCTTGTCATCCCCTTGAGATATCCCCTGGAGTCAAGAGCCAAGAGCCCTTAAAGGGAGAGAAGAGAGAGATGGCTGTGACAACGAGCAGTCCCTTTCTGGCATAGTGACCCTGCCCACTAGTGAAAACTGTCTGGTGTTGTAGGATCTTGCTAGTTAGCTCATTCCCTCCTCTTGGGAGAATGAGAAGTGGGATGAGGAGCAGGCCAGAGCATGGGCAGGTCCCCATCCCACATGGACACTGTGGAGGGGGCTCAGAAACGTAAAATGGTCTCTATCTGGCCTCCACTTAACTGTCTCAATAAATGACTCCTTCTCTAGTCCCTGGTGCTGATGGCAGGCTGAAAACCAAGGCCAGCAGGTTACTCTCCAGTCGAGTTGACCCACGTCTTTATTCTCTGCCGGTTGAATTGCAGTTCAGCAGGAATCAGCTGGATTTGTTCCTCTGTAATAACTCATTTTATGGAGTATTTCCAGAGCATTCAATTTAGCTTTCATCAGAGCAACCACCTTCTCTTTTTTGCACTCATATTTCGTCAGTTCACATCATGTTTAACTAAATAACATAATTACAATGGCAAGGTCAATACAAATAGAATATAGGAAAGAAAGTTCTATTTCTGTGAGAACTAAGTTGAATGCTTTGAAAACCCTCCATAAAGGTCAGTACTAAAAAAACTTCTGTCCAATTACATGTGGCCAAAACACCTGTAAAATGTTAGGAAAATAAGCAGAAAGATCCAGAAGGATTCTGTACGCAGGTTGCTTTTTCTTGTTTGGCTTTGAGGATGCCTGAAGCATCCATGTTAGACGTATTATGGCTGGTTTACGGAGAAAAGAGTGCAGAATTCCATCAATAGACCTATTCTTACAGGCCTCAGAGGCCTCTGTCTAAATAGTGTTCAGATACATGCGCATTTCTATGCTTTAAGTTAAGATATGATGATTAGGAGTGCTCTGGTCTGAATGTTTGTGTCCCCCCAAATCCATACGTTGAAATCCTAATGCCCACTGTGATGGTATTAGAGGGGGGGCATTTGAGCATGGATTAGGTCATCAGGGTGGAGCCCTCATAAATGAGATAAGTATTCTCATAAAAGAGACCCCAGAGACTCCTTTGCCCTTCTGCCATGTGAGGACACAGCAGGAAGGCGCTGGCTATGATCCAGGAAGAGGGCCTCCACCAGAACGTGGCCACGCTGGCACCCAGATCTCGGATTTCCAGGCTCTGGAACTATGAGAAATAAATTTCTGTTGTTTATAAGCCACCCAGTCTGTGGTATTTTGTTATAGCAGCTTGAGCGGACTAAGACAGGGAACACGTTTCAATATTTAAATTATTCTCTGCTTTAACTGACTTTTTTGATTAACCAGTCAACTCCCAGCCCTAACCGTGTGAATTCAATTACAGTCACTGTTCACAGTGCAGAGTGGGGCTATGGTTTTGTTCAGGGAGCCTGGGAGCTGGGAGACCAGATTATAGACACAGACATAGAGACAGAAACAGAGAAGCAGAACTAGAGACCGAGATGTAGATATAGACATACGTAATCACCATCCTTCCATGTCCAGCTCCTGGGAGTTCTCTGTGACGTTCTCCTGCCCCTTCCCTGGGCAAGGTCATTCACTCTGTCATCCATGCTCTTTTATTTCACTTTCCACATTGCATGGTAACTATTTCTTTTATGTTTTGGACTTTCCTAAGAGAGATAAACTTGATGAAGGGGAAGGAGCCAAGTTTTGAGACCAGACAAGACTTGCGTTAGAATCTCAGCTCTATCCTCCACTGACTGTGTGACCTTGGGCAATACTCATGACCCCTCTGAACCTGAGCTATGACCTTCAACAGAAGCACAGAAAGAGCACTGAATAAATAAGTGGCAGCTGTTATAACGCTTGTTTATTACGGGCCATCCTACTGTTTTGTACATTTCTGTTGGTGCATCATTTTTCTCTGGAGATCCCCAAGGGCAGGACTGTGTCTTATTCAACTTCATAATCTCACTGCCCCGCGCTCAGAGTACCAGCGCGCTGAGGGTTTGTAGAATGAAATCATCTTGTACTATCTTGATGTTAGCAATTTTTGGATCATCGTCAGGGGCCTTGGGGCTGCTTCCTTGACAGTTTCAGGGGAGAGGAGGGGAAGGAGAGAGAGGGGAGAAGAACGGGGAAGAGAAAGAGAGAAAGGCAGGACCTGGAGGGTCCGGGCTGGGCCCCTGCCCCCTGGTGGCCTCATTGGCTCTCAGCATCGCCAGCTGGAAGGAGCTGCTGTGCAGGTGGCCAGGAGGCTGGGGAGGCTGATGGAGACGAAGCTGCTCTGTCAGCCAGGATGTCAGGCCCCGTTAGTCACTCAGGTCCCCCTGGCTGGGAACGAAGCTGGTGCCAGGAGCCCCGGGGGGGGGCAACGACAGATGCACTGCTGGGGCAGGGGAGGGAATGATGGCATGTTCTGAGCACTCGCTGTGTTTCTGGCACAGTGCTGGGCACTTTTACACATTGACCCTGAGGAGTAGGGCAGTGATTACACTGCCAAGTTAAATATGAGAAACTGAAGCCCAGAGAGGCTAAACGTTCCAGCCAAGGTTGCACAGCTAGGAAGAGGGTTTGAAACCAGATTGGCCTGAAGCTGTGGACTAGGCTTTTTTCACAAGGTTCTTCCTGTCTGTTCTGTTAGGGCAGAGCTGACCAAGACCGCAGGGTCCTGTTGAATGAACCACCTTAGGACTCTTGTAATGGAAAGGGTATGACTTAGAGTCAGGAGTCTCCTGCTGAGGGAGGTCTCCGCCCTGCCCTTTCCTGGCTGTGTGACCTAGTCAAGCCATTTCACCTTCCTGAGCCTCGCTTCCATCATCTGTAAAATGGGGCAATGGCACGTATCCTGACGATCGAGGAGGCATGTTGGGAAGATGGAGAATACTGGTAACAGCTATGGAGTGCCTGCTGTGTCAGGTTCTGTGGTAGCCTCTGCACGTATCATCCCGTTTAAACTTCACACAAACCTAGGGGCAGGGGGTATCGTTAGCCCATCTAAAAGATGTGGAAAACAAGGCTTTAAATGTTATATAACTTTCTCCCCAGTCTCACAGTGAGTCAGAGTTGGAGTTGGGCTGCATTGCGGCCGATGGCCTGCTCCAGAGCCTGAATGCTCCCTCTACCCTAAAGTGCGTGTAAAAGGGCTTTTTAGAAGAGATCTATTGCCTGTTACTGCTGTAACATTACAGGTCTTCTGCTTGTGGCTTCATCTGCATCATTCCACATACCCTCCAACTGCCCCGGGGAACCAGGGCCCGGCACACTACGGCTCAGAGAGGTTAGTTTACCTGTCCAAGGTCACACAGCAGGGACTGGCAGAGCTGAATGTGAACCAGATGCGCCTGACCCCAAAACGTGAGGGATGATGCTCCTACTGCTGCTGATAACGATGATGGCGACTGGCCTCCTCCTGGGGTGGCGGATCCAGAAGGAGGGCCCACCGTGGAGCAGTCCCTCCTGAGCTCCGGCGATGAGGTCACGCCCTCAGCAGCGTTCCTGTGCTTCCGCCTTGAGACGTCCCTGTCGAGGCTGTTGTTTTGTTTTCCTTTTAGTGTTTTCACTAATGCTTCAGCTCAGCTTTTCTGTCCCGAGGCGCTTTAATCACAAGGGCCCTGTTCCAAACGTGCCGTGCGTAAATAACGAAGGAAAGCGAGAATGTTGCTGCTTCACGACACAGCCTGCGCCGGGCTGGGCGCCCCGGGGGAAGCGGGTGCTGGCGAGTCGCAGAGATTTCCCGGGGTTTGAGCCCGGCTCTACCTCCGTCCTGCTGTGTGACCTGCGACAAGCCTCTCAAGCTCTCTGTGCTTCAATTTCCCAGTTTGCCAAATGGGGAGAAAAGCTGTTTGGCAATGCCCCAGAGACGCCGCATCAAACAGTTCTGCAGACCTGTGGGAAGACGTGAGGGGGTGAGCAGGGCAGGCGAGGCAGCGACGGTGACGACGCGCGGAGCATAGTGATGGGACGTTGCACCCGCTCCTCGCCGTCATCCAGCGGGAAGCGCGAGGAGTCTGGGTCTGCGGAGACTCGAGGGGAGGCTCCCGGAGCGGGATCTCGGCCACACCTCGTGCCTCCAAAGCCGTGCTCTGAGCTCGCGGAGGCAACCGGGGAGAGCGGGTGCCGAGGCTGTTCTTCACGGGCCCGGGAGGAGGCTTTTCCTTTGAGCAGAAACCTGCAGACCAGCAGAGCTCCCGCCTGCTGAGACAAACGAGGGTTTGTGGATTTGGTGGGCGCCCCACACTGCAAACCAGACATCCTCAGAGACACTCGGGGCAGACAGGGGTGGGGTGGCCTCCAACGGAAGTGTGCTGAAGCCAGGCCCACTGTGAAAAGAGCAAGGGCCACCCAGGGCCTGGGGTGGGAGCGGGCAGGGGTCTGGGGTCATCTGGCCACATCCCCATGTTGTCAGGATTGCAGGCTCTGGAGGCCCCGGCTGCCCTGGGATTGAGTACTGGCCTTGTCATGTCCTAACTGTGACCTTGAGCAAGTGACCTAACCCTCTGAGCTTCTTTTTCCTCCTGATAATACTCCTGCCTCACAGGCTGGTTGTGGAGGTGGGTGAATAGATATAACGGGCTGGGTGCTGGGCCGACGAGCAGTGAGCACTCAAGGAATTTCAGCTGTTACTAGTGTTTGCAAAACGGGAATCTGTACGTCCACCCATGCATACACTCATCCATCTGTCCATCCGCCCATCTGGGGATGTCCGTCCTTCCATCCATCTGTAAGTCCGTCCACCCCTCAATTCTTCATTCATTCATCCATTTATTCAGTGAGCTTTCGCTGAATATGTTCTAGGTCTATGTTCTAGGTCTTATCAGTGCCGACCGCTGGGGTTCTGAGATGAAAAACAAAACCAAAATTAAAACACACAGCTCTTGTGCTGAAGGAGCTCATATCTGAGCGGCGGGGACAGAGGTGTGTAGCAGATCAGGGCCCTGTCGGGAACCACTGAGGAAGGGCGGTTGCAGAGGGTTCCGCAAAGGGAGCACTGCCAAAGTGGGGAGCAGGTGAAGGCACTAACAAGAGGGGGAGCACCAGGGAAGCTGTTACGACCCTCAGGGGACACAGGACAAGCAGAAGGAGCAGTTCCTGAAGCCCCGCCAGATCTGGAGAGAGGCTGCCCACAGAAGCTGTGGCTTAGGAAGAGAAAATCACCGACAAAGGGGGCTGGCGGGGAGGAAGCCCGGGACCGACACCCACCTCGCTCTCCTCCCCGCTCTGTCCTTTGCTGGCGCCTGACACTCACTGAGCCAACCAGATTGAGAGGGCAGAGGGGCCCAGCTGAGAGCGAGGTGGAGGGCGGTGGCGGGGGAGGGGTGGTAATGCAGGATACCCACCTCGCTCCGTAAACAGCCAGGCAGGGTGTGCGCGTGTCACACGGAGGGGCCTTTTTGTTGGTGGGAGGTGATGGGGGCTTCCTGGAGGACAGGACGTGGAGTCCAAGGCTGAGTGAGAGTTTTCCAGGCAGAGAAGAGGCAGACTGCGTTCTAACAGAGATGGTTTGGGCCTGAAGCATGAAGAATGGAGGGGATGGTGGAGAGTGCCAGTGTGGGGGTGTGTGTGCAAAAGGAGGGAGAACAACAGAGGCCTGCTGAGGGGGGCTTGCCGGTGGTCCTAGAGCAGGCAGGGGAAGGGCTGGGATTAGACCTGAGTCCCAGGGGCCGGCCAGGTCTCTTCCTCTCTCCAGGACTGCATTTCCCAGCTAGAGCAATTTTTGAAAAATTAATTTTTAATGACACAAATAAGCCCTGAGTATATTCTTCTTGTAAAAAATGAAAGCACTTCGGATCCATCATTCCCGCTGCACGGGCTGCCCCACGGCTGGGGCTTGGTGTGTGACTTCCAGGCCTTTGTCTGGTAGTTCGCCACTGGGAGCGATTTTGCCTTCCAGGGACATTTGGCAATGTCTGGAGGCAATGTTGATTGTCACAGCTGGGCGTTGGTGCAGCTGGCATACAGTAGGTGGAGGCCAGGGGTGCTGCTCAACATCCTCCTCCGCACAGGATGGACCCACAAGGAAGAATTGTCCAGCCCAAAATGTCAGCAGTACTGAGGTCGAGAAATTCTGGTCTAGGCTAGGAGTTCTTAACCTTTTTCCCCAATATTACCCTCCCAAAGAGTCTTTTTAGACATTTTTTTCCTTAAACACACCTCCTCCCAAACAAAATATTTTAATACTGCAGATATATTGTTTATCTGCTTATGCACTCTGGGTATATCTGTTCTTTATACACAAGAAGGGTAGGATTCCTCAGCCCCACAAGAATCAATTTTAGATCCCTTGGGGACAAGATCGCCACCACTGAGGATGCAGGGTGTGGGTGTTGACACAGGAACCACACTGTGTGTGCGTGCATTTTAACATAAACGGTACCAGGCTGTGTAAAGAGTTCGGCAGGATAGCTTTTCAGGTCAGAGATACCATTTTTCTTTTGGTTCTGCATCATATTCCATTTTATTAGGCTGACATTGTAGGCAACCATTCCCCTAAGTAGCCTGTTCCCAATTTTTCCTCCCTGAATACAAGCAATGCTGCAAACAATTATATTATGTTTTAATTAAACTATTTATTTTGAGATAATTGTAGATTCACATGTACTTGTAAGAAACAATACAAAGATGTTGCATGTCCCCTTTACCTAGTTTCCCTAATGGTAACATCTGGCGTAACTATAGTACCATATCAAAATCAGGATATTGACATTGATACAGTCAAGATCCAGAACATTCCATCACCACAGGGTCCCTCACGTGGTCCTTTTATAGCCACACCCGCTTCCTACCTACCCCGACCCTCCCATAGCCCTTGGCAATCACTAAACTGTTATCCATTTATAAAATTTTGTCATTCCTAAGATGTTACATAAGTGGGATCATACACCATGCAATCTTTGGAGATTGACTTTTGCACTCAGCAAAATTCTCTGGAGATTCATCCAGGTGGCTGTGTGTATCAATAGTTGGCTCCTTTTTATGGCTGAGAAGTTTCCATGGGATGGATGTACCACAATTTGTTTAAGCATTCATCCACTGCAGGATATCTGCTTCTTTGCAGTTGTTGGCTATTATTAAGAAAGCTGCTATAAACATTCATCTACAGATTTTTGTGTAAACAAAAGTTTTAATTTTTCTGGTGTAAATGAGGTGTGATTGCTGGGTCATGTGGTAGTTGTATGCTTAGTTTTTTAAAAGAAATTGTCAAACTTTTCCAGAGTGGCTGTACCATTTTACATTGCCGCCGGCGATGAATGAGCGATGCAGTTTCTCTGCATCCTCATCAATGTTGCGCATTGTCACCGTTTTTATTTTAGCTGTTCTGATAGGTATGTAGTGACATCCTGTTGTGGGTTGAATTTGCATTCCCTGATGGCTAATGACGTTGAACACTTTCATGTGCTTATTTGCCATCTGTAAGTCCTCTTCATGTCTTTTGCCAGTTTTCTAACTGGATTGTTTATTCTTTTACTGTTAAGTTCTGAGAGGTTTTTTATTCCAGTAAATCAGGGAAAGATGGAGATTTATTTAATTCATATGTTGTTGAATTTGAAAGAATTTTCCTTCATGCGATAGTAAAGTTGCACTATATAAAACTGTTTATTGATAATGGCACACTCTGTGATACTATTGAGAGGTTTTTTTGTTGTTAGGTTTATTGAGGTAAAATTTACATATAATAAAATATACTCCTTTAAGGTGTACAGTTCTGGAATTTGACAGATGCATACAACCATATAGCCAGCACTCCACAATCAACATATGAAACACTTCCATCAATCCCAAATTCCCTCATGCCTCTTTTTAGTCAACCCCACTCCCAGACACCCCAGACACCACTGCTCTGTTTTCCACCTGTATAGTTTTGTCTCTTCCAGAAAGTCATATAAATGGAATCATACAGTATGCAACCTTTTAAGTCTGGCTTCTCTCACTTAGCATAATGAATTTGAGAAGTTCTGAGTATATATATTATATATGTGTGTACATAGTATCTAGTATATATTATACGTATACATAATATCTATAAAGTATCTACTATATATGGTATCTAGAATATATCTATCATATATTTGTATGTACTCTCTCTATATATAGGCTTCCCCCGCTATTCGGAAGTAGAGCATTCCTGTGAAACCTTTTGTAAGCCAAAATGGTGTAAGGTGAAGAAGCAATTACCATTAATTTATATGGGAAAAAGTTTTGACCATTCCCAGATCCCCAAAATAACCTACCAAAATAATTCAAGGTAAAGCACAGATGCTCCCAGACACAGTTCACAGCTGCAGCAGCTTGATGCTGAGATGCTGAGTGTAGTTCGCGGGAAAGGCGCTTGGTGGCGCCACTCTTGCTGCTCGAGTTGCACGCAGCCTCTACAACGGCTCACTGCAAAGCAAACACTGAATGGTGAACGCTATTTTCACTTTTTGTCTTTTAGTAAAGGTGAAAATCCTCCTCAGATTTCTTTTGGTTAGCAGAAACAGGTACTAATGTAGGTCTTTTGTAAGAGCAAAGTGGCATAAAGCAAACTTTCAGGTAGCAGGAAACCTGTATTTGAGAAGTTCTGAGAGTATATATATTATTATGGTATGCATAATGATATTATATGTGTAATATATATACTCTCAGAACTTCCAGATGCTAGTCCTTTGTGGGATACGTGGTTTGCAATATTTTCTCCTAGTGTGTAGCTTGTCTTTTCATCCTATTAACAGGGTCTTTCACAGAGAAAAACCTTCTAAATTTTAATGAGATCCATCCAATTTATCAATTTTTCTTTTTATGGATTTGACTTTTGGCATTAAGTCTAAGAACTCTTTGCCTAGCTGTAGCCCCTGAAGATTTTCTCCTATTTTTTTTTCAAAAAGTTTTACATTTTACATTTAAGTCCATGATCCATTTTGAGTTCATTTTTGTATAAAATGTGAGGTTTAGGTTCTTTTTTGCCTATGAATGTCCAATTGTGTCAGCACCGTCTGTTGAAATCCATTGAATTGCTTTTGCACCTTTGTCAAAAATCGGCTGTGTGATTTGTGAATCTATTTCTGAGGTCTCTATTCTGCTTCCTTGACCTGTGTGTCTGTCCCTCCACCTGTACCACGCCGTCTTGATTCTTGTAGCTGTATAATAAGTCTTGAAATCAGGTAGGATGACTCCTCCCACTTCATTTTTCTTTTTAAAAATTGCATTAGCTATTCTAGTTCCTTTGCTTTTCCACAAAATTTTAGAATAAACTAATCTATATCCATAAAAAACATTGCCTGGATTTTGATAGTAATTGTATTAGGCCTATATATTAATTTGGGGAAAAATTGACCTCTTTACTATGTTGAGTCTTCCAATCCACAGAGTATGTCTTCCCATTTATTTAGATCTTTGATTCCTTTCATCAGTATTTTGTAGTTGTCAGCATGCAAATCCCATATGTGTTTTGTTAGATTTATACCTAAGTGTTTCTCTTTTTTGAGTGTTTTTAAATGGTATTGTATTTTTAATTTTGGCATCCACATATACATTGCTAGTATATAGAATTACTACCGATTTTTGTATGTTTATCTTGTATCCTGTGATCTTGCTGAACTCACCGATTAAGTCTAGGGTTTTTTTGTTTTTGTTTTTTTGTAGATTCCTAGGAATTTTTTACATATACAATCATGTTATTTGCAAATACTGACAGTTTTATATATTCCTTTCTGGTCTGTATGCCTTTTATTTCCTTTTCTTGCCTTATTGCACTGGCTAAGAACTTCCAGCTCTGTGTTGAATAAGGAGAGTGATGAAGTCAGACATCCTTGCCTTGTTCCTGATCTTAGGGGAAAACACGCAATGGCCTTTAACCATTAAGCATAACGTTAGCTGTGGATTTTGTGTAGAAGCTTTTATCAAGTTGAAGAAGTTCTCCCCATTCCTATTTTTCTGGGATTTTTTATCGTGAGTGGGTGCTGAATTTTGTTAAATACCTTTTTTGCTTCAGTTGATGTGTCATGTGATTTTTCTTCTTTAGCCTGTTAATATGGGTTATATTAACTGTTTTTCAAATATTAACCAATATTTGGTTATGGTGTACAATATTTTCATATATTGCAAATTCTATTTGCTGGTATTTTGTTAAGGTTTTTCATGTCTATATTCATGAGGGATACTGGTTTGTAGTGTTTTTTTTTTTAAATTGTCTTTAATTTTGGTATCAGGGTAATACTGGCTTTATAAAAGGAATTGAGAAGTCTTTCTTCTTTTTCTATTTTCTGGAAGAGATTGTGTAGAATTGGTGTTAATTCTTCTTTAAATATTTGGTAGAATTCTCCAGTGACACCAGCTGGGCCTAGAGATTTCTTTTCTGGAAGTTTTAAAATTGTGAATTCAGTCTCCTTAATAATTTTAGGGCTATTCAAATGACCTATTTAAAATTTAGTGAGTTGGGGGTAGTTTGTATTTTTCAAGGAATTGATCCATTTTATCTAAGTTGTCAAATTTATGTGTGTAGAGTTGTTGTAGTATTCTCTTATTATCCCTTTGATGTCTGTAAAGTCTGTAGTGCTATCCCTGGTTTCATTGTTCATTGTGCTATCCCTGGTTTCATTGTTTCATTACTACTGATATTAGTAATTTGTGTCTTCTCTCTTCTTTCCTTTGTTAGTCTTCCCAGAAGTTTGTCAATTTTATCGATCTTTTCAAGGAATCAGCTCTTTGTTTCATTGATTTTTCTCTATTGTTTTACTGTTTTCAATTTCATTCATTTCTTCTCTTATCTTTAATATTTCCTTTTCTCTGCTTGCTTTGGGTTTATTTTTCTCTTTTTTCTAACTTCTTGAGGTGATTTTGATTATTGATTTGAGACTTTTCTTCTTTCCTGATGTATGCATTTAGTGCTATAAATTTCTTTCTTAGCACTGCTTTAGTTGTGCCCCAAATTTTGATATATTTTGTTTCCATTTTCACTCAGCTCAATGTATTTTTTGATATCCTTTGAGACTACCTTTTTGACTCATGGATTATTTAGAAGTGCATTGTTAATTTCCAAATGTTTAGAGATTTTTCTGTTATCTTTCTGTTATGATTTCTAGTTTTACTCCATTGTGTTTGGAGGGCATATGCTGTGATTTCAGTTGTTCTAAGTCTGTTGAAGTTGTTTTTTTGTTTATTTTTAATGGCTTAGGATGTGGTCTACTTTAGTATATGTTCTGTAGACACTTGAAAAGAATGTGTGTTCTCCTGTTGTTGAGTGGAGTGTTCCATAAATGTTGATTAGATCCTGTTTGGTGGTGGTGGTGGTAAGTTCAGCTAATATCCTTGCTGATTTTCTGTCTCATTGTTCTATCAGTTATTGACATGATGTGTTAAAGTCTCTGAATATATATTTAGATTTGTCTTTTTCTCCTTTCAGTTCTATCAGGTTTTGCTTCATGTATTTTGCAGTTGTGTTTTTTGGTGCATACACATTTAAAACGGCTGTCTTCTTGATAGACTGACTCTTATCATTATATAGTGCCTTCTCTGTCTCTGGTAATTTTCTTTGTTCTGAAGCCACTTTATCTGATATTACTATTGCCACTCCTGCTTAATTTAGAAAACTCGAGAGGAGAAGGAAAATATATTGTATTTACCCATATTTTTGCTTACCTTGTTCTTCATTCTTGATATTTCAAGATTTCTTTTATTATTTCATATCTGTTTGAGAACTACCTTTAGACATTCTTTTAGGATAGTTTTGCTGGTGGCAATTTCTTAGTTTTCCTTTATCTGAGAATGTCTTGATTTCCCTTTCATTCTTGAAGAACATTTTCAATGTATACAGTTCTTTTTTTCAGCACTTGAAAACTGTTGTGCCATTTCTTCCTGGCATTCATAGTTTCAATGAGAAATCTGCTGTCATTAAAATTGTTTTTCCTCCATAGGTAAAGTGATTTCCCCAATTTCTCTCCTGTGTCTTGTATAGGATTTGGTCATCTTATTGAATCTGTAGGTTTAGGTCTCTTGCTAAGTTTGGGAAGCTTTCAGCCACTATTTCTTCTAGTACTTTTTCAGCCCTGGTCTCTTTTTCTTCTCTTCTTGGGACTCCAATGACCTGAATGTTGGATCTTTGTTATAGTCTCATATGCCCCTGAGGGTCCATTAATTATTTTTCAATCTGTTTTCTCTCTGTTGTTAAGATTGGGTAATTTTTATTGTTCTGTATTCTAGTTCTCTGACTCTGTCCTCTGTCCTCTACATTCTGTTGCTGAGCCCATTCACTGAGTTTTTGAAAAATTTGAGTTGGGTATTTTATAGTTCTAAAATTTCTATTTGATTCTTCTTTTATACTTTTCTATGTCTTTGCTGTGGCTCTCTATTTTTTCGTTTGCTTCAAGTATGTTCTTGATTGCTTGTTGAAGCATTTTTGGGATGGTTGCTTTAAAATCCTTGTCTTGTAGTTCTAACATCTATGTCATTTTAGTGTTGGCATCTATTGATGCCTTTTCTCATTCAGTTTGAGGTCTTCCTGCTTCTTGATATGACAACGATTTGATTGAAATCTGGACATTTTGGGTATTATGTTATGAGACTCTGCATCTTATTTAAGCCTTCTATTTTATTGGGATTCTTCTGAAACATCTCTGGGAAGGGAAGATGGATGCTGCCTTGCTATTGCCAGATGGGGGTGGAAGTCCAGATGGCCCATCCAGCCTTCTTTGATACCTAAAGTAGAGGGAAGTATTCATTACTTCTAGGTGGGTGTGGGAGGTTCAGCTCCCCATGTGGCATCCACTGACACCATGGGAAGAGGAGGGGCTCATTTCTGCTCCCTGATTGGCCTTCTTTGACACCAACTGGGCGATGCTGTGGGGGTCAGGGCACCTTCTTATAGTCTGGCAAGGATGGAGTTCTAGGATCCCCATTTGTTTTTTACTGCTGTGGGTGAGGATGGGACTATGGTTTTTCTGGAGTAGAGTGGTAATTGTTTAAAAATTTTCTGTTTTTCTACATTACCCATTTTCTGGTCCTTTGGCTAGAGAAAGCAGGCTTTTGTTGGGCCTTCTTTTGTCTGTGACTGTTGGCATTTCTGGGTTGCTGGCTTCTTTAGCTCCAAGTCTGGGATGCATGAGGCAAAAAGAAAACCCAGGAACTCACCATTGTGTTGTTCCTTGTGTCCTAAGTTCCCTCACCAGTCTGCTTTCTTCTCTCCACCTTTCAGAGTCTTTTAATGTTTGTTTTATATATAACATCCAGGAGTTTTAGTTGTATTCAGCAGGAAAGTACATCTACTCCATCTTCCTGAAAGAGCAAGTCCTCTTATATTGGTTTATTTCTTAACATCCCTCCTTGTGCAGACACAGGTACGTTTTTGTAAGGTAGATACTGAGAAGTGGAATTGCTTGGTCATAGGCTATGTGTGTTTTGAGTCACCCTCCAAGATGCTGTGTCCACTTACACTCCCACCAGCAGGGTATGAGTGTGCCCTTCCCCTCATACTCTTGAATACATACCACTGTCAAAGTTGTAACATTTTACCAACTTGGGTGGAAAAATAACATCTCATTATTTTACTCTGCAATTTCTTTGATTACTAGTGTGGGTAAATATCCTTTCCATAGATTTATTGACTGATTACGGGGATTTTGCATTCTAATGAGAGAGAGAAAAAAAAAGCAAAAAAAGTATTCAGATAATTTCAGAGAGTGAAACGTATTATGAAGAAAATAAAACAGGGTAATGAATAAGATACTGGGGGTTCACAGGATTCTGGGGTCATCAAGGAAGAAGATATGACCACAAGAGGTAGAAACACACAAGCTTTATTGAGTGGTGCTTGCAGAGGGTTGCATGAAGGAGGATGTCCCTGATAGCAGGTGTCTGTCCAGAGGCTTCTGGAGAGGGAGCCACATTCAGAAGGGACTCCTGGGAGAGAAGGGGCGGAGACGAGGCTTACACGTCTGGCTGGTGTCACTCAGCTGCATGGTGGGGAGGCTCTGGGTCAGAAAACTCTGAAGAGCAGTAGCGGCTTAGGGTTCTTATAGCTACAGGCTCTGTCTCATCAATGGCCAGCAGAGGTTGGGTGTAGTTTTGTCAAGTAGGCAAAGCAGGCAGGCCCTAGGTGACTAAAAATCTGCTTTTTTGGGCTATTTTTAAAACAAGTAGATGTGTAAAATTTGAGTTTGGCACTGGCGGGCTTTTGCACCAATGGATCTCAGTCTGCTGTGAAGAAATGACCTAGGGGCCAAAATACAGGGGCTGTCTTTGGCTAATTTATATAACAAAGAGTTATGGTGAAGGGGGTAAGAGGACTACTTTCCATGGGGCAGTCAGGGAGAGCTTCTCTGAAGAGCTGACATTTGAGCTGACACCTGAGGAATGAGGAGGGGCTGTGGGAAGATACAAAAGCCTTAGAAGTAGGAAAAAGCTTAGCATGTGTGTTCCAGAGACAGAAAGAGGCCAGAGGAGCTGGAGCTGAGTGAGCAAAGATGGGACCATGATCAATGGGATGAGGCGGGGGGGTGGGAGGGTGCAGGCAGGGGCTAGATGATGCTGGTATGCAAGGATAAGGAGTGGATTTCTATTCTAAGCCCAGTACAAAGCCATTGGAGGATTTTGATTAATATTTTAAGTAGTCCGGTGTATATTTGGAAAAACTCAGGCTGTCATGTGGAGGGAGGAGGAGGGGGGCAAAGGGAAGCAGGGAGCAATTAGGAAGCTCTAGATGATAGAAGATGGTGGCTTGAATTGGGGGAGGTGGGGTGGAAGCAGAGAGAAGTTGGCATATGGCGAGGGCAGGATGGAGCAGCAGCCTTGGTGATGGATGGGACGGGGAGATGTGGCGAATGGAGACAATCAAGAATGATTCCGGGGGCCAGCCCGGTGGCGCAAGCGGTTCGGTGCGTGCGCTCCGCTGCGGTGGCCCGGGGTTTGCTGGTTCAGATCCCGGGCGCGCACCAACGCACCATTTGTCAAGCCATGCTCTGGCGGCGTCCCATATAAAGTGGAGGAAGATGGGCATGGATGTTAGCCCAGGGCCAGTCTTCCTCAGCAAAAAAAGAGGAGGATTGGCAGATGTTAGCTCAGGGCTGATCTTCCTCACAAAAAAATAATAAAAATAAATAAATAAATAAATAAAAGAATGATTCACGCGGGGTGGAGTTCTGTTTCCTGAGATGGAGTAGACCAGGAGAGGAGCGAGTTTGGAGGAAACCAAGAGTTGTCCGTGCAAATTTCATCCTTTCTGCAGCACAGGGGCTGGAGAGCAAGATGGTCCAGAACTGGGCTGTCGGCGCTAGAGATGACCTATTCCTGTGTGTAGATCTAACTGGGGCCTCCTCACTGTGTGCAGAAGACTCCGGGGGACTCTGTGTAGCCAAGCAAGAAAATGAGAAACCAGACTTCAAACTGTCATTTAATCAAGGAGCAAAAATAAATTCTTAATTAGCCTTTGCTGACTGCATATCAATTACAGTTCCATTTAAACAGCTTTTGCCTAAATGCAGGGCGGTGGTGGTGGGGAATGGGGAGAGAGAAGGAAGAGGAGAGTGCCACGCACTGTGCAGAGCATTCCCCCGTCTTGCTCCTCCCAGGAGCCCTTCATGTAGGTTCTGTCATCCTCATCGTATAGATGGGGAAGCTGTGTCTCAGGAGGTAAAGTGACTTGTCCAGGGTCCATAGCCTATAAGCAGCAGAACCCGGGTCAGAATCCTGTTCTTCAGACTCCAGAGCCTCGCTTTATTTTGCTGTCCCTGTTATGTGTCCGCCAGTGTAAATTTCTTCATTTTCTTTCAATTGGCTTAAATTAAAATCCAAATCCCCTTCCCCTCGACAGATCGGAAGGTCAGTGTCAGCCACTACGGGAGCAGGCTACCCCCTGGTTTAAGGCAAAGGCCATGCATTCTTAGGCCTCACCAGGGCTCCAAGAGGTCCCTCTGTCACGGGGCATTGGCGGGGCCCACTGGTCACCATGGAGACGTTCCGGTCCTGGCTTCAGCAGAACTGCTGATCCTGTGGTTTCCATGCTGCTCTTGGGACTCGAGCAGCTTCCGTCTTGGGGAAACCTCTCTCATCCTCTCCTGCCAACTTCAGTAAATTCTCCCTGCTCTTCACTGAAGACTCAAGCATCCTTGCCTTCCTGCCCTGCCTTAGCCTCCCTGCAAGTCAGGGAGCATGAAGTCGCCAACTTGTTTGAGATGCAGGAAGAGAAAAACACAGGAAGCACAAAGCTCAAACGATCATCTCCATCAATCATCCTGGAACACTTCTTTTCACCTCCCTCTGGCTGGGCCTGTCCCGGGTTCCGGGTGTAGCATGTTGAAACATGTCAGAGCAGCCTACACTGAGAGCAGGCCAGAGGTCTTTTTTTTTTTTTTAACATTCTATTTTGGAAATCTCAAACCTATACAGAAGTAGAGAAATAGTATAGCAAACCTTTGTGCGTGCATCACACCAGTTTCAACAGCTCCTGGCCAATCTTGTTTAATCTATACTTCCCACCCACCCTCTCTTCCATATGATTTTGAAACAAATCCCAGATAGCGTATCATTTCATCCATAAATATTTTAGTTTGTGTCTTTAAGAAGTAAGGAAAGATATATTTTTAAAGGCAGAAAAACTTCCCAGCTGAAAAACCATTGCTTATTTGAAAATGGAAGACTCCACGGTGAGGGATGAGAGGTTCCAAGCTCTTCCTGACCCTTCTGCAGTGTATATCAATCGAGTCCTTCCCTTTGCTCACCAGCAAAATGCAAATGCGAGTCCCCACTTCACATATGAGGAAACTGAGGCCCAGAGAGGGAACAAGATTTGTCCAAGATTACCCGACTTTATAGACTTGGGCTAGCTGGAGACAAGTGGGCCACTTTGAGCAGGCTAATACGTCAGGTCCCTTCAAGTCAATATTTTTTAAGTACTTGGTCAACATTTATTTAGAGGTGAGGCTGGGCGCTGCAGGGGAAGGGTGGGGAAAGGGGACTCTGGTGCAAGCCTCTGCCTGTCCTCTACTCTAGCAATTCCAGTCCAGTTCCCACTTGCATAACCCACCCAGCAGACCAAACCCTGCGGTAGCCTTGCCACTCTCCTCTGATGGCGGTCTAGCAACCACCTGTTGTTATTCAATTTGCCTGGGAGTCTCATTCTTACCCCAAACAGCTTCTTCAGTGATTCATCCCAATCCCACAGGGTTCTCTTGCTGAGATGAGTTGGGGTGAACCAACCAGGACTATTTCAGGTGCAAGTGACAGAAAACCCAACTCAATTATCTCAGCAAAAAGAGAAATTTATTGGTCCAAATAAGTCCAATAGATTCTCCTTCAGGACTGGTTGGATCCAGGGGAAATCTGTTCTTCTCCCCTTCCTGGTCTTGCTTTCCCCGATGGCTCCCTTCTCAGACAGGCTCTGTCCTCGTGGTGCAAGATGGTGGCCTAGTTCTGGCCTACATTATCTTCTTTTGTCAGCCCAGCAGAAGGGAGAGAGTCTCTTTCTGACTCTCATTGGCTCATTTTGGGTCATGTGCCTGAGCCTGAGCCAATCATCATGGCCCGGAGTTGAGATGTACTGGCTGGTTTAGATCTGGGTCATCTGGGGGTGGGTCAGCCTCTCCCCAACTGCAGTGGAGTGAGACTAGAGGTGTCTGGGTTCCCAAAGGAGGGTCAGTAGGCTGTTGCTGAGGAAGAGGGATGGATGCTGAGCAGGCCAGTAACGAATCTCCACTCTCCAGTTATATTTCCAGGGATATTCGAGTGTGCTAGTCGGGCCCTGGGCAGCTACCAGCTGCTCTGTCCCTCATTGCAGTATTGCTCGTGTCAGACCTGTGATTGGAACCCGGGAACCCCAGCCCTCAGCCCAGCGCTTTGCGTGTCTTTTCCCTCCCACTTTGCAAACTGCCCCGTGTGTCACTGTGCAGGGCCACCTGGGGCAGGCCTGCCTCTCATCTTGGCCAAAGCAACTCCAGCCTCTTAGTCTGAAGATCAGGGAGCTGTTTCCTACTGGACCTGCTGTCCGTCTTGCTATGACTTTGAGCAGGCTCTTAAACGTCTCTGAGCCTCAGTTTTATATTTTGGAACATCTGTGAAATGGAGCTAATGGTGATGCTCACCTCCCAGGGCTGTGAGAGGCTGAAATGAGCTTGTGACTTGTAAATGGTTGTGAAAATGGAAAGAATAATACTAACCATTACTATTGCTACCTGCTTCTTCCCTCAGGAAATGTTTTTCTCTCCGCTCCCCGCCCCCCCCATTCTCCCCAGGGGAGCAGTGACTTGCTCAGGGCTTTGATGGAGATGAGTTTTGATGGCTTGGAAGCTTTCAGAGCCGCCCACTCTTCCTCCTCCCACCCTGCTGAGCTGATAATTTTGCATGACATCAATTCCTCTGACAGCCGTGTAAACAGATGGTGGTCCCCGCTGCCCGGGGTGCTGGGGAGCGATACCATGGTAACCTGCTAAACCGTGACAGGCGCCAGGATGGTGGGAAATCCAGGACCTTCAGACACGCATGCATATGGCTCAGGTGGCAGGCCCTGGGTTGTGGGTTTGTCTCAGCCACAGAGGGCCAGGGCTGGCTGGTTGGCAGTAAAGCTATGGGCTTGAGTACAGACCCTGCCCCTTCCTAGCCATGTGACCATGGCTGAATTGCTTCCTCTCTCCAGGCCCATGGCAGGTAATTAGCCCCATCCCAAAGTAGCGAGGGTGTATGGATCTGAAAGGGCATTAGCTCCGGGATGGGTACATTGCTGGTGCCCAACAAACATTTGTTGAATGAATAAACTAATGGGTGAAGGGACCTAGAGGATCAACTCCCTGGAAGCTGACTGGAAACGGGGCCCTTTGCATGTCCTGGTTGGAAGAAGGCAAAGTGTGCAAATGGGATCTGAGGGTGCAGGAGGCTGAGACGGCAGCTTCCAAGGGCCACCCAGCTCCTTCTCTGAATAGTTGAGACCTAATGCTTTGCAAGTGGTGGGCTCTCCATTCCCAAGTCCCCCAGGCGGGGAGTGTAGATTAACATTCCCAACTGGGAAACTGGTGAGTGGGGCTGGAAGGGTCTGGGCTATGGAATCGTAGCTTTTTATAACTCTGCCTGATTGCCTCAGTTTCCCAAATTGTCCTTTCCTCCCTGCTGGGCTTGGAGCTCTGCTTTAAACCACAGACTATCCCAAGCTCAGAGAGGGGCAGTGACTTGACTAAGGCCACACAGCCAGCCATATAAACCACCTGAGCATGGGCAGCCTCCCCCATTCTGCTGCCAGGCCCCTTTGCTGGGAGGGCTCCCCAGCATCCCATCAGCCCTGTGAGCTCTGCTGTTTCACACGGCTGCCCCAGGCCATCCCCACCCCCTTCTCTTTCTCATTGTCCTCCTCTTTTCCGCATGCCTTGCTGCGGGGTTTGCTCCCTGAACAGGAAGTATCATAAAGAAACGAAGCAGAACCCAAGCCCACAGTCAGGCTCACTCTGCCTCTGACTTGCTGTGGCCCTGGGCAAGTGACCTCACCTTGGGAGGTCAGTTACTTCATACACCAAAGGAAAAAGATGACTTGTTTGGATTAAATTAGATAATATCTGCAAAGTGCATGGAAGAGTGCCTGGCAGGTAGTAAACTTTCAAAGAATAGCAGTGATTTTCAGCATTGTGGAGACAAGATCGCCCACCCTATGGAAAGATTCTTTCCGCAAATGAGATTGACTTCAAGCAGGAAGCAGAGTGGCAAAAGCACAGGTGTGGGAGACAGCTGGATGAAGGTCAGTCTGTGTGACCTTGGACAAGCCACTTACCTTCTCTGAGCATCTGTAAAATGGGGCTCATGATCCCCACCTGCAGAGTTGTTGGGATTGGTTGGGCACCTGGAGCAGGGCCTGGCAGAGCAGGAGCTGGCTACCTGCTAACATGATGCTGCTTGCCATAAGTGCTCCTGGAATGAGGGTTGTCTCGATGCCATCGAGTGCCGAGATGACCCAAGGCTGGGATTCTTCACACTGCATTCCTGGAAGGTGGGAGTTTAGCCTCTGTTTGCATGCCTCTAGGGGCAGGAAACTCACTCCTGTCTAGTTGGATAGCTCTGCTACAAGCTGATCTTCTATGGTGTTCAAACTTGCCTCTGTGTGGGCCTCCTCTCTGAGGTCTCTAGTTGTGCCCTCAGGGCCACCAGGACCAGATTTCCCTCCACTCTCTTGGGGCGTGACAGCCTGCTTCTCTGAGCCAATGAGAACCAGAATGGAGTAGGTAGCCCAACCTCCCTCCCCCTGCCCCTTGAAGAGCTTTCTGACCTTGTTGGCCAGGCTGGAAGGTTTGAGAGCTGGCAGGCAGCACGAGAGGTTATCCCTGGGCATGCTAAGTCTGTCTCGGCTGAACCAGGGCTGGATCCGCGGCGGAGGACCAGAACATGGCTGGGCCCAGCGTGGAGACCGGAGTGTGAGCTGTCCAGTCTCCCGGGCCCAGCTGTGGGTCCAGCTCCCCTGGTTACAGCTGGGTCTGGGGGCCTGACAGCAATTCCTGCCTCACAGGGTTCTTCTAAGATTTAAATGGACAGAGATATTTTAATGTCTAACATGGTTTTTGGAATCTGCTAATAATCATTTTTTGGGAACCCATAACCAGTGAATGGGTTAATCTGTTCTGGAGAGAAGCTTCAAACGAGCCAAGCTTTTAAACATTCATTACTCTTTCAGCTTCAAGGTTTTTAAAAAAAATTATTTTATGCTTCTTTTAAAATTCATCAGCTTAGGGCAAGCTGGCTGCCTTAATAACAGCTAAGGTTCTGCCAATAACAGATACTCCTCCGGCAGGGAGGCAGCATCAGAACAGTATATGGAGACTTTCAGTCTTCCTTTTGGTCCTCAAGCGAGGTCAGACACCTCTAGACCCTCTTCCATGGCTTCCATATGTCCCGCCTTCCCTGCAGGGGAGGGCCATTGAAGGGAGGGCAAACACAGACCCCGAAGAAAGAAGGAAGTGGGCCATATTCCCACCCCACTGTGTTCCAGGTTTGGATAAAATTTGGGTTTACTTTTCCCACTTTTGTTCTCATTTCCATCATACATTACTATACTCACAGACATCGTGGCAGCAGAGACAGAGGAATGCATAGACGGGAGAGGACAGAACCCCTAGTCTTTCCCTTTCATTCTGGTCCTGAACTAGTTATGGAATCCTGAACTTGGAAGAGACCTCAGAGATTGTCCAACTGAGCTGGCTGCCCAGGATAGGGATGCTATGGTTTAAATGTTTGTGTCTGCCACCCCCCCACCCCTGCCCCGACCCAAATTCATATGTTGAAACCCTAGTCCCCAAGGTGGTAGTATCAGGAGGTGATTAGATCATGAGGGTGGAGCCCTCGTGATTGGGATTAGTCCCCTTATAAAAAAGACACGGGGGTCCGGCCCAGTGGCGTAGCAGTTAAGTTCACATACTCTACTTCACCAGTTTGGATCCTGGGCGCGGACCTATGCACTGCTCATCAAGCCATGCTGAGGAGGCGTCCCAAATAGAGCAACTAGAAGGATGTACAGCTATGACATACAACTATCTACTGGGGCTTTGGGGAGGAAAAAAAGGAGGAAGATTGGCAATAGATGTTAGCTCAGGGCCAATCTTCCTCAAAAAAAAAAAAAAGCATCAGTTTAAAAAAAAAGACACAGGGAGCTCCCTCATCCTGTTCCACCATGTGAGGACACAACGAGAAGTCTGCGACCTGGGAGAGGGCCCTCCACCTGACCACGATGGCACTCTGATCTCAGACTTCCAGCCTCCAGTACTGTGAGAAATAAATTTCTGTTGTTTATAAGTCACTCAGTCTGTGGTATTTTGTTACAGCAGCTTGAATGGACTAAGACAAGCGATCACTGCCAGAGGGGTCCCTGGAGGGGGTGTGGTCATTCAAGTCCCCCGACAGACACTTCCTTGCTGGGGAGCTCATTACCTTGCAGAGGGCTCAGGAGTGGGGAAAGATCACTGAAGCAAGAAGAAATGTGAGTTCTAGTCTTGCCTGCACTGCTGAGCGGCTTTGTGACTTTGGACGAGGTGCTCCCCCTCTCTGCATCTCCATTTCCTCACGTGCCAAATCAGCGGGCTGGACCAGCTGATACTAATGATCTAGAAGGCATCATGGCTTGGGTGCTTCATATGCACTAGATTCTGAGTTAAGTGCATCACGTAAGTGATCCTTTTTACTCTCCCAACAACTCTAATTTTCTTTGGAAAATCCAAGTGTCAATAAAGATCATATTAAATCTGAGGCCTTTTGTGTATCTGAAAGTTATTCCAGCCACACTTTTACATATTTGCAGACATCAGCCTCTTGATAAAGAGCAGGAATTTCCAATTAGATACAATATCAGTCAGGATTAGGTGTTGCTACATGTAACAGAAATCCCAAAGCAACAAGGGCTTGAACACACAAGGGTTTACTTTATTACATAAAAGTAGTCAGGATGTCGGCGGGTGCGGTGGTGCAGGGCTGGTGTGGAAGCTCCAGGAATTCACCAAGGACCTGGGCTCCTCCCGTCTTTATGCTCTGCTACACAAAACGTCCATCCTCAGGGTCACCACATGATCCAAGAAGACTCCTAGAGCTCCAACCCTCACAGCTCCACTGGAGGCAGAAGGAAGAGGAGGAAAGGAAGCGCCGAAAGGAGTGTACTTCCACTGAGTCAGCTCCCTTTAGGCAGTCTTCCTGGAACGCCCACAAGTCACTTCCATTTGTATATCCTTGGCCAGAACTCAGTCATGTGGTCACATCTACCTGCAAGGGGAGGATGGGAAATGTAGTCTTTTAACTGGGCACATTGCTACCCTGAATAAAATCTGGGTTCTGTTCATAAGGAAGAAGGGAAGGAACACTGGCTGGCAAATGGGAATCTCTATTACAGATGCCTATGTGCAAAAATCTGTATGTATAATCACAGACCAAGGAGACCATTGTGTAGATGTCTTAATGTAGCTATTGGAACCTGAAACATAAAATACCAATGGTTGTATCAGCTGGGATTCTTTTGGTTGCAAGTGACAGAAATCTCATCTCCAACTGGCTTAAACAATAAGGACATTTATAAGCCCACGTATTTCACTTTGTGAGGTAGGATTAGCTTCAGGGTTGGTTGACTCAGCAGCCCAACAATGTCATCAAGCCCGCAGTCCGTCCACCTATCTGTTTTCTCGTCTTGGTGTTGGCTTCGTCAGAGGCAGCTGGCTACACTGGTTCCAGGAATCACATCCCGATCTAATAATGTCCAGGCAAAGACAAGAGAACACTATTTCCAGGGACTCTCTCTTACAAGCTACAAAATGTTCTCAAAAGTCTCTCAGGGCTCAGTGGCCTGCACTGGATCATAATCTACTCCTGGACAAATCACCGGCCAGGGGCAAGGGCAACCGGACCATGTCTGGAGCTGGGATCAGTTCCCTGAAGCTCCTGGCCACCTAGGGCAGTAGGAGATACCTGAACAAAATTGGGGTTCTGTTAGGAGTGGCCAAAAGAGGAAGCATGCTGGTAGGCAGCCAGTAGTGTTCATTACAGTCTGGAGGTGAGTGTTATCATCTCCATTTTGCCGCCAGGGGATTGAGGCTCAGAGAGGTGAAGTAACTTGTTTGAGGTTAAATGGCCAGTGAGCAGCAGAGACGGAACCTGAACCAGGGAGGGCCGTCCCAGCTGTGACGCGCTCAGCAACACGCCCTGCACCCAGAGAGGGCAGGGGTCTCCAGAGTTGCCTCTGTCAGTGCTTTCCAAACTTCAGCCATTTGTCCACCACGTTTGGGACATTTCCCTCGTATTTAGTTATATCTGCCTGATGATTTATGCCATGTTTTTATTTAAATAATATCACCTTTATAATTTTTGTTCAAATAAACTCACAATTTTTACATAAACAATTGCATTTAAAAAGGAAACAAAAACACTGACAGAAATGGAAACCTAGTACTGCTTGCCAGAAATAGAAGGTAAATCATAGAAAGAAATACAATGAAAACAAGCCCTCTTATTCATTCTAGAGAGAGATCGTTCCCGGATAGAGGTGCTGAGCTCCACGTCCTCTGTCTCTGTTAGGAAGAGTGACCAGGCATGACGAAGGCGTTCAAGACTTACCAGCAGCAGGCGGAGGCTTCCTCCTCTATGAAATAAGGACTTAAGAGAAGAGAAAACAGCAGTGCTTCCTTCTGATGCAATTCCATATCACGCAGGGCTCCGCCACGCACCTCTGAAATCACCCCACAGGCCGTTCTTTGAGCAAACTTAACTTGGATTGAAGCCTGATCCGTTAGCGACTGCGCATTACACACGACGGCCAGCTCTCGGGGGCGCGCAGCCATGAGCGATGGTTCTCGGGCATCTGCGGCGGAGCCGGGTGGGCTGGTCCGGGAGGGAATCGATCCAGGGACCCTTCTGTCTACTCGGGAACAGGGTTGGCAAGCTTTTTCTATAAAAAGTCAGAAAGGAAACACTGTAGGCCCTGCGGACCACGCAGCCTCTGTCCCAATGACTCAGTGCTGCTGTTGGAAAGTGAAAGCAGCACAGACCCCGTGAACGGACACGCAGGGCTGTGTTTCAATAAAACTTTATTTGTGAACACTGTTTGCATTTCATGTGATTTTACATGAAATTCATCATGAAATAGTATTCTTCATGAAATAGTATTCTTCTTTTGATTTTTTTTCAACCATTTGAAAATGTCAAAACATTCTTAGCCCTAGGGCCAAACAAAATTAGGCGAAGGACGGGACTTGACCTGAGGACGGCAGTTTGCTGGCCCCTGGTGTGATACAAAGGCCGTCACTGCCTCTGCCAGGGCTGGCTGCCTGGGTGTGTGGCCTGTTTAGTTGCACAGGGCCCTGCACACAGAAGGGCTCACACCTGGCCGAACACTGTGTCCTAGCCATCTTGAAATTATTAATTCTGTTTGAACAAAGGACCCCGCATTTTCATTTTGCAGTGGGCCCTGCCGATTGTCTAGCCAGTCCTGGCCTCTGCTCACGAGATGTGTAGAGACCTAGAGAATTACCTCCCCACAGCGGTCTCACTGGTGCGTGCTCTCCTCATGGTGATGGCAGAACTCAAGAAGCTAAGTGGAAACACTTAGGTTTTCTTAAGGTCTAGGCCTGGAACAGGCCCGCTGTCACTTCTGTGCACCTTCTGTTGGCCACAGCAAGTCACATGGCCAAGCCCAAAGTCAAAGAAGGGGAAATATACCCATTTTTTTTTAATGAGAGGGACTCTAACATCACATGACAAAGGACTTGGATGAAGGGAGAGGTGAAGAATTGGGGCCAATAATGCCATCTACCACCAACCCTGTCAGGCTGTGTTAATCATTCTGGCTGTTTGCGCACCTCCAGTATCAAAGAACTCATTACTTCGTCCTCTCGTCCGTAAGCTTTATTAGTCCCCTGTTCCATCAGCCTAGGCAGAGGCAAGGACAAAAGACTCATGTGTGTGTGATTTCAGGGGCAGCCGTACCAAATAGACTGTCTTCCCCTCTATGGGAGCAGGGAGACAAACAGCACAGGACTGATTTCATTCTTGTAGAAGCCAGAGACTAGAAGTAGCTGGCATTTCTGATGTATGAGCCAGCATGCCAATCTCCTCCTACTAGATCCAGCCAGCTCCCTTTCCTGGAAGAGGCCTCTTGGGGATCTCAGTACCTTGGATAGCACCTTCGTGCTGCAAAACTGGAGAAGAAACATATCTGGCTCACATTCTACTTTGGGAATTCTTTCTAGGTTTCAAACACATTTGAATAAACAGAGTGAGTCCACAAACATATATCTGACTATACCACTTCCCTGCTTAAAGTCCTCTCCGGGCTCCCACAGCCCACGTTTGGCTTCATATCATGGCCCTCTGGGACCTGGCCACCACCTGCCTACACACTGCATTTCCTGCCACAGCCTGCTCACTGAGCATCTGGACACATCGGTCATCTTCCGCCTATAGGCTTTTGCACCCGCTGTCACAACTGTGGCGGTCACCAGTGTGATATGCCATCTCAAACACTTCTAAACAAAAAAGAAAAATTATTGGCTCATGTAATTGAACCTGGTGGAGGAGGGAGCCGCAGGCATGCAGAGGTGCCTTTGAGGATATGCTTTCCTCTGGGTTGGCTCCACTCTCAGGCAGGCACTCCCCTCGTGGTGATCAGTAGCAGCTCCAGAGGAAAAAGACAGTGTCTTTTCTAGACATTCCAGCGAAGGTCCCAGGGCTGACTCTCATTGGCTGATTGGGGTCATGTGTCCACTATTAAACCAAGGGCCGCAGGAGCTGGAGTGTGCCGATGTCAGGCCTGAATCATAAACCCATTCCTGTATCTGGGAGGATGGGGTTAGTTAGCTTCACTTAAACCACAGGGATTGAGAGAGGAGATTCCCCAGAGGAAAGTAAGGGGGCGGTTACTAAATGAAGGGAAGAACAGAGCTGGGAAGCCAAGACGACAGACGTCCCCGCCCTCTGGTTACTCTCTCTGGAATGTTTCCCTGTCTCCTCTACCTGGCAAACTCCCACTCACCCCCCCAGCTCCACCTCTAGTGTCACCCCCTCCTCCAGACCCCTCACCACACCCTAGAGTAAGCCACTCCTTTCTCTGTGCGTCCAGCCCATCACATTACCTTATGCTGCCAGGTGTCTCGTGGGGCCACCTGCCTCTGGAAGATGTTGACAAACATGGCCAAACTCCCCAGTTTCAGAGCCTGTGCCAGTTCATGCCTCCCCTGATTTCTGCATGCCTCTGGCTTTCCTCCCATATGGTCCTCAGCTCCCACATCTGTGCGTGCCATCTCAGATTGGCTTCTGGTGTGCACACCTTGGTGCCCTCGCCATCTCCACACACACACACAAAAACCTATCACACTTGTGATTTTATGAGTTTAATAGCCTGACTGAGGACCTGAGGGTGACAGAGGAGCACACGGCTCACAGCAGAGCCTTCTGCCATTAGGCTGGCTCCCCACTTGCCTCCTGCCCCCTTCCACCTTTCTCAGAGCAGCACCCCACTTAGCCTAGCCTAGGCTCCTCCTGCCCCCTGCAAGGCACAGACCTGCCAGTCCAATCTGAACTTACCTACCATCCTCCCTCCTTCCTTGCTCCCCCTCCCTCCTAATTCTGGTGAATAATTTACATTGTGACAATTCTAACAGTCTGTTGAGTCTCTTTCCTCTCAGCAGGATCTGAGCTCCTTGAGGGCAGGGCTGAGTCCAGGTCACCTCTGCGTCTCCAGTGCCTAAGACGGGGCAGGGCACGGAGTAGGTGCTCAGTGGAGGCTGAATTCAAAAGCTAGTTTCCGCAAAAGGCTGCATTTAAAAAAAATCAGCAAGAATTTCTTTGGCTCTGCAGGAAGCGCAGAGAGGGTGGGTGAGTGATGATTTCAGCAGAAATGCCACAGGACGCACGGATTCTCAATTATTTATGGGGCTAAGGAGATGTGTTCCCAGAGCGCTGCGATATATTCTGAGGATGTCAGGGCGGGGTGGGAGGGACTTTGCTCCTTAGAGTCCCTGCAATCCTACTCTGCAGGTGCCAGGGAGGGGGCTTTTAGCTTCTTTTAGCAGCGATAAAGAAATGTCTGTTTTGGAGCTCAGTTCTGCTCCCGCCTGGTTACTGTTTCTCAATGTGCCGGCAAGGGTGGCGAGACGAGAGCAGGACAGCCTCCGGAGGCAGAGGGGTCTGGGTTCAAGTCCTGCTCTGTCCTGGGCCACTCTGTGCTCCCCCCTCTCTGGGCTGCCATTTTCTCATCCGTACGATGAGACCAGCACTACTTCCCTGCCGGGGGACCGGGGACACTCAGGGGAGCAGTAACCTGCATGGGCTCAGAGCCCGACACTGACACTGGGGGCACACAGCAGGTGCTCACTCGATGGCAGTCCCATGCTCTGCCTTGGCTAAGCTGGGTCCAGCTTGACCCCAGGAGGCTCTGAGTTCTTGGAATCTCCCATCAGGTGCAGAGTTTCTGGGTGGAATTTTAAAAAAGATTTATGGAAGATTTGTTTTTCATATGAACCAGTGGATAAAGGTTGTATAATTATCTGCAAGGGATTTCTTCTTGTTTGTGCAAGAAAGAGTCGCAGGGTTTTCAGGCAAGAATGTCAGAGCTTTTCTCAAGAGCAGAGGATATGTCAGTCCCAAGGACAGGAGTTGTGCTGGTCCCAGGGCCAGAGGGTGTGCTGGTCCTATAGGACATGCGCAGACTCTACAGTCGGACAGTCCTGAACTTCCGCCTTCTGCTTGGAGACCCCAGAAGCGGGTGGGGATGGAGGCAGCCTCTGGAGCCTTGTCCCATTGGTGCTGGCCCTGATTTTCCCCACAGATTTCCACTTTGGGGTACATTCTATGATGTTCATACGATCACCACAGACTGTGATCACAGAGCCATCCTAGGGTCTGGTATTCTAGAGGTGCTTAATAAATGATTGTTGAATGAATTATTGATGAGGAAATAGCCTTGGACTTGAGGTGAGATGGAGCCTGACGCAGATTTTATTCATGCTTGGCTAAGTGTCTGTTCCCTCTGAACATCAATTTCTCCATTTGCGAAAGTGAGAATAAAGCCACTGACTGGGCTGCGTGTCTGAGGACGGAGCGCGATGGTGGTTGGAGAAGCGCCCAGCACATAGTTAGCACTCAATCTGTGATGGGTTCTCCTCTGAGTGCCCAGCTGCCTTCTTCAGAATATCAGAAGTCTCCATTTTCCCTTATTCTTCCCTGAATAAATAATTTTCTCCTTAAATACTGCCTTCTAGATAAATAAAACTCTCTTATTTAATTTGATTGTTTTCCTGTTTGTTTAATTACTACCATTAAAACGTTAATGCTTTCTTGTATTTTTCATGGCAAATGGGATATTTTAGCTCCACTTTGGGTTACTGTATTTGTCATGTTTCTCCTGTTGCAAGTATCAGAAACCTGATTCAAAGTGGCTTAAGGAAAAGGGGCATTTATTGGTTTCTGTGATTAAATATTCTAGGGGGCTGCTTTAGCCAAGATGGGCTGGGATGAGTGTGCGTTTCTTGGCTCTGCTCTCCCGTGCTGCCCTCACTCTCGGGCAGAGCAGCCTTTTCCTCCCATCCTCTCCTCTCAACAGCATCATTGAAAGACCTTTCCCTTCCTGTTAGAGACACCAAGAGTCCTGGGACTTAGGTCCAAACCCTGCAGCTTGGGGACTGGGACATGCTGGCCAGCCGTGCTGGGTTCCATGCATGCAGCTGGGGCTGGGGGCTCAGCCCCATCCAAACCTCGTGGACTGCGGGGGCGTGGGGTGGGTCCCCCAGGGAGCCAGGGCAGGGTTCTGCTATCGGAGGCGGGGGAACAGCAGTAAGGATTATTACTGTTTCTATTTTACGGGTGAAGAAGCAACGTGTGTCCACTACTGTTCCATTAGCACCTCCCTCGACCCCCTCTGATAAGCTTATTTCCTCTGAAAATGGGTCCTGGGAGTCAGGTAGTCCAACTCATAAGGTCCCTTGGGAACCAGGTTGCTTGTGCCGGCTTCTGGATCTGCCCAGGGCCACAGATGGGGCCTGGTGGCTGAGGTGGTAGGGCGGGAGCGCCAAAGAAGGTTGAGGCCGGTCTTTGTCCAGCCCCTTGTCAAGGGCCCCCTTGATGATCTTGAGCAGGTCCTGTCCCGGGTCTGCATTCCCTCCTCTGTGGAATGGAAACAAGCAACCTCGTCCTCCCGGAGAGGTTTGGAGGCTCGCTGGGGTGGGCAGCACTTAATAAGCGCTCGGTGACTGCAGAGCTGACTCTGAATCTGGGTGACCTTGGGCAAGTCCCATCAGCTATTTGAGCTATAAAACAAGATAACGACAGCCCTGCACCCAGGGTCCGGCAATGCAGGAGGCGCTCAATAAGCGTTCGGAGCCTGAGAGGAGTAGGGACTTTGTAAACTATAAATATCTACCAGGTGCCAGGTCTTTTCATCAACACGATCTCACTGTTACTAAGTCCCTGCCATTTAGATGAAGAAACTGAGGCTCAGAGAGGCACACTTACTTTTCCAAGATCACACAGCTCAGGGGCAGAGCCAGGCCTCGAGCCCATGTCCTGACCACTGCTCCAGTTGCTTCCCAGGGAGCTGGGAGGCTGCTTCCACATGTAGCCCTCATCCCTCAGGGCCTGGCTCAGAGGTCACCTCTCATCAGGTCTCCCTGGGGCTCCCCAGCTGGGTTGGGACACTTCCTCGGTTTCCTCCCAGCTCCCTAGGCCCCCCATCCCAGCTCTCACGCCCTGGAGTTGTAAGTGTCCATGTGTCTGTTCTCTCCCACTGAACTGGGGGTCAGGCCTCATGCGCTCAGAGACCCTGGCCCCTGGGGTGCTGCTGGTGTGAAGACGGAGCTCGCTAAATGCAGACACAATGGTGTCACAGAGAGAGAGCTTCAGTGTCACCCCGGTCCTCCCTGTCGGACCTTGAGCAGGGCCCGGAAGCTCCTTGAGCCTCAGTTTTCTCCTCTGAAATGGAAATAGCAGTACTTTCTCAGCTGCATTGACATCAGAAGTAGTGTAAGAAGAGCAGCTAACAGTATTTGAGGGCTCACTCGTTCTACTGATTTCCTACAACAGTCTTTGAAGGCGGACACCAGAATCGCGCACATTTTATGGAGAAGCAGACTGAGAGAGGAGAACCGATCTGCCCGAATTACACAGCCGGAACCTCTGCCGTGCGTGCTCGGACTGGTGAGTGGTGTCCACAGTAATGATGAGTGTTCATGGGATAACGGAACGGGGTGCTCCACACGCTTTTCCCGCCGTGTGGGCCCCTTGGCCCTCCCTCGTTCAATACCACACTTGGCCAGAGTGCGCACCAGGCAGGTTACTGGGCTGTGGCTGGCTGCAGAGGAGAGCCTGGCTCCAAACACTGGGCCTGGGGTAGCTTCTGGAAAGAGGGGATTTGGGGCAGAACAGAGGTCTTAGCTGCCAGCCCTGAGAAGTGAGTGGGCTCATCAGATCTAATGTTCTGATCTGGAGAACTGGAGAAATCGCTGCCCACCTACATCCCACCCCCTGCCCCGTTTTCATTGCATCTTTCTCTTAGTAGAACCTCTTCCTTCTGTGGGCAGAGCTGCAGCAGCTGCCTGGGTTTCCTTCAGGAGCAGCCTCTGAAGTTGCGGGAACATTTATTGTGTGCTCCGTCGAGGAAGGCAGGGTTGAGGGAGGTGCAGCATGGGGTGGCCCAGGCATTGAACAGCCTGGGTTCAAATCCCCACTCTGACATTCACTGGCTGTGAGACATTGGCCGCATCACCTTCCCTCTCTGAAGATGGGAGCAATCAGCGGTCTCGAAAGGCCCTGGCACCCAGTGGGTGCTCAGAAATGCTTTTGCCTTCTTCCTCCCACTCCCCTTCCTTCCTGAGACGTCTGCTGGGAGCCTGCCAGGGCCCAGACGAGGCAGAGGGATCTCAGGTTCTCTGGCAGCCCTGTGGCATTTGCAGTCCAATACACAAGTCAGCGCTGATTCCAACACGAGGCCACCTCTCCCAGGCTTAGTGTCCTTGTCCCTCTGCCAGGAAACGCACTGTCATGACCTCCCTCAGCCTGGAGACTCCAGGTGAGAGACCCTCGGGAGAGGAGTGGGTGCCTGGCCTGACCGCATGCCCCACGTGCACCCCTCCACCTGCCTCCTCAGTCCCCTGGAGGAGGCCCTCTTAGGACTCGAGGGAAGCAGGAGGTCTGAGGGTGGGGACGCTTTGTTGATCTTCCTCCTCAGGCTTGGCCGAGGTCATGCACTTAGCCAGGGTGAGGTTGGAAAGTGGGGTTCCGGCACCTTGTTTTCTGCCCTCAGAGCTGGATGACTATGTCAGGGACCCCTCAGGGAACAGCTGGAGACGTTTAGAGTAAGAGGGAGGGGCCTGTGGGAATATGGGTGGGGCAGCAGTGGTGGGGGACTCAAGAGACTGTCCCACTGCACAGCCAGAGAGTGTTGGGGCTGGGGCCAGCACTGGGGAGAGTGGGGGGCAGGGGAGAGGTGCTCAGTCAGCCTTTCCGAGAGGGCTAAAGGAAAAGTAAGTTTAGGAGGCAGACTTGGACCCACTGTCAGCAAGAGAACGATTTGCCAGAGAAGTGGTGAGCTCCCTATCTCTGGAGGCGTTCAACTAGATACTCATGACAATCAAGCAGAGACATGGAAGGGCTAGGGCACCAGGACCCTCAAGGACCCTTCCTGATTCTCTGTGTCTGGGGGATATGACAGATGATCCGACTGCTCCTCTATTGGGGGTGACCTTGGCCTTGCAGAGAAGACCCCATGGTGGGAAGCCCTGAGCTGGCTTTTGGGGCCCTGTCAAGGACAGGGCACTGCAATCCTTGGTGAGGAGTCAATAATGCTTCTCTTTCCCTGATCTCAAGGGTGGCAGCTGTTGACTCTCCCGCAGCTCAGCATCTGCTTCTGACAGATTCGTGGAAGGTCATGTTCCAGGAGCTGCCAGTGACCGGAGAGCAGACAGGCAGCTCATTACTTAAGGGTGAAAGGATGATGAAGATCAGGGGGCTGTGGGAAGGCAGCTGAGTGAGGTGGCCCCCTGGAGAGGTTGGGATCCTACGGGAAGCATTCCAGGCAGGACCAGGCGAGCTGGGAGTATGGAGCAGCAGGGGCGGCTTCCTCGGAAAGGTGGTGTGAAGCACAGTCCTGTAGGACGGGAAAGACTGGGGAGAAGTGGAGAGACATTGCAGGCAGCCCCTAAACCTGAGACCACTGCCAGAGGCTGGATTTGTCAACACTCACCTGGTTGCAGCTGCTACAAGTGGGATGAAGCCTAAATGGGATTTTTTTTTTTTTGTGAGGAAGATCGGCCCTGAGCTAACATCTGCCATTCCTCCTCTTTTTTTTGCTGAGAAAGACTGGCCCTGGGCTAACATCCGTGCCCATCTTCCTCCACTTTATATGGGATGCCGCCACAGCATGGCTTGACAAGTGGTGCGTCGCTGCACGCCCGGGGTCTGAACTGGCGAACCATGGGCTGCCGCAGCGGAGCGTGGGCACTTAACCGCTTGCGCCACCAGGCCAGCCCCCGGGATTTTTTTTGTGTTGTTCACATAATTGAGAAGTCCAGAGTTGGCTTCAGGCATAGCTAGATCCAGATTCTCAAATAATGTCCCTATCTCCTTCCATTACTCGTCTGCTTTCCCCATGCCTTGTCTCAAGGGGTTCTCCCAGTGATGGCCACCAGCAGCAATTTCTTCCCCAATAGCTCCAGAATAAGTATCAAGAATGGTCTCATTGTTCTGGCTGGGGCCATGCCCACCCCTGATACCCCTTAGTATCTGATATCTCACCTTCTGATTATCTTGCTCCACACTAGCCTCACCCAAAGATAGAACCATCTCCCTGGATGGCTCCCCTGGACCCTGTGGCATGGGTCTGAAGCAGAGGCTGGATTCAGATGGCGGCAGGATTCCCTATAAGCTAGTCTGCAACATCCAGAGAGAGACAAAAAGGGCTCTGTTTACCCCCAAATAAAAGGCCCTGGGCTGTTGCCACTGAAAACAAGAACCAGTTCCCGGGTCACCAAAGGCAAAGGCAAAAGTAACAATTTGAAAAAAATATCTTGTATTTGCTTAGTTCTACAATTTACAAAGTTCTCCCACATCTGTTATCTCATTTGATGCTTCCACCAGACTTACTAGGAAGGTGTGATTCATATTTTTCAGATGAAAAAATTGAGGCTTAAAGATTAGTGACTTGCCCAGGGTCACACAGCTAACGAGTGCGGGAGCCAGCCGGAGGCCAGCTTCTTATCTCCAGAAACCTGCTGTTTAATGACTGACATGTGGAGGGGCCTGCTCAGTGAGTGAGTGTGTGTGTGTGTGTGTGTGTGTGTGTGTGGTAGATGACAATGAAGTCCTTACATCTCTGTAGGCCTCAGTGACCCCATGTACTGGGATTCTGCTGGACAGAGAGACCACTGAGGGCAAGTATGCTTGCCTCCAAAAGTCTTTACTGATGATACAATTGAGGCCCAGAGAAGCCAGGCGCCTGCCTGAGGTTGCAGCAAACGGCAGGCAAGCTGTGATGAACACCCAGGGCTTCTGTCTGCGCCGAGGACCTCTCTCTCACTCACTCAGCCCTGTCCTCCACGGGCCTTGCCTCCTCAGCTGGCTCTCACAGGCTCTGAAGGAGGGATCTCAGCTGCTTCCCCCACATCCTCACCTTTCCATGCTCCAGGCTGCAGAGCTGGGCCCAGGGACCCCAGGGGCTTATGGGGACTAGTCCCAGCCCAGACTTGCTGTATTGGATTGTGTCGTGGACCTTTGCTGGTCTTTGGCCACCCAGCCTCCCTGCCCTCTTCCTGCGCTGTAGGTGGGGTTGTCCCTGGGCCATCCGTCAATGTGCGTGGGTTCTCCAGGCCAGGCCAGCGATGTGGCCTTACTCCAGGGGTTTTGAATCACAGGGAGATTCTGCCAGAGGTCCTTCATCACAGTGGTGGCACCTGGTAGAGAGTAGAAGGGTTCGCTCCCGCTGGGCCCCCCGAGCTGCTCCAGCATCTGCTGAGCTCAGTCCACCAGCTTTCCCTTCATTTTCAGGAGCTCCCTGACATCCTTCCAATAGATCAAGTTCCCTCAAGTCAGGGCTTAGGGCTTTCAGCCAAGGACTCCCGATGATGCGGACAGAAACCCAAGTAGTTAGTGGGAGAGACAGTATTTCCCAAAGCCTTCCCCAGAGCGACTCAGTGCACACTTATTGAGCACCAACTGTGTGCTAGCCCCTAGGCACTGGGGCTCCAGAGAGGCATCATCCTCCTTGGCAGCCTGGAGGAGCTCATAGTCTGTGGGCAGGGGAAGGAGGCAGCAGAGGGCCAGGGACCAGTGTCAGCGCTGTGCCTGCGTCTCCCATGCAATAAACTCCCAACTGCTAATTCAATTGGCACCCATAAGGGTTTGCTCCTGCTTATTCTCATTTCCCTTAAAAAAATCAATAAACTGCTCATGATGTCTTTAATAGAGACTAAATCAGAGCTTTTTATAACCTTGTTATGGGGTTGGCATTTTCAACATTTTCCTCCTTAAAGCTAAAGTCGGGTTAATGTGGCGTCCTCTGGGAATCAGACGTGGACCGAGACGATTGGTTAATGACAAATTAACCAATAATCAATCTGCATTTGGCAGTTTACCATTTCCAGAGCCTCCTGGGCGCCTCACAACAACCCTGCAGTTTAGATGACCGTGCTCAGAGATGGGAAGGAACTTGCCTAAACTCACACAGCCAGGGTGGAATTTGGTTTGATCTCAGATCTGCCTGACTCCTCAGCCCTGGTGTCTTCTGTTAAACAGTGCAGACGAGGAGCTAGAACTCTGGGAGCTGCAGGGCGATGGGGCTGGGAGGCGATGTTTGCTGCAGGGAGAAGGCCTAGGGATGGGCAGTTACTTGCAGGTGGATAAGCATCCATGTTCCCACACTGCCCCCTTGTGGCCTCCCCATGCCTGGCCTCGGGGTGTGTGAGCGTTGAGCTGGGAGTTTCAGGCTGGTGGCTGTGGGAAGGTTTGGGGAAAACTTCCTGGTGGGGCAGCCCCTGCTTTTGGACAGCTGAGTGTTAAAGCCTTCTAGAACAGATAATAGATGTCCATGTATTTGCTTGTTTGTGGGAAAAGTGTTCATCCATTAATTCATTCAACACGTCTCCAGAGAGCCCTGCACACCCCAGGCTGGAATGCTGATGACCCGGCACAGCCCTTGCCCTCAGGGAGCCTCCAGCCTCGTGGGAGGGTCAGACCCACAGGTAGACACCCACGATGCAGGGAGATGTGGGCACCGTGAAGCCACGCCCAGGGCATCCTGGGAGCCCTAACCCAGGTGGGAATGGGGAGTGAAGGGGGGGACAGGGAAAGGGTGGTGAAGGTGGTAACAGGTGGGGTGAGTGTTGGAGGGGAGCTGGGGTTGGATGGCACAGAGGGCAGAGCCAGGTCTGCTGTGAATCTCATGGTCCAAAGTCTCAGGGCCCTCACTTTCCTGGGCTCTGGACTTCTGGCCCAGCCTGGTAATTAGACCAGAACACCATTTTGTGTTCTTCTCCTTCAGGAGATCAGCCCCAAACTGTGTAAGCTTCAGGGCCTCCACCAAACCTGGCTCTGCCCCCCGACGAACAGGGAGCCACAGCGGGGTGCACGGGAATGTAGGGACGGCAGAGCCTGAGGGCAGGGCAGCATGGTGGGGGAGCAGCAGAGGATAAAACGATAGAGGCAGAGAGTGGCAGGTCGGCCCCCTAAGAAGTGTGGACTCTGTCCTGAGGGCAATGGGGTCCCATTAAAAGCTTTTGAGCAGAGCATTGGCCAGGCCACTTCTGAGTTGGAAAGTTTTCTACAGAACAAGGAGCTCTCCCAGGGCAACCCCCAGACCCAGGCAGAGGGACCCCTGTCACAGTTCCCACGCTTTGGAAGACCCTGCTCTGGCCCTCCAGCTGCGCTGCTCTCCACGGGCGAGGAGTCCACGGGCCCAGGAGGATGTGCCCACCTGGAGCCCTCAGCCGACCCCTCTTCCAGGTCACACCCTGGGGAACCGGGACCCGAGCCCATGATCTGCACAGGCCTTGCCCCAGCTCCAGCCTCCAGAGCGTGGACCATGCTGACCTGACGGTGTGTGCATGGCTAAGCCCAAGGGTGGCTATTTTGGGGGTGTGGAGAGGGAGTTGGAGGAGCCTGATGGAGGGCAGCAGGCAGTTGTAGGTAGGGGAGGGCAGCCGCCTCTGCGGCCTCTCTTGGTGACCTTCCTTCTCTCCACAATGACCTATGAGCACCGTGTGCTGGGCTAGCCCAGGGCCAGGCCAGGCTGGGTCTCCTGGGCCAGCTGAGCTCTGTAGGCCTGGGTGCTGCTGGCAGGAAGTGTCAGGAATGGGTCCTGCAGGCGGGTGTGGAATCCAGAGGCTGGGGCTGCACACAGGCACGAGGGGTGTTCTGCGAGGAGCCAGGCTGAGGACAGACACCAGGCCAGACAGGGGAGACAGAGTCCCAGGGCTAACAGTGCCTGGTCTAGAGATATGTGGTGGAGGGAAGGGCAAAGGAGGGGGCCAAGACCCCATGCCGGCACGAGGGGCCCACTGCTCTTGTTTCTTGGTTCTTGGTGTGTAGTACAGGAGTAGGTCAAGTGGCTTAAGGGTCCAGGGCTGGGGCAGCAACACGAGAGGAGAAGCCACTCTCAGGGCTGGGAGCCTTATCTGGGGGTGGCAGTGTGGCCTATCTCTGGCAATCTGGTCTCTGGGACACAGGCCAGACCTCCTGTTCCCTCAAGAATGGGATTCCCAGCATGTCTGCAGCCCCCAGGAGGTAGCAGGAGGCTCCCCAAGGGCGGGGAGGAGGCGTTCCCCTGGCCCAGTCTGGTAATTAGACCCTTCAATTGCAATTACGTTTGCAATTAGCTCAGCTGGTAATTGGAACTGGAGGTGCTAATTTCTGTCCTTCACGGAAGCTCCCTCTGAATTGGCTTTGCTTATCCATCCAGGGTGCAGGGCAGTGCTCTGGGAGCACTGGGCTCTTGGGTGGGAGCGATGCTCACACAGCCCAGGGCTTGGTTCAAAGTGAAGCATTTGGTTCTCCTGGACCCCTGTGATGGGACATTCTGGGCACAGCAATGGGATGTTTTGTACTCTTCCCTTGAGCGTGGGCTGGCCTAGTGACTTGCTTCTAACCTATAGAATATGACAAAGGTGACCAGTGTCACTTCCATGATAGGTTACAAAAGATTGTAACTTCTGGCTTGGTAGCAGACTCTCTTTATTGCCTCTGGCTTGCATGCTTTGATGACGTCAGCTGCCATGAGAGGGAGGCCCGCTCAGCAAGGAACTGATCCACAGCCTGTGAGGAACAGAACGCTGCCAGCGACCACGGAGTGAGCCTGGCAGCCAACCTTTCCCTAGGCGAGCCTTCAGATGAGACAGAGACCCTGGGCTGACACCTTGATTGCAGCCTCCTAGGAGATTGTGAAGCAGAAAATCCAGCTAAGCAGGTCCCAGATTCCTGACCCTAGAAACTAAAGATAATAAACTGAGATAATAAAAGTATGTTGTTTTCAGCTGCTGGTTTTGGGGTAATTCATTATATAGCAATAGGCAACCAGTACATAGACAAACTACTAAATTAAATATGCTCTATCCTTTGACTTTGACAAAGTATACTTTAAAAACTACCTGGAAGGTTAGGTTCAAATCTAGAATCTTTGAACTCCTTAGAGTTCTGCACCAGAACATAGTCGGTGGGGAGAGCTGGACCTTGGCATGGGGCTACCCTCCTTCTCTTCCCACCCTGACTCCATCCCACATCAGGTCTTGTATGTGCCCAAGGGTTAAAACTGCATACATACCCCTCTGCACGTAGCCTCCCCAGGGCTGAGCCACGTGCGTACCATCGGCGTGGTCTGCCCTCGTGAGGCGGGATCTGGGGAAAGGCCTGCACAGGTTCCGAGAACTGGGCTTTAGCACCATTTGGCCAAGGAAATCCAGGGTTCAAATTCCTCCAAGTGTGGTCTAGAAGAGAAGGATGGGCTCCTGGTGGGCACATCCTCTCGCCGCCACGGACTCCTCACCCTGTGAGATGCAGCCTAAGGTCCAGGGCAGGATTTTCCAAAGCTCAGGGACCACAGCAGGTGCCCCTCGTGCCTGAGTCTGAGGGTAGTCCTGGGAGGGCCCCTTGTTCCCACCTTCTCAGACAGGGCTGAGGCACCCCCAGGGATATTCGAGAACAAAAACCACCCTAGACAGAGAGGGAGGAGAAAGGGGATTACATAATACCAGTCCAGGGGTCACTGGGGCCCACTCTGTGCCGAGCACTTGCCAGGCCCCAGCCACCAATGATCTGGAGGACACAGCGCCTGCCTTCCCAGTTAGTAGGGGAAGATATCACTCTAAGCAGACCCAGGCCTTCTCCCCAAGCATACGGGCTCTTGAAAAGCTGTACACAACAGAGGTTTTGGTTCACCAGTCCCTCGTGAGTTAGAATCCACCAAGTACCTATTACATGACAGGAGCTGGCTGTTAAGCAGGAAGGGATTTATTAGCACAGGGGCTATTAGGAAGCTCACAGATTTGTGCCAGAACTGGCTGGCCGGAGCTGCTGCATCCCGCCCACCAGCCTGAGGCACGGCTGCCTAAGCCCATCGCTTTCTGCACGGAGCTTATTTGTAAATCAAAGGTGCTCACTGCCTTTGATGGGGAAATTCTAAGTCACGCGTCTGTGCACGACGGGCGAAGGAGGCTGGGAAATGCAGCCGTTTGCATTCTGCATTGGGCAGGAGGAATTCACAGTAGAGGAAACTGAAAAAGTGAGCGAGTGCTCACAGATTTGGGCAGCCATGATTGACAGTTGCCTGCCACGGCAAGAAGGACATGGAATAACAAGCTGAGCAGGAATAGATCCAGCGGTCTTAACTCAGCAATGTGCAGAAGGGAAGCATTTACATTTTCTTCTAATAACATGTCACTTTTGTTTTCAGAGGCCACTGATTTGAGGAAGCAGGATGGATCTGATCCTGCCAAATAAAGGATTTTCAATCCTTCCAACTTTTTGCAAGTCACATTCTATTTCAATTTTGGGTAAATATTTAAACAACCCCACAAATGGATGCTCACTCTGGCAGTCGCTGCAGTTTATAACCTCCAGCTCAGGACTCCCTCCCCCTTCTTGCTGGTTTGTCACCCTCCCCCGTGTAGCTTTTGCCTGCATATTACCAAAAAAAAAAAAAAAGGATTCCGGAATATAAAAATAAGATTGCAAAATCAAAACCAATCAATGTTTATATTTAAACATATTCTGCAAGCAGTAAAATTATGCCAGCTGGTGAACTGCAATTGAAAAAAACACTAATAGAGTCATTTAAGGGGGGGTCTGAAAACATTGTACTCTATTGACAAGGTGTGGAGTAAGTCCTCCCTGATTAGCGTACCTGTACAGAAAGGACCTTCATCAGACATAAAACTACAGGTGTTTTTTAAACTTGGAAACCTTTACCATCTTTGGTGACATGTAAAATAGTTATTTACTTTAGAATTTTGGGACTTTTAAAGCAAGTATTTACTAGGTACCACATGGGTTCTGGCACTTTGTATACGTGATCTCATCCAGCCCTGACTCAATCCTTACACTAATGGTCATTCCCGTTTTACAGATGGGGAAACTGAAGTACAAATGAATAAGTAACAGGCTCCAAAGTTCCCTTAGAACTTGAACTGGAGCCAGAATTCAGATCTTAGGGTTTTGAGGTCGAGAGAGGAGTGAGGGTCCTTCCTAGTAAAAACCTTGAGACCCGCAGTTTACATATGCGCTCTCTTCTTACCTTGGGTTGAAATAGAATTTGGCTTTGTCAGCAATGATATGGTGGGCCTAACCACACTTTCAGAGAAGTGAGGACAGGGGCCTTAATCCACACTCCACAGCCGTAAGAGTAATTTTGGTCTGGTTCAGAGTTTCTTGTGCTTGAAACAGGTATCGCAATTTTATACATCACTTGTGATCCATGGCGGACCAAAATTGATACTTCTAGATTATCAAAATCAAAATCAGAATCTTTAAAAAATAATTCATGGGCTAGACCCAGTGGCCTAGTGGTTAAATTTGGCACGCTCCACTTTGGCAGCCCGGGTTTGGTTCCCGGGCGTGGACCTACACCACTCGTCTGTCAGTGGCCATCCTGTGGTGGCAACCCACATACAAAAAGAGGAAGATCGGCAGCTGATGTTAGCTCAGGATGAATCTTCCTCAGCAAAAAAAATAAAAATAAAAAAAGTTCGTGACCTTGTGGATATGGAGATATGAAATCCCTGTTGAGACCTCTTCTTTGCCTCTATCAGTTACCGTAGATACCAATTGGTGAATGGATTACCCAGAAAACAGCTCACAACCAGAACATTCTTAGCATTTCTTAGTGCCAGGTCCTGCCTGCAGCAAGGGTTTGATGAAGCCAAATCTGTGGAATGGCTGTTGTCACTGGGCAGAAGGAGACTCCTACCGGTATGCTTTCCCATGAAGTTCGGTGGGCTGTGCAGAAGGGGAGGTGGGTCTCTTGTTGCCCAGTTGGACAGCTGGCTAGCATCAAGACCCGGCCCACCTCTGCGGCCTGAAGCATGGCACGGGGCCACAGAGAGACGGCATAGTGTCTTGGTGATACAGCAACTCAGGCAGGGCATGAGAATGTGCCTGCCCCCTCCCAGCACATCCCATGGAGCCCAGGTGGGCTTGGCAAGTGTATTTGTAACCTAGAATCAATCTCATCTCAGAAACAGGGTGGGTGGGACCGGCTGCCCCTCTGAGAGACTAGCTATTTTTATTTCCATTGTACGTTTGGTGAAACTGACACGCAGAACATCCTTCCCCATTTGTCTTGAGAGATTGCCGACATCAGGATTTGTGACCACTGAGAATATCCCAAATTAAAAGTAGTTTTTATGGAATCGTGAGTTGAGCTGAGCTATGGTTGACAAGTTATACTTGGTAGACATTTAAGATATTGTATTTTGTAGATATTTAACTAAGCATTTATTCATTTTTTTTAATTTACATTTTTCTTTTCATATTTTGGAGGCTCTGAATTTTTTTTTTTCAGGTCCCAAATGTCTTTGTAGGTCTTGTGCTTATAGTGACTAATAGAAGGAACGGCCCTGCCAGCAGGGGGCATTCCTGCCCACTGGCTGTGGTTAGAAACTCAAGATTTTGTCAAAGTGTAATTTTCAAAAGATTAAAAACACGACTTGTACAAATGTGTGGTCAACACGTGCCAGAGATTAATTTAACCCATTAGTGAGTGAACAAGCAGGATGGCAGAGCTGGCTCAAAGAAGTATCTGAGGGATGGCTGTATATCTGGAAAGGAAGAATTTTGAAATAAGATTGATAAACTAGACACAAAACTGGTCAGTGTCCTACAGGACAATAAACCATAACCTTTGGTGTTATCTTTTCTACTGGATGGAAATCATTTGCATTTCTATTGGGCCAAAAGAAAATCATGTGCAACTTATCAATCTTCCACAAGTTAACATGTAACTTTGCAGCGTCTGGTCCCCAATCAATAGCAAATAGTAAATCTACAGAGAGACTTTCCCCTAGAGATTCAGATAATCCTGGTTGGGCCTGCTAGCTACACTCCCACATGACACTCAGAGGACATGCTGTCACCCTTTAGCCCGATTTTCAAGTTTTGGATAAATTTTCTTAACAAGAGAAAAGGGGTTTTGTGGGGCAAGTCCTTGCCAGGGTCAGAGCTGGCCCCAGGGCGAGGGTGCCAGGCAGGTAAATGGCTTGGCAGCCCTTCAGATCTATGCCTCACAAGCTCAGGTCAACATTTATTCAGTAGGGTCAGGGGAGAACTGATTTTTCTGTTAATAAAAACTATATATAGAAAGAAAGTCATTACTCCTTCACATCCGTGGTCCCAGTGGAGTCAGTTCTGAAAATACTCAGCAAAACATTTCCCAATTTTTTGTAGTTATAGTTCTTTTCTTAGGCTGCCTTTGGGCAGTGTCCAAATCAAATAACCTAGTTGGAGGCATAATAAAGAGTTTTAATTTTAGATAATACATGTTTTTTTGGTAACCAGGATGATTTTTATCTACAAGTAGCAGGAACGACTGGGTTTCTGGATTTCAGCAGATGTCACTGTGGACTCCAAGCTCGCTCTGGCTGCACATGTCTGTGGTAAAGTGACCAGAATAGGCAAACCCATGGAGACAGAAAGGAGACCGTGGCTGTCAGGGGCTGGGAGAGTGACTGCCAGTGGGTGTGAGGTTTCTTTTTGGGACGATGAAAGTGTTTTGGAATTAGACAGTGGTGATGGTTGCACAACTTTGTGAATATACTAAAAAGTACTGAAGTGTATACTTTAAAAGGGTGGATGTTATGGTATGTGAACTATATCTCATTAAAAAAAAACAAACCCGGGGCCGGCCCGGTGGCGCAAGCGGTTAAGTGTGCGCGCTCCTCTGCAGCGGCCCGGGGTTCGCTGGTTCGGATCCCGGGCGCGCACCGACGCACTGCTTGGCAAGCCATGCTGTGGTGGCGTCCCATATAAAGTGGAGGAAGATGGGCACAGATGTTAGCCCAGGGCCGTCTTCATCAGCAAAAAAAGAGGAGGATTGGCGGATGTTAGTACAGGGCTGATCTCCTCACAAAACAAACAAACAAACAAACAAACAAACCCACAGAACGGTCAGCGCAGCAAGGGATTTCAAAAACATTCCATAAGAGGGTACCATTTACTTTGTTGCAAGTGTAGGGCTCAATGCCTGTTTTGCCAGCCAAGAGAGAAGAAGGGCTCTGGAAACCTGAGTTAACATACTCGTGGTTTATTTCCATGTTATTTCAGGGCTCCCTACCCTGCCTGGCTGGCTCAAACCATAATTCAGCTTGGGCTGGGCCTATCTGTAGAAACATGTTTCAGTGGAGACAGGTTCCAAGAACTGAGAGGACCCTCCTATCTCCTCTTCTCATGTGTAATATGAGTCTAAACTGTTTCAAACTGTTCGAAACACCTGCTTAGAACCACCAATGCTTTAGCATTTTATGCTATGTGAGAGCTGATCTTCAAATTGGCGATTTCTATCACGTTGTGTCTGGCATTGTGAGGTAGCCACTTTCTGGAGGATGTAACCATGAGGAAAATCCACATCAAATAATCATGTCTTTATGTATCCATCAGATGCTTCTATTCATCAGTTAACTTTCACAGCAACCTACAAGGTATATTTTATGAACCCTGTGTAACCAAAATGACATCTGAGGCCTCCTGATCTCTTGAGATCTGGACAAGGTTGGTTTGATCCCATCCATTCTCTACCCTCTAGGTAGTCCACAGCCTTCCCCAAGACTCTGGTGACTTCCCAAAGGGCTCAGATTCTCATATTCTCATGGTCTCCTCTGCCTCAGTGCTCCTCTCTCCTCTCAGGCACTTTCTAGTGTCTTCTATGTGGATACATATATGAAACTCCACCCCCTTCCCAGATTCCCCCCAAAAGCCACTCATAAAAAACATGTATGAGTGCAGTGAACTCTCCTGGAGATGTTTTTGATGGAGGAGAGGTGGAGAAGGTTTTAGTGGTTATAGTGCACACAACTATAAAATGAACTTCCCTTTTCCTCAAAGTGTCATTTTGGGAATTTGCATGGTTAACTTCACCCTGTCCTCATCTTAGTGGCTCTTGTCTCTTTCCTCTTTTCCCATCCCTCCTCCTCACCATCTGCCACCTGAGACTGTGCCTCAGGAGCTCCAAATTCTTCTCCCACCATTATTCAGATAAATGCATTTTCAAATTCATCCAGGTGCTCAACAGAACAAAGAGGACCCGGTTACCAGTAAAGGGTCTTTCTCTTGAAAAGGCTGTTTAGGTTATAAATAGCATTAAGAAAAATGTCCCCAGTACCACCATTTCATGGATGAGAAAACGACAGTCAGAGAGGACTGTGTCTGTCACTTCCATTGCCCTGTCTGGCTCAGGCCCCTAGATCAGATGCACACTGGGTCCCTGGAAGAAAAGCCTGGAGTAGACTCAGAATGAGCTCTGTCTCTAAATCTCTATGAGACGCTGGTTGTGCAGGGCAGACCTGACTTGGTCTCACATCCTGGACTGAGTTTTGAGGGTGGTGGGGGATTTCCCCAGCTTTGGGAAAGGGGTCGCCTGCCAGGTGTCGGCATTTGGAAGGCTCAGAAGTGACAAAACAAGAATGCACAGCCATTCAGAGCATGGTGTGTACATCTCATGGCTGGAACCTATGTCCATATGAGAGCTCAGGGCAGGGGGATGACGTGGCCCAGGTCAGGCAGGGCTGGGAAGGCCAGGCCGGGGAACCTGGTCTGTACTCACAGGTGATGGGAGCCACATGGGTATTTAAGCAGAAGAGGGCTTAGGATGACTTGCATTTTAGCTATAGCAATGGTTGATGTTGCTGAGCGTGTACCAGGGCCCAAGCTCTTTTATTGCGTGTTCCAAGCACCTTGCAGGCATGGTCTCATGGAATCCTCCAACAACTCTGTGAGACACTGTCATTATCTCCATTTTCTGGATGAGGAAACCAGAGTGCAGGAGGTAAAGTAACTTGTTCACACAGCCAGTCAGATGCCATGACCCGCTCACTCTGGGCTGCCTTTGGGGGCACACTGAGGTGGCCGGACATATCAGAGGAGGAGAGAACAGGGACTGGAAAGCTAGTTAGGAGCTCAAGAAAGCCACAGCAAGGCCTGACCCACAGCTGGCCATGGAGGTGGGAGGAGGGGGCACACTGAAGACCATTTCTGAGGACCGGGAGGCTCGTCAGATCATCCTTGAGCACTGCAGAGAAACCTTGGTCGAGACAGAAGAATTCACATTCTCTCTGTGGTTCTCCTCTGCTCTCTCCCCACCATCCCCACCTCACCCAGAGGATGAGGGAAGCCCAGAGGGAGGGCTGGGAGTGTGGAGAGGGGGGTCCTCAGAGGCATCTGCTCTGGGTGCAGGCCACATGCCACACCCCCTCATCCAAGGGGCACCCTGGAAGCAGGGCAGTTACCCTGTATCTGAGGCCAAGAACTGGCAGCCTTCCAGGCAAACGTGGCCTGTGAAAAGGCTTGGCCTGGTCTGTACAGTATTTTTAAAGAATTTTGTCAACTTTTCAAAGATCTATCCATCTATCATCTATCTATCTATTATCTATCATCTATCTGTCATCTATCATCTATATCTATCTATCAATTCATCCATTTATTTTAACACTTTTATAGCATTTACTATGTGGCTGGCACTTTTCTGAGAACTTTACCAATATTAATTCATCGAATGTTACTAAAGGAAATCCAGATTTACGGCTTCTCCTAAAAAACAGAATCTGAACCACATCCCCATGAGGCAACATCCCTGTGCAGCAGAGTTGCTGCCGCCCCTTTGGCCGCCCCTCTCGGCCCAGCGATCCTTGGCATACGTGTCATAGTGCGGCAAGGGTGCAGACCAACAGCAGGGACGTTGGTTATAAGCCACAGGAGCCCCTTTCTGTCGTCTTTGCCAGTGAACTTTGGCCGCCCCTGCAGCGTCCACGTCTGGGACCCCCTGGGATGCATGAGATGTGTCCTGTGACAAAGGCAAGCACCAGGAGGAGTGGTGGGCTACTCTAGGAAGCGGGGCAGGGGCAGTTGTGAAATGGAGGTGATGTCCAAGCTGGGATTTGAAGGATGACTGAGGAAGCCAGGTTGGGAAGCAAATTCTGCTGGGGACACAGCCAGAGTGAGAGTGTGTAGTGTCTGAGAGAGATTGGGCAGGGTGGGGAGGAGGGGGCAAAGGGAGAGTGGTGTGAGATGAGCCATGATCATTAGGCGGAGGCAGACCACAGGGCAGCCCTGAGTGCCCTGCTCGAGTGATTATAATTTAAGGGGGCAATGCAAATCGTGGTGGGGCCGTCTGGAAGGGCCTTCAGCTAGGCAGTGCCAAGGCCCAGATTTGTGTCTTAAAACTATTGCTTAGGCCAGGGTGGAGAATGAACATAGGGTGTGCAGGAGACTGGAAGCAAGTGTAATATTGGGGAGGGGAGAGACTTAGAGAATCCCCAGGGAACTTCCAATCACTCGGGGGACCCAAGTCTCCTCCACCCCGAGGGCCTTGCCTCTGCAGAGCTCTGGAGTTGAGCAGATTTCAGTTCCTCTCCTGATCCCGCCCTGTGGTGGATTACACAGTCATCTAGGCACCTCCCACCCCACCTCAATGCCACGGGTGGGGGAGATTTACTCGCTCCACCCATGGCTCAGCCATGGGATTTGCTGTGGCTGATAGTGTGTTTGTAGGCAAGATGCTCAGGAACTTGAAGTGCGTTTGTGCTGCTGGGCTTGCTCTAGTGTGTCCCTGCCCTTTCCACAAGAAGAACATGTCTGGGCAGGCCTGCTAGTCCCAAGAGAGGATGAGAGACTCGTGGAGCAAAGCCGAACCACTCCAGCAGAGCCCATCCTAGATTAGCCGGCCTACAGCTCCATGAGCCAAATAAATGTTTATTGTCATATGCTGAGAGATCCTTGTGGACGTTTGTTATGCAGCACAACTGTGGCCGTCATTAGCTGATACAGCCTCTCACCAGCTGCATGATGTGGGTGGGCAGGGTTGGTGTCCTCCACAGAGATCCCAAGGACAAGGCAGGGCCTGGTAGAGCTCATGGGAAAGTCCGGGGTGAGCCCAAGGAGGGCTCCGAGAATTCCTTCTACCTACCTGTCCTGTCCCACACTCACTGGAGGTAGGGCATCTCTAGGAGGAGTATTCTGACTTCTAAGGGATGAAAGAAGCCACAGGCCATGGTAGAAAAGACACAGGAGGGATGGAGAGGCTGTGGGGAGCCAGCCCCCTCAGTGTTGTTGGTGGGAGCTTGATTGAGCTGCAACCCTGAGGAGGGTTATTGGACAGCGTGTTACTCCATATCCAGAGGCACACTTGCAAGTATGCTAAACACATGTGCGTGCACACACACACCAACAAAACCCACGTGCACATGTGCACAAGGAAACTGTCAGACGATCAGTATACTGTTTAAACAGCTAAAAGTTAGTAACGACTCAAATACTCATGGGTGGGGGGATAGCTGAAGAACTGTGGGGTACCCACACTGTGGGACACCCTCTGGTGGTTACAAAGAGTGAAGGAGGCCTTTATGTGCTAATGTGGTCGAACCTTGAAGACAAACGATTGAGTTCAGTTCCTTACATGCAGTATAACTTTTACGTTGAAAACAAAACAAAACTGAACAGAACATTGTACAGCAAACTGGGTACAGTGGTTGCCTCAGGGGAAATTTCTAGGGGGAAAGATGGGGAGAGGTGGCCAAGGGAACTTGGGCTTTCTCTGTAACATCAGAATTTTGAAAAGAGGCCATATCTGTATGTTGCTTAATCCTTAAGAATCAACTTTACTGTATGAATGACGAGAACAGACCTGGACTTGGGAGATGAGCAGTTCTGGGTTGAACCCCAGCTATGTCACATACTGGGGTTTTCAGGGTTCTCAGCTTTGGGTGTGTCGTGTCGCTCTTCAGGCCCCAGTGGGGATGCAGGGCCACCCAGGGGAAGAAGTGAGCCGGTGCCTGTGGAGGGGCCGACATAACGTCTGGGCACACGAAGGGGCTCGCAAATGTCAGTTGAAAGTGAAGGACAGGTTTATTTGGTGTCACACAGCCTGGCTGGCATGTCCCTCTGGGGCCCTATTTTCTTGGGAACCCAGCCAGGCCCACTGGGCACGTGAGAGCCTTGGCAATGTCAAGTGTGGACCATGGTGCAGCCAGGCAGAGCCCTGGCTGGCACGGTGCATCTCGGGGCGTGAGAAGCATGTTGTGCTGTGTGACCCTGAATGGGGAGGTCGGAGACATGGTGCTGACATCTGCAATGACCTCCAAAATAGCAAGTTATGAGCCCCTCAGGGCTGCCAGCAGGGCAAAGGAGGCCTTCTCCCCATCACCCTGCAAGCTATTAGTGACTGTTGAGAGCTCCTGAATTATCACTGGAATGCTTGGAATTCTGGTAGGGTTTGGGAATTCTGGTGAGTGATGCGTGTCCTTGGATATCATTTCCTTCTTGGGTGACCTGGAAAAAGCCCCCTCAAATGGACAATGAAGATGATAAACTCTCCCCCAAAGCTCCAGATGGAGTCGAGTCAGCGAAGTGTGAACAGCCGGCGTCTTGACTGAGCTAGGATTCCAATAGGATTCCCTCAATCCAGCCTACTGAGCACTCCCGACCACCCACCACGCTTCTAACCTGACTTTAAACACAGCCCAGTCTAGCGTGCCCCAACCAAGTCCAGCGTGCGCCAAGTCCAGTATGCCCTGGGTCCAGCAGCAGGTCTGGCGTGCACTGGGTCGGCGTGTGCCGGGGCCAGTGTGTGCCAGGTCCAGCGTGCACCAAGAACGTTTCCCTTTAGAACCTGGAGGCTGCCGGGGCCCCCATCCTCCCACACTCCACACACTGCACCTTCTTCCTGGCCTTGGCGACCCGAGCACCTGTTCCCGTGTCCCATCCCTTGCCTGATTCCCTGGTAATATTTAGTTACAAGCCTGTCTCTGTGGAGGGCAGGGAGGGGCTGATCCCTTTGGGTTCCCTGCACACAGCCCAAGGTCTGCAGCGGAGTCTGGGGCGGACCCTCCCAACAGCGGGGCTGCTCATGCTCACTCTGCCTCTGCCCTGCTCGCCCAATTCATTTTCCAAACTGGAGTCTGAATGATCCTTTCATAACACAGACCTCATCATTTTAGCCCCCTCTGGATGAAGACCTTCCGAAGCCTTCCCATTCATCACAGGTTGAGACAATGTTCCTAACGCAGCTCCCTCCGGGCCCGCTCTGCTCAGGACTCCCTGCCACAGCCTCTTCCAGTCTCCCTGCCTCCTTCCCCTTCTCCCAGCCTCCCCGCTTGGCCTACTTAGCAATAGTGGTTTTGCTTCTCTTCTGCCTCCTATTGGTGGAATCTAAACCTGTTGGAACAGGATTCTGGAATTGTGGTTCCTAGGCTTCCAGCCCTGGCTGGTTGCCGATAAAGTGCCCTGATATTCATCACACCCACAGTTATAGCTCAGGGGACACTTCTGTCATTTCTTTCCATCTACACAGAACTGCTAAATATCACCTATTGACTCAGTCTTCTACTTCCATCTTTCCCAAGTCTCCCTTAACACAGCTTTGTGTTTTCTGCCCTGAAATATATTAAACCCACTTCCGGCAGATAAGCTCCTGTAAGCTTTGCTTGTGATGACTTACAGTCTCTTCTCTGCCTTCTGTGGAAATTCGTCACAGTGTGTTTTTATGGGTTCTGCTGTGAGGCCTGAAGTTCAAAATTCCACAGTTGCCTACAGCCTCCTCCTTCCATCCCAGGGGACATATTGTGGTTATCAAAAGCGGTCCTTGACTCTGGCCAGCTCCCTCCCTTCATTTTCCAAACCCTTTCATTGGTGTGCCTTTGGGATCATTCCATGCACAGAATCCATGAATTGTCTTCTTGACCTGGTTTCTTACTTTCACCTAACCCACTTACTCTCTACTGTGGAATTCCTTGATTGACAAGTTTTCAATTTAAAGATGTCTTTTTCTCCCACTTAACAAAGGCATCTCTGAATCTGACAATTTCAGAAACATTCCATTCCGCAAACACTCACTGAGCATCTGCCATGTACCTGGCTCCCTAGGTGAGCAGGACGATGGCCTGGTCCTTCTGATCAGCCCATCACTCATGTCTAACATGGCGTTTTAAGATGAAACCTAGTTTCCTGAAAACTCCTTTACTTTTTAAGGCAATTTCCAAGTTGGCCTTTACCCCAACATTTTGTCATAATTCTTTCTCTAAATCAAGACACACTGTATAATGAAGTTTGGGGAGTATTTCCTCACTAGAAAGTTAAAAAATAAAACCGCAAGGCAGCATCTGTTTCGGTAGCTTTATTGGAACATGACGGTAACATGGAACGTGGATTTGGGGGCCCACTGCTCCTCCTCCAGGCAGCATGCACCCCACTTCTGCAGCCAGCAGAGGCTCTAGGAGGCCTCCTGAAGGGTGGGGGCAACTCAGAGACAGAGTTGAAGGAGCCTCGTGCAGTGGCAAGTGGTGAGTGTGCACCTTGACCTCAGCCCTGACCAGCTGAGTCTGTGATCAGCCAGACCAGTCTTATGGCTCCATGACTCAGAGGCCCATCTGCCTCAGACTCCTGGGAAAACTTCTGAAGAGGGGATTCCGGGGCTTCCAGAAGGAAGCCAGCCAAGAGTGAGCATCTCTGGGGGCCATCAGGGCAAATCATGCCTTCAGGTGTAGTGGCAGATAAACTGCTTAAAGCTCCTACTACGTGTCAAACACTCGTCTAGGGGCTAGACACATAATGGTCAACAGAAACAAGACCCACTACCTCCCGAGTAGGGGAGACAGACGGGGCTCAGGCAGTTGCACACACGGCTGTAAATTACAACCACGCCAATGGCTTCCAAGGTCAGTTCTGGGATGAGTGTCGGGGGCCTGATCCACTAGCGAGGGTCAAGGAAGACGTCCTCAAGTAAGTGCTACTTGAGCTGAAATCTTGTGGCCGAAAGGGCGGGACGAGCATTTCAAGTCATGGAAACAGCTCTGTGCGTGGCCCGGTAGCTGGAAGGAGCAGTGAGATAAACAAACCAAAAGGAGAGGGCCAGTAGGGTTGGGGTGAAGAGATGGAGGGGAGTGTGGGGCAGGAGGAGGCTGGAGGGACATGTCGGGTGAAAGGTGGTTTCCTCCATGTGTGTGACATGATTGGTCTTGCATGCTGCACAGCCCACTGCGGCTGTGGGGTGGAGAGCGGACTGGAGCGGGGGGAGTGGGGAATGCAGAGAGCTGTCAGGAGGCTGTTTCAATTGTCCTGACAGTGGGGATGGCAGTGGGATCGAGTGATGACAGGACAGGTGGAGAGAATCAAGGGGACAGTGGATACATGTGGGAGGACTCGAGAGGCATGACCACAAGGAGCCAGGAGAAGGGAGGTACCAAGATTGGCCCCCGGCCTTTGAGGCCAATGAGAAGGCCTCCGTCTGAGAAGGGGAACCCTGGGAGAGGAGCAGGTGCAGGAAAGGTCAGGGGTATAGTTGTGGACACGCTAAAGGTCAGGTGCCTTCAACACACCCAGGTGGAGGTGTCATGTAGGCAACGGTGGGTGGAAAGCTCCCAGAAGGAGCCTGGGCTGTAGGTACAAATCCGAGAGTGATCTCCTCAGAGATAAATTCCATGGTGACTTCAGTTACGAGAGTGTAGATGAGGCCATGGAGGGAGAGAAACCGCAGTGAGAAGAGAAGGCTCAGGACTGAGCCTTGGGGAATGACCACATCTGATGGCCAGGGAGAGGATGGTGAGCTGCCGGGGGACTGAAAAGGCATGGGTGGGCAGGGAGGGGACACCATGGGGGGGTCTTGGAACCAAGGGAAGAGTGGGCTCAGGGAGGGGTAGTGGTCAGTGAGGACTGCCTATGGACACCCTCATCACTCTGGGGCTGTCACTACCCCTGCTCCTCAGGTCTCTTCAACAACTCTGTCAACAGGAAAGGGGAGCTTACCCCTTTGGGCAGAGAAGTAAAGTGCTGCTCAGAGGGGTTCCCGGACTTGCCCCATGTCACACATCCAGCAGAGGGTGCTGCGGGGCCAACTCCCCCACTCAAGTCTGTTGTGTCTCCCAACTTCCATCTCTCCTTGCCTGATGCCAGGCACTTTCCCCGGTAAGTCCATGCCACACCACCTGCTGCTGACGAAGAGCACCAGAGGGTCGGGACTGCAGTATGAAGGGCCCCCAGGCTCCGGTCTGAGCCTCGCTAGGAGGAGGGTAGGCTGAGTCAAGGAAGTATCTTGACCTCTCTCCTGAGAGGCAGTGTAGTGTCCTGTCAAGAGCATGGGCTGGCGGCCTGGGTCCTCACTCATCCTCTCACCCGCTCATTCATTCATTCAACAGCTATTTTTTGAGCATCTCCTATGAGCCTGGCACACTTTCTAGCTGAGTGGCTTGCGCAGGCCCGTACTTCTCTCACCCTCAGTTTCCCCCTCTGTAAAGCTGGGACAGTGATCTTTACTGCAAACGTTGTTGTAAGGGTTACGGGGGCTCATGCAGGTGAAGACCTTGTGCACAATAGGTGTTCATTAAAGGCTCATTTCCTTCCTTCCCTTCCTTTCTCTCTCCTTTCTGCTGTCCTGCAGAACCCACGGGGCAGTAAGAGGCTAACACTTTATTGGCAACACACTCTACTCAGAAGACAGCGTGCTCCTGCACGTACACATCTGTGCACACACGTGCACACATCCCCAAATGTCCCGCTGCCCCTGCTCATGACTCAGGGCCAGCACCAATGTGAGCTTTGAACCCATGGGATTCAACGGACCTGGACCCAGGGGGGTCCTGAACATCTGTCTGGGACCGCTGAGTACAGAAGGCTGCTCCATCTTAGGCCCAAGGACCCCAGCACCCCCCTGTGTGCTCTGGGAGTCCCCAGACTCAGGCTAGGATGTCCTTGGGGGGCTTTGGGGGGCTTCTGGGTCCTTAGTGGCTCCAAGAGTCAAATCTTGGTGGCCAGGAGCAGTATCTTCAGTGTCCCGGGGCTGGGTCTAGACGGCCTCGGAGGGCAGTGTCCTCACCGCTTCCTGGGGCGGTGTCCTCAGCGGCTCCTCAAACAGTGGCTCCCCCATGTTCTGGAGGAGCCTAAGCCCCCAGAGGCTCTTGCAGCAGCTCAGAAGGTTGCTGGAGCACACGGCGCAGGACAGCGCTGGCTTCCTGAGGAGACACAAGCACAGGTCAGGGGACCACTGAGCAAGGCCCGTGGGGCCAGAGCCCAGCCACTGGCTGTTGCTTCTTCTAAGCCAGGCCCTGAGAAGGGTGGGGTGGGATGGGGCAGGAGACCTCCCATGTGCAACAGAGACTTCTTCCCTCAACCCACGAGGGAGCATCCCAGAGAGTTGCTCTCAAATCTCAAGTCAACTTCTAACATGCTGTGTGCCCTTGGTCAAGTTACTTAACTCCTCTGAACCTCAAATGGTGGTAAAAATAACCACCTTTCCAATTCTTGAAAGGATTAAGTGCTATAAAATATGTCTAAAAGTGTCCCACACATTGCCTGGCTCTTAGCAGGAGCCCGATTCATGTTTGCTATTTCTGAGTCTTAATGAAACGATTCCTGAGCATCTACAGCACGCCTTGCATGAGCTGGGGGAAGGTTGGGAGAAGAAGACACAGAGAGTTACTCAGCCTTGCATTAAAATAAGTTGTGAACACATCTATCTCTCCACTAGGATGTGTGCTCCTTGAAGGCAAGGTGCTTGCCTTTCAAACCCCTGCAACTGTGGCTGCACACAGTACGTCCTCAGTTAGTGTCTGTTGAGTCCATCTGATTGAAGGTGACCGGAGGTGAGTGAGCCTAATGCTTGGTAGGAAAGTTTTTAACAAAGTATTTGACACACATTTTCAGCAAGAAGAGACGTCCCTCACTCGTGGGCATACGAACTTCCTCTCCCTGCTGCCTGCTAAGACGTGGATGCAGCCCTGCTTTCTCCTTCAGCTCTGTCAGGGAGTAGGAATGCCTTTATGATTTTTATTTCAAGCCTCATGAGGTCAACGGAGAAGGCTCAGCCTGGTGCTCCTGGTTTTCAGCACCTAACACCTGCACATCTCCCCTTATAGCAAAGAGCAGAGAGTGGGCTTGCAGCTTTGACCAGGCAACCGGATCTGTCCTGGGTCATTGTATCTAGCTCACGAGTATTTTGCATTTTCCACAAGAGATGCTGCATTTCCATTTATGGTGATGATGTAAAGTTTTCTTATAAATGTATTTCGGTGAAAACAGCGAGTTGCTGTAGAGAAGTAACTGCAAATAATGCAAGTGGGAGAGGACTGTGGGCTGGATGAGGAAGGGATTTGCAAGCGACTGTGGCTGAGGGAGTCCCAGCTCACACTTGGCCCAAACACAGGGAAGCCGGGCACTGACTGCCTGGTGTCCTAGAGACTGTCTGGTGGATCCATAGCCCCAGGGCAGGACAATCTGGCTTCAGCAATGTCTGAGGCCACAAAGGCTACCTACTTTCTTGCTTCCCTGCTTAGGCTCGAATGGTAGCTTTCCTCATCCAGTTTGAACCTGGGAGCCACCCACAGCTTGTCCTGAGAGCCATCGCAGTTCCTCTGGATGTCCCATGAAGCTCCCGTCCGGCCTCAGCTCTAGCCATCACCTGTTAAGGTCATCTGGCCACGAGGGGAATCTGGCTCACTGCTCCTTCCCCCTTCCACATAGGGAGAGGGAAGAGAGTCGTGCTTCCCTTTAGAATCTATCAGACGGGAGCTGTGGATTCAGCCGCCTGACTTTGTGAGGCTTTGTGAGTAAGGAACAGCCAACAGCCACAGCTTCCCTCAGTGCGCGGTATGGTCCAGCTTAGCCATTGCTGGGGGCCCCGCGTAGCCCAAGCTCTCCTTGTAGGCTTGGCCAGCCCCTCCTCCCCAGAACACCTGCCCTCACCTGGACCTCAAGGTCACACCCTTCAGAGGCACTTCAGAGGCTCCGGTCCTTCTCCACACCAGCAGTGTACATATTTGGCCAAGCAGGCAGATATCTACCATGGATTAACATTCCAGACGCAGCCTGTGGCTCCAATCAAGTGACTTTCACTGAAGTAATCAAAGAAAAGCTAGCTCTAGGCTAGGAAATAACTCTCTCTCTTCTTCTAAATGGCTTAAAGATCACTTAATATTATTCTGAAAAGATCACATGTTCATAGTAAAAAATTCAGAACATAGAGATTAACAAAATGAAGAAAATAAACATCCTAAATAACTCCTCTACTCAGACATATCTTTTTATACATGTCTATTCCATCACTAAATATTTTAAAATCAAATACGTCATATATCCAAAGAGACTATGTAAAAAACATATACACATGGTTTAAAGAATATTAAAAAGGACACCAATGTAATCAACTCTCAGGTGAAGAAACAGAACTTTCCCAGCACCTGACTTATTTCAGCAAATATTTTTGTATCCCTAAACGATATATTGTGTTGTTTTGCCTGCATTCTACTTTTAAATGGAATCATGTTTTATGATTTTTTTCTGTAGCTACCTTTTTTTTGTTGTTTAACATTATATTTTTGAGATTAAACTGTGTTGATCGCATACCTGTAGTTCATTTTCATTGTTGTAAAGTATTCCATTATGTGAATCGCTCCAATTTTTGTATCCGTTCACCTGTTAATGGACATTTGAGTTGTCTCTCATTTTTTATCATTTCCCTTCTCATGCCGGTTTTGAGTCTACACCAAAGTGGCCTCATCAAATGCATAGAAGAGTGTCCCTTTTTCTCTCCTGTGATAGAGTTTGTGCAGGACTGGAGTGATCTTTTCCTTGAGGGTTTGGTAGAACTCCTTTGCAAAACCAAGTACTACTGGTGTTTCATTCATCTTATTTATTATTATTATTCGTTTATTATTCATCTTATTTATTATTAATGATTATAGGACCATTCAGATTTTCTATTTCTTCCCAAGTCAGTTTTGGCAAGTCCTGTTTTGCTGGGAATTCGTTCACTGCATCTGAGTTTTCCCTTGTTTGAGGTGTTAAATTGATCACAATGTCTTCATTAACTTGCTTAATCTCTGCAACGTCTATAATATGGTCTAACTTTCATTCTTAATATTGTTTATTTATGAAGTTAATGATTAATTTCTCTTTGTAGTTCTGTCAATTTTACTTGACATATTTTTGAAGCTAGTTTATTTATTACATACAAGTTTAGAATTATCATTCTGGTGAATTGAACCTTTTTTCAGAATACGGTGACCATCTTTATCTTTAGCCCTACTTTTTGCTTAAAGTTCACCTTGTCTGATATCAGTGTAGCTGCTCAGATTCCCTTGGTTAGTATTTGCCTAGTATATCTTATTTTTCCTTCCTTATGCTTTCTACATCTTTGTTTCCTTAAGTCTATCTCTTGTAAAAACATTTGTTTGGATATAAAAAATCAAATCTGACAATCTTCATTTTTTTTAATTGGCCAGTTTGTTCCATTTACATGGACAGAGATTACTGATATATTTGACTAATCTCTTCAATGTGATTTTGTGTTTTATTTTTGCCCCACCTTTTCTAAAATTCCCCTTGTCTTTTCTTGCTTTGTTTTAAACGTCCCTTTTTTCTCATTCTCTTTCCTCCTCCCCACATGGAATTTCTACCTTCTTATAAAAATGTTACCCTGCACGTTTAACTTAATAATGTCCAGGGGCATGCAGCCCTCCTGTACTTTGTTGCCTTCCACGCCAAATGTAAGTTGGGATGAGACACAAAGCTGGGTTCCCACGCTGTGGAGACTCCATTACGTTACACACGTCTAGAGATACAGGCAGGTTTCACATCCTTGATCCCCGTCGTGGCCCCACGGCCCGCGTCTGCCCGAGCCCTGACACGGGGAGGGAGGGATGTTAACGGGGTTCCAGGAGAGCACATGATGTGGTGTCTGCCCTCGTGGGGAACACCTGCCCTTCCACCTTCCCGTGTCCAGTTCCCCTTCTCTCGGTACCAGCACCTTGGCTCTTCTTTGGGGTCCAGGCTTCCTCCTCTTTGCCCGTGTGGGTGAGGTGGGATGACCGCTTACTCTTTGCCGTGGCTCCAGGTCCGGGTACAGAGGCAGACGCACCACCCGATCCAGCCAAGGAAACTTCGTGTTGGACAGCAGGAAAGGGACCTCTGTTCCACTGGGCTGCTAGCGTGAGGTGTCAGCTTGGAGCTGCTGGGGCACACGGGAGCCTCTGACTGAGACTGAGGTCAACACCGTGTGAGACTGAGCTGAACGCTGGAGAAAGATTTCTGACGACATTTGAGCATTTGGATCCAGGCATGCTTGAAGCTACTCTTGGTCTCTTCAGTTCTATGATCCAACTCCTTGCCTCCAGCAACCCCAGTCTCTTTTAACTGGGTTTCTGCTACGGGCAGTTAACAGTGTCCTGATTAATAATATTCCTAGCTAAATGTTCTTTGAATCTGAATCTCATCTTTTCACATTGAAGGTGTTATAATACGTTCAGTCACCAGGGGTCAGGACCCAGTTTCAGTGCTACTCTGTATGAGAAGCCTTGCTCAGGTCCTCTCTGAACTTCAGTTTTCTCATCTGTGAAATAAGTTAATAATAACAACCTCACAGGACTACGGTAAGGACTACAGATAATGAATGTCAGTGCCCTTTTCCATTATTCTGGACTGCTTATAGTGCACATCATCACTTGGAACAGCCACATGCACACGTTACTCTGTTTCTTGTATCCACGCCTTTGCACATATTGTTTCCATTGCTTGAAAGTCCTTTATTTTCCTCTTTGCTGTTCAACTTCTACTTCTGTTTCAAGATTCTGTGCAGGCATCACCTCCTCTGGGAAGCTGTCTCTGAGGTCACCCAGCATTACTGATTCCACCTGGCTCCTACGGCTCCTCTGCTAAGAGACTTACCTCCTTGGGTTCACCATCAGTTTGTCCATCTCCCAGGCCAAAGGCAGCCAGCCCTTGGGTTTTTCATCTTCCATGCCACTGTCCAAGTTTACAGTAGGTGTTCAATCACATGTGTGAACTGATGAATGAAAACCCCAACAGATCTCAGTTCAGATAGTGATTCTCCCGTCTTCTGACTTCCCCAATTCACAGATCGACAGAAGCAGAAGCTTCCCGTGGCTCCTTGGCAGCCCTTGACTCTCTGTGCTGTGTCTCATGGCGGCTTCATGTCTATATCTACCTTCCCGCTGCTGCTAGCCTGGAAGAGCCTTGTGGGCAGGGACCTGGGAGAGACAGGGAGGGATGCTTACCATTTCTGGGCACCAGCCATGTGCTGGGACGATTGGGGGAAAGTATGAGATTTGGAATCAGGAGTCCTGAGTCCAGCTTGAGCCTTCCTCACTCCCCTGCTGTCGGGTCTCAGGCAACTTCATCTCCTTTCTCAAGTCGCTCTCCATCGTAAAATGGACACAATCCCAGTGAAGGGCTGTTGAAGCCGTGAGATGAGATGGGAGAAGTGAAATGTTTTGAAATTCCAAGAAATTCTCCTTTTCCTCCTCCTCTTTTGTTTCCTGCAATGGGTACAGCATTAGCTGCTTTGCCCCTGAGGGTCACCGAGAACTGGTGGTTGGAGGACTGTGTGTTGAGGGTCTGGGCTGATCCCTGAACCCAGGCCCTTGCTCTCCTGTACCCAACAACACGAGAGAACGGCCACCCCCAGAGGGTCAGTATCACCTACATCCTGCTGATTCCTCTCCTTTATGAGGAAACAGAAGTGGAGGACATCAGAAAGGGGAAGTGGCTCTCTCATGTCCTGGAAGCTGGCCACAACAAATCAGAGGTCTTTCCCCTGGCCTTGAGCTTTTGCCAAAATCAGGGGTGACCCTGATTTTCTTCTCCAGGCCAGATTAATTTCTGGTTGTCCTAAAATCAGCTATGAGGTGGCCGCTTCAGGACACCAAGTTACCCAGAGCCAATCAGAGCATTTTCTCCAGACACCTTGCTTTCCTACCACAAACCAACCCAATATGCTGAAATGACCAAACTTCAGGCCACTGTTGTGAAAGAAATTATTTTTTCACAGCCTTCTCGTAATCTTCTGGAAGCAAACATGAGAGTTTGCTGCGCCAGCATCCGTTTTGAAGGGCAAAGGCCAGTGCAGGACAACGGGCAGGGACGTCATGCCATCGCAAGCCCATGGGTGGAGGCCTCTTTCTGCCCTTTAGGAGCAGCATCCAGAGCACACTGGGCAGAGACTTCCTGTAGGAGGCTTGCAAACACACTGTGTTCATTTTCATGCCAGATAAGGGGAAATTTATCCAGGAAAGGCACCCCCAGAGCTCCCTGGGACTTAGTTGAGATCAATAGGTTATACTCACAAACTGTTAATCCCTTTTTATTTTTCCCCCCATGACGAGGGAAATAGATGGTGAGGGTTAGGGAACTTCAGGCTGCTAAAAGCGGTCTTGATGAGGGACCTCCCAGGGCACACACCCCTGAACACTGGTGGGTCACAGCCTGTGACCAGCCTGGGAGCTCACTGAGGGAGGGGATGGCTGTGACTCTAGCAGTCCTGTGGGGGCCGGCATGGAGCCGGCATCTGTGAATGAATAAATGATTGACAAGAGCTAGCATTTACCGAGCGCTCACATGCTAGGTCTTGACAGGGTATTTTGCATCCTTTTTCTAGTTAACCCTCCCAGTGGCTATAAGGCAAGTACAGGTGTTCCCATTTCACAGACCAGGAAATCGAGGCTCTGGGCTGGTAAGTGATGCCCCAGGGTCACTCAGTAGCAAAACTCAAATTGGAACCCGCAGCTGTCGACTTGCAAGTGTGCTCCCTTCCCACTGTGGTACGTGCCTTCCTGAGGACCAGACTAAATGAAGACAGCAGAACAGGACCCAGAGCTAATACGAAAGACGTCAATGATTAGGACAGGGTCACAGGGCTCAGGTAACTCCTGGGCGTGAGTGGGTGTGTGCATGTGTACATGTGTGCGAACACACACATATGTGTGGGTCTGTGCGCACATAAGAGCGTGAGTGTGTGCCAGTGCCTCAGTGTGTGTGGGTGTGCGTGGGCAGGACTGCGTGGCACAGAAGCCATTTCTGGCCCTGGGGATCAGGGGAGGCTCCGCGGAGCAGGTGGCATTTGAGTTGGGTCTGGGGCGATGAGTGGAAATTGAACTGAGGCGTTGGGGTGGGGCAAGTTTCTTCAGGCCCAGGGGGCAGCGTGAGCTGTGGGTTGTGCTCTGAGAACAGGGAACGATCTAGTTCAGCAGGAGAAGAAGGTGCCCGGGGATGCAGTGGGAGACGAGGGCAGAACGGGATTCAGCAGCTGGCACAGTTGGGTCTTGGTGGGGGAGCCTGCATGTGACCGGGCAGGCACTGGAGTGCTGCTGAAGGCTTGGAGCAGAGGATAGTCAGGAAGTGACCAAGGCACAGTCTCAGCTGGTGGCCTGGACTGTCCCTTCTCTAAGAGCTTACAACGACATGGCTCAGGGCGAGTCCCTGCCCCTGCAGTGAGAGCGCCCAGGGTGGGGGGTGGTGCGTGAGGAGCATGCGCCGCCACTGGGAGAGCCCAGGCTGCAGGGTGCGGGTCTGGGCGGTTTTCATGAGTGTCCTTTTTTGGGCCCTTGGCCAACAATCACGTCAAACACTCACTGTGCGCTTGGCCTGCCAGGTGGGCACCACCACCCTTGTCTTTATAGATGAGGGGCACAGCCCTCCATGGGGTTAAGTGACCTGACCAGGGTCACATAGTCAGTGGGTAGAGGAACTGGGCTCCATGCCACATCTGCTAGGTCCAACGCTTGTGCCCCAAGCCCTGAGAGCAACCACAGGACAGGCACAGTCCCCTGAGCTCCTCCTCTATGCCAGGCCCGACTCAGAGCATTTGGTCAGCATTAGCTCAGTTAATCCACACACCAACCCGCGGTGTAGGTACTGTTATTGTCCCCCTCTGATGGAGGAGAAAACTAAGGCACAGAGAGGTTAGGAAACTTGCCCAAGGTCACACAGCCAGTAAGGGGAGCTGGGTATATTACAACACTCTGGGCTTGTGGCTTAAGGAGAAGTGAAGGCGTGGGGAGCCCCACTTCCACTCAACTCCTCCCCTGTCTCCCTGTCATCCACCTCCTGCTGCTGAACTAGGGCTGCAGAATAATAAAATGATGAGCACGCTCAAGGGCCGGGCACTAAACACTGAACTTTCACAACATGCGTTATGGGTGGATACATAAGAAATGGATTACAGTCTCATTTCTAACAGATGAGGAGGTCTAGGCCAAAAGAGCTTCAGTCACTTGCCCAAGAACTCACAGCAAATAAGTGCAGAGCTGCAGAGCCTGGAGGGAGCCCAGAGTGGCCCCACTGCACAGCTGGGGCCGCCGCCCCACTCCCCGCCCAGTACATGTGGAGCTGGGATCGTGCTCAGATCTCCCCAGGCCCAGCCTTGTGTTCCCTGCCCCACTGCTCGAACCCTCCAGGAAGCCCCATGTGAGACTGGCTGGGGCTCAATCCTCTCCTTGAAACTGTGGAATGTTTGTTAAAACTGAAGGAACCCCAAAGCCTCTGCCCACTCATGGCAGCAGGGGCTCAAGGGAAGAACCCGCGGGCCCCAAGAAGTGCTTGAAGTCATTTCCTGTCATTCACTCCAACCCACACCTCAGAGGCAGGCGAAGTGTCACGCCCATTTCACGGACGGGACTGAGGCTCAGGGAGGCCCCCCATTTGCCCCAGGTCATCCACGCCGTGGAGCGCTGCACCCTGGCCTCGGCTCCCTGCCTCACCAGGCTGGTCTCTTCAATTAGACTCCCTTGCTCTCTAGTCTCTGAAGGGCTCAGGCCTTGGAGGCAGACAGGGTCTCCCCTTCTGATGGTTCTTCCTCAGTCCCTTCATAGTCCCTTCTCCCCTCCTCCCTGGCCCTCGGCCCATCCTTAAATGCTGGTGACCCTTCTCCTTGCCAGCTACACCCCCTGCCCTCGTCAACCCCCTCACGACACTTCCAGGACCCTCCCCGTATGCGGCTTTGAGGAAGTGATACCTCAGATGTGGCTGGTGGCAGTGAAGCCGGTGCAGTCTGGCTAGAAAACAATTAGGCAAAGTATTACAAAAGGTCCAAAATACCCTCCCCTTTGACCACTAATTGTTTCCAGAAATTCAGCTTCTAGGGAATAATCTGAAAGAAACAAAATGTTCTCTGTATGGAGATGTTCATCACAGGGTTGCTTATAATAGCAAAAAATGTGGAGACAACAACAAAGGGCAATAATCAGGACAGATTTCAGTCAGTCACGAGGCTCCTCACGCACCCGCTTCCCGCCAGTGACTTGCTGTGAGCTGGGGTGCAGCGGGCCCCCCGTGCCAGATGCTAATCTCGGGCCTCCATATTGATTCTCTCCTGGAATCCTTACTCAACCTTTGGAGGTGGGTGCTAGTAACACACCACTTTGCAGAGGAAGAAACCGTGGCATGGTGAGGCCAGGTGATGTGCCCAAGGTCCTCCAGCTCCCAGGCGGCACCTGAGCTCCCATCGTGGGCACTCCCAGAGCAGTGGTCAGCTACCCTCACCAGGGAATGCCGGCCAAGGTGCCAGGCGTGTAGTACATCTCGGGGGGGAGGGACAGGACACTGTTTTAGATGTCAAGGGGTTGCCGTGGCCTCTCACCCCTGCTTGTCCCATCGCCAGTGCCGCCCCCACCATTCAGGCAGCAACTGCAGGTGAGGGCAGAGACCACATCTTAAGCCCCAAACAGACACAGTGGTGAGAAAGGCCAAGGGCCTTTGGTTTTCCAGAGCCTGTGAGAGCAGCTCCCCACCACCCAGAGAGGAAGCGGAACGGCCACGGGCTGGGGCAGGAGGCTGAGGGATAGGTGCCCCGCCCCACCCCCTTCCTTTGGGGTCAAAACCCTGATTGGAGGGGAGGTGGGGGCCACTGGAGGGTTATCGTGGGGCCTGAAGCACAGGGCCCTACTGGGAGCTCCCCAGCTGGGAGCCGGAACAAGGGAGGGACCCCCGCCGACTTCGCAGTGAGAAGCCTCCATGTAGCTGCTGCACCCCAATTCCTCTGCTCCCACAGAGGGTTCAGGAGGTCCCTAAAACCTCCCTGCATCTACAGTGAACCCAGCATGTGGCTGGGCCTTGGGGCTTGCCTGCTGGAGGTGTCCCAGAGGGGCTGGGGGCCTGCAGCAGAGCCAAGGCCCAGAGGAGGATGTGGCTGGTCCTCGGCAGGGCCAGGGAGGGCCCAGGAGCAGGCCAGCTATGTCTCCTGGGCCCAGCATGGCACGGGCGCCGTGGATGGGGAAGCTGGCCCAACAGGTCTGGAGTGGTCCAGAGGATGCCAGACAGTCTCTGGGAACTTAGCTTGTCCTGGAGGGAAAGAGGTGGGGAGGGGAGAGGATCTTGTATTGACTGCGTTCAACTTCCAAAGTCCCCATGTTTATAGCTGGAAGTGATTGAGCTCCCCTGATCTGGAACGTTTTTCCAGCATCATTGGAATGGTGGCCCGTGGGTGCCCCGAGCAGAATGAAACAAAGACTCTTACACCTGGGTGGACTCAGGGCTCTGCTCTAAGCTTCTGTCCCAGGCACAGGCATTAATGCCCTCGGTCCTTTCCCCAGCTCTGGGAGGGAGGTGCTGTAATGACCAGCCCCACTTTTCAGATGGGGACAAAGAGTTTTAGAGAAGGAGAGACTTGCCCAAGGTCCCCTTGGCCAGCAACACGGGGAGGTCAGCCTTCAGAGCTCTCTCAACAGACCACCGCACTAACTGGCTTCCCACTGCCTATGAGCGCCCCCTGCCCACCCCAGCCTCCTCACACGCTGCTCCTTTGCCTGGAATGGCGCCTTGAACCTCTGCCCCTCAGCTTAGGAAATTCCTGTTGTCCTTCAGGAGTCAGCCGAGATGTCACCCCTTCCAGGAGGCTTTCCCTGAGGCCCAGGCAGGGCCCCAGGTCCGAGCTCCGAGCTCGCCTCGCACGTGTTTGTACCCCTCCCTGCTCGTCTGGCGCCTCCGTTATGAACCCCGTCCCGCCACAAACACCTCGCCAGGAATGGGTGCTAAGGGTGAGGGAACGAACGAATCAGCAAGGCTCGGCAGCCCTAAAAAGGGAGACACGTGGCTGGCAGAGGAACGCAAGTGTGGAGCCTCCTGCTGCCGTGACGTTAAGGCCACACCCGCTCGTGACAGACGGGAAGGGAGCACAGAGCCGTGATTTCTGGGATTGCGCAAGACGGCAGGAGGAATGGGCTTTCTCTCTGACTTTCAATTTTAATGTTCCATTTCAACAAAATGTAAGTATTCACCAATATTCTATGTCTCCCAAGTCAGTGTGGAAAGGGGAAGTTCCCTGAATCCTCCGGGCACCCAGGACTGCCCTGCAACCCACTCTGAATGTCTTCCCTGGGTGACAGTGGCACATGCTCAGTTCTGGAATCAGGAAGGCCTGAGTCTCGTCCACAGGCCCTCCCTGCACGCTGCAACCTTCTGCAGAGTCAGACACGGAGAAGCAGATCCACCGAGGCTTTGTAGAGCCACCCGCCACTTTTTGGCAGTTGGGACAAAACCCCCACCCCTTCCCATCTCTGGGCTGGAAGGGAGTGGTCCTCATGCCCCAGGAGAGCCTCAGGGGCTGTGGACACCCTGCAATGCCCAGCAGGTCTCAGACACACCCCATCCCTGTCCCCTGACACTGCCACAAACAGGTCTTATGGGTTTAATAAACACCAGTGTCACCCCAGGGCAGAGAGCCCTGTGACTCACTGCCATTTCTTCAGGAGCAGTGGCAGCCACCAGAAGGCTTAGCTGTCTTTGACAGATGAGAAAACTGGGGCTCAGAGAAGGACGTGATCTTCTCAAGGCCACACAGCCAGTCAGTGGCAGAGGCAGAGAGAAACCCAGGTCCCCCGCCAGCCAGGCCAGGGCTCTCTTGGCATTCCCGTCTTGCGCCCAGCCTGCACCCCACCTGCCCCTGGACCCTATACTCGAAGCTCAGGTTGTGACAAGGACACATTTTATCAAACTTGCCTCCACACTCAGAGCGACTCATTAGTATGAAAATCATGCTCCTCACCGTCCTTGCCAGAAGATTCTTGACACAAACTAAGTTGGGGGTCTGGCATAATTCCTTTCCCGTGTTAAGTATTTATGTGTACTTAGTGCTGGAATCGCCCCTTGAGACTGCTCCACGGCGCCCACTTTCAGATGAGGCGAGGCTCAGGGTCAGGGCCCGACGTGAGCAATTCAGTGGCACAGCGGCGACACGAGGCCACAAGGCCCTCCCTGAGCTCTTCAGCTGCTCTTTTGCAGAGGGGCCATGAGGAGAAAAAAAAAAAGAAAAGGAAAAAAGGAAAACTACCACTTACAAGCATCTACTCTGTGCCAGGCGCTTGGCATCTATTGGTGCTAAGCCTCATCGTCATCCTCACAGGGAGGCATTTTTATCCACATTTTTCAGATGAGCTAGCTGAGGTTCAGAAAGGGCAAGCCACCTACCCAAAGTGATGGAAGACTATAGCCTGTGGACCAAATCCAGCCCCAAAGCTGTTTTTGTTGAAATAGTTGGAAAAATAATAACCAGAAGAATAACATTTTGTGACTGGTGAAAATGATATGGAATTCACATTTTGGTGTCCATAAATAAAGTTTTACTGGAACACAGCCACCCCCATTTGTTTACGTATGTCTATGGCTGCTTTTGGGCTGTAACAGCAGGACTGAGTAGTTGCAACAGAGAATGCATGGTGGGCTGCAAAGCCTAAAATATTTACCATCTGGCCCTTTGCAGAAAAGGTTTGCGGACTCTGCCCTACACCATGCCCTCTCCCATGGGGTCTGGGAGGTCTTCAGGGCCTCCCTGTGGGCGCACAAGCTGCTCCCTGCAGAAGGGCCTCAGGGCCGACATCCAGACCTCCTTCTGCTTGCCGTGCCCTGGGGCCAGGTCCCCAGAGAAGGGGCCATCTCCTACGTTGTTCACCCAGAGCCCACTTCTTCTGGGCACAAAGCTACCAGCAGTGGCCCTGAAGGCATAGCTCCCCTCCCCTCCCCATCACAGCTCCTGGGGAGGCAGCCTCATGGCGGCCCTGTCAGGTCTGCATCAGAAGGAGCCGGAAGTGAAGGCGGGGAAACAGCAGGGGCAGGAGACTGTGAGGAGCCGGAGGGAAGGAAGGGGATGCTGGGCACATGCGGGGCCTCCAGCCGGCTTCAAAGGCCCAACCACCAGGGGGGTAAATGAGAGTTCTCTACCTTTCAAGTGACTCCTGGGGGGCGACGATTTAGTCTCCTTGACTTTTGAGGCTGTAAAAGGCTTCCCACCTCCTCTCCCTCTGCTCTCTTTCCCCCGACTTCCTCGCCGGGGGTGGGAGGGGCTCTCACTCCCCAAACTCTCTGAAGAGACAGAAGATGAAAAGGATTGACTCCTGCTGTAGCTCCTCTGCTCTGCAGTTGGCTGTGCGGAAGTGCAGGCAGGAGGCGGGAGTGGCACTGGTGGTCCAGGACACAGCTCAGGCCTGCAGCTCCCCACCCAGGGCTACAAACAGCCAAGAGCTGCCGGAAAGCCCAAGGGCTTGGCGAAGGAGAAATGGGATCACGGGTGGAAGGAGATGGGGAGGAGAAACAGAGGGAGAGAAAGAAAACAAAACAGAATGGAAGAAAGAAAGAGAGAAGAGGCAGAAAAGAAAGAACCTTGAAAACATTACACTAAGTGAAACAGCCAGGCACAAAAGACTACATACTACGCAAAAGGTCCAGAATAGGCAAATCTACAGAGCTAGAAAGTGGATTCAGTGGCTGCCTGGTTGCTGGCGGAAATCAGGGATTGGAGGTGATGGCTAAAGGCTACAGGGTTTCTTCTGAGGGTGATGAAAATGTTCTAAAATTGGTCGTGGTGATGGCTGCACAATTCTGTGGATACGCTAAAAACCAGGGAATTATACACTTGAAATGAGTGAATCGTATAGTACGTGAAGTATATCTCAAAAAAACTGTTACATAAAAGAAAGTTAGAAAACAAAAGAAAAGAGACGAAATGAGAAGAAAGAAAGAGAGAAAGAGATGATGGTGAAGAACAAAAATTTGCGGCTGTTATGGTACCTGCCACGTGCCAGGAATGGTGCTGAGTCCCTGTATCCCCTACCCCCTTCTGTTCTTACAAGTCTGCAAGTGACAGATAATTATCAGAGACTGTCCGTGACCTGCCTAACATCGCCCGCTCCCTGACCAGGGGTGGGGCCGGGACTCACACTCGGGCTCCCCAGTCTCCACGCTCGAGGTGAGAGAACACCCCAACGGCCTCGTGGTGTGACCGCCAGGCAGAGGGCAGAGGGGACAGCAGGATTGCAACGTGCAGGGGACAGCCGGCCCCTTAGTGGGGGCGAGCTGCTCTGGGCGCTTCCACAAAGAGCCCTCAGAAAGGCTGGAATCAATGTCCCAAAAGGTTAGACTATTTTAGAACTCCAACTGATACAAGTAAGCGAGTTTGGGCTCAAGAGGGTTATGCAAATCTTCTTTTTCGAGCAGCATCTCCTTCTTGAGAAGTGTGAGCGCATTAGTCACGTAGCTCTCACTCCGGACTGCAAGCAGACGACCGAGTCAGCAGCGCCCTCCCCTGCGCCCGCAGCCTCTGGCCAAATCAGGCCACACTGTGGAGATACGCTGGACAGCTCCAGGTCATAGGGAACTCTGGACTGCAACCCCAACTCAGAAGCTCGCTTCCTGTGCTGCTGGCACAAGTCGCCTCATCTTTCTGGGCTCGGCTGTAACATAGCGGGAGGGGGTGGGGCTGGTACTGCTCAGGCCTTCTTTCCACCCCGAGACTGTGATTCAGAGCTGGTGGTGGATTCAGCTGTGAGGCCTGCCCCGATGCCATTTAGAGGGAAGCCCATTGTGATACCCAATTTAGAAAAGGGAACCAGGAATTTCTGAGTCCCTACTGGGTTCCTGGAACTTTCCTCTTTGAGATTTGGTTTCCTGATCTATGAAGTGGGGGCAGTATTTTTCACTTCTCAGGGCTCTTGGGGACCTAGAACGAAGTATATATTCATTCATTCATTCATTCAACAAATATTACGAGGCCTGTCCTGAGCCAGGCACAGTGGTAGGTGTTAGGGAGACAGCAGTGAACAGCAGAGACACGGGCCTGTCCTTGGGGTGCTTATGGTGTGGGGGAGCAGACATTAAACAGAACACAGCAAGAGGGGTCAGAAGACACCCGGGGAGGGGAGGGCACATGGGGCGCAGGGCCTTGGCGGTCAGGGTAAGAACTCTGCATTGTATCTCAAGAGCACCAGGAGGGACGGTGCATAATCCCGTTTCTGTTTGGAAATGCTCTCTCTGGCTGCCGAGGGAGGGAGAGCAGATAGAGGGCCCGGGCGGAGGGGAGAGAGGAGCTGGCCCCAGGGGTGGGGGCATCCTGTGGTATCCTTTTGCACCTCATATCCCTTTGCACCTCTTCTCCAGGGGTCTTTCTCCAGCTCTGACTCCAACCTCCAGCCGCCCGAGAGTATCGTGCTGCAGGCACGGGGGCTCTGCAGGAATGAGGAATGCCCACCAGGGGAGACCGTTGACACACCAGGTGCTTATGAATATTCTTTCTCTGCCTTGGGAGATTGCCCAGAGCAAGAGTGTGTGTGGGAAAAGGACCCAAGAGCCCCGGGCAGCGGTCCAGAGGTACAGGTCTACTCTCAGCCCCAGATAGGTCACTTACCTCCCTGTGCCTTAGTTTCCCCACCTGCTATCTATGGGACTAGCCCGGAGTCTGGGCTAAATTCAAGTCCAGGCAGCATTTCATCACGAAAGGAGCCAGGGCTGTGGGGTCAGATGGGCTTGAGCTGGAACCCCAGCTCTGCCACAGATGAGGCCGTGTGGCCTGACGCAGGCTGCTTTGCTTCTGGGAGCCTGCTGCTGGCTGGGGGCCCACACTTGGAGAAGCACTACCCCAGAATAACACCCCTGGGGGAGCACGGCCTCTGCTTTGCTCAGTGCTGTGCCCTGAGCAGTGCTGGACCATAGCAAATCCTTGGTGAGTGCCTGTGGATGAACGGACTCTGAGTGGTTTGTCTGAAAGGGGCAGAAGTGGGTGGAGGGTTGGTGTGGGCCTGGGGAGGGTGGCAGGAGGTGGTCAGGGACCAAATCACGAAGAGCCTCTAGTGCCAGGCTAAGGAGCTGGGACTTGTGTAGCTTAACATGGCCTCCAGAGATGTCCACACCCCCTCGCTGGAACCTGAGAATGTGACCTTACATGGCAAAAAGGACTATTTAGATGTGATTAAGTTAAGGAATTTGGGATGGGGAGGTTATCCTGGATTATCCTGGTGGGCTTTAAATGTAATCACAAGTGCCCTTATAAGAGGGAGGCAGAGGGAGATTTGGCTACAGTAGAGGAGAAGATGTGACCATAGAGGCAAGAGGTTGGAGTGATGTGAGAAAGGGGCCATGAGCCAAGGAGTATGGGTGGCCCCCAGAAGCTGGAAAAGACAAGGAAACGATTCTCCTTTGAAGCCCCTAGAAGGAACCAGCCCTGCCACCACCTTGATCTCAGACTCCTGACCTCCAGAACTGTAAGAGAATACGCTTGTGTTGTTTTCAGCCACTAAGTTCGTGGTCATTTGTTACAGCAGCCCTGGGAAACTAACACAGGCCTACATCCATGAGAAGCAGCAGAGGTTACTGAGCAGGGTGGTGGAGCAGATGGGGTGTCCAGGGGAGAGGTGATGAGGGGCAGGGTGAGGGCAGCCAGTCGGGGTCGGGAAGGGGCAGATGGAGCATGCTGCTGGGGAGGTGGCTGCTGGTTGGTGGCAGGGAAGGGAGGACTGGCCAGCTCAGCTCTCTCTCTCCTGGATTGCCCCATCGGCTGACTGTAGCCCCCCACGCCCCACCAAGGGCTGGCCCAGATCAGTCCCTTGGAATTCTCAGGTCAGGCAGACACCCCTGCCCCCTTGGCAATGATAAGGGCTCTCAATCAGGTCAACACTGCATTTTGTCCCCACACAGAGAGCAGGAAGGACATGCTATCGGTCATCAGGGAAGCTGGGAGCTGACCTTATGGAGGGCCACACGAGGCTCCGATCGCCCTGGCAGCCTCAGCAGGAAAATCACCCTCTGGCTGTTCTTGGTCTTCAGCACCCCCATGTCCCCACCACAGTCTGAAGCCATCTGACTGGTTCCCCATCCTCCTCTGCCCTCTGCCCATGCCCCCGGGGGCTGGAGGACAGAGCACGGCCATGGACGTGAGGAACATGTGCTCCGGGGCTGCTGTGTGTGACCCAGGCAGGCCTGGCCTCTCAGCTGGGCTCGGCCTCTCCATAGCCCCCCACCCAGGGTGGCGGTGAGGATCAGAAGAGAAGGTGGGCACTCATACCCCCCAATGTGCCAGGCGCCCAGATGACATCAGTAAGGGGGGCTGCTGTTTCTGCGGATGCTCAGATCTTAGCTTTGGCTGACTCACCAGCTTGTGTCACTCGGGCGATTTACTTAACTTCTCTGAGCCTCAGTGTTTCCATAGCTCAAGTGGAAACCAAACCACCACGTACTTCACAGGGTCGTGTGGAGAACGAGATGAGGCCACGAGTAGGGAGGGTCTAGCACCACCCAGGATGAAAGGATCTTTCCTGTCTGCATTTAAGGCTCAGCTCACAGGTCTGCTCCCAGGGTGTGCTCCCTGGGCCGTGCTCGCCTCATGCGGGTGCCCTGGGTTTCAATCTTTGTCACATGCTGCACTGAACTGTTGCAGTCTGCTCCTCAGCTAGATGGTGAGCAATTACAGGTGGCAGCGGGCAGGGGGCTTGCTTCATCTCCCTTTGCACCCTTAGCACCTGGCACAGGGGTGGGGATAGGATGCCCTTGCAGAGGATTAATACAGAGAAACAATGGCGAACATGTAAAACTGGCACCTAGTGTGTGCTCTGTAAGTGTTAGCTATCGTTGTTAGTGTTAACTCAATATGCTTTCCCAAGAGTTAGGGGTAAAAGCAGCCCATTAACCCAGGGGTCGCACAGGTAGGAAGCAGTACGCATGGCTAGACTGAACCGTGTCAACTGTCTTCTGTCCAGTCCACACCCCATGCTTTGTTCTTTGTTTGCTTTGTGAACTAAATTAGCTTTGCACTCGAGGCTGCTGCCTGAAAGAGGGAGTGTGGAAGGACGTGGTCAGATGGGCCTCTTATCCATCAGGGCCAGATGTGGAAGTCTCTAGATCTGCATTTTGGAGAGACACCTCTGGGTGGCTTGGAGGATGGTTTTGAGAGGGAGAGTCTAGAGGCAGGGAGGCCAGGAGGAAGCTGGACGCAGGAGCATTGAGGCTTGTTCCAGAAGGATAGCAGTGGAGTGGTGGAGAGCCTGGGGCCCAAGTCTATGGGGGACACTCCACACCTGGCACTGCAAGGACCAGAGGGGACATGAAGCCCAGGGGTCTAGTTAGACAGCTTTGCCTCCACAGTGCTCCACAACGGCCAAAACCCAGAGTGTGTGGGTCTGCAGTGTCTGTCCAAGCTTTTCTCGAGGCTGATGCTCAATGCTCGAGAGTGGACGAGTATCCCATCGGGGGTCACAGAGCCTGTTCGCATCCCTTGGCTCACATGTGCTTCAGGCAACTCTAGGAGGTGAGCAGGGCAGGCTGCATGAGGACAGACCCCACGCTCTATGAGGTGAGGAAACCGAGGCCCGAGAGGGGCAGGGACTTGCTCAAGCCACAGAGTGAGTGAGGGCAGAGCTGAGACAGGGGCTATGCAGTCGACTTTCCATACCAGTTCACCACAACAAAGGCCAAAAATGCATTTCTACATCCCTAGTGCTCAGCACAATTCCCAGCATGTGGTGGGAGGTTGATGAACGTTTGCAAATGAATGAATGAATGAATGAATGAATGGGTCAGTCACATAGACCAGCATTGTGGGAGGCCAAGGCACAGTTTATGGGAAGAGAAAGGGGACTGGCATTTACTGAGCCCTTCTACGTGCAGCTGTTCTACCTACTCCTTTCATTCACTCCTCGACAGCTCGCGCTCATGAGGCTGTGACTTCCTCTCCGTGCAGTGAGCTTCCTCAGCGCCACTCCAGTCTGGTGCAGTTTCCTGTAACACCCTGCACCGGAGCCAGCCGTCACCAGTGAGTTTAGCTAAACCTCATCCCGGTCCTGTTTATCTTGTCAGCCTGGACACCTCTTGGGGGTGGAATGCCGGGGCATGTTCCCTCTTGCATCTCCTGCATCCTGAACACCCAGTGGTCTCCACACCTAGTTTTTATGCCACCTCAGTTTTGCTCTATTCTCTTCCCTTCTCTCATGGATCAGGGCCACATCCTCCTTCACTGATGTCCTCGTCCCATGCTTCTGGTTCACGTCTTAGGAGTGACCCAGAGCCCTCTTCCCAAAGCACAGAACTGCCTGGGTTATCCTCACCCCTGCTTCTAATCCTTCCATCCTCCCCTAAGACCTCCAGGATAATGTCCAAGCCCTCAGCCTGGCCTTCAAGACCCTGCCTTCCCCACTCTGCCAGTCCTCTTTCTCGAGTCCTCTTTCTCCTCCAACTTGAGTGCCCCCCGGGAAGGAGCTGATGCATAGTAGGCGCTCAAGGAGTGCAGACCGAGCTGGTTTCCATTAACCCCCAGGTGGCAGCTTTAGTGCATGGCCATCTGAGGGCTGTCTTGGATGGTTCAGGTGAACACTTATGACCACTAAGTGGTTGAGCTGGGCCTTAAACTTAGGACTCTTGATGGTAAGGACAACACAGCTGGAAAAAAGGGCCCACGAGCTCTGGAGTTGGGGGACCTCTGTCCAGGTGCCAGCCCTGTGGCCCTGGCCAAGTTCTCTGAGATTTAATATGGTCCTTTTAAAATGCAGGTGAAAAGTTCTACCTCAGGGGGCCGTTGAGAAGATGCCACAACGTGAGGTTTGCCAAGTGCTCATGAAGAGCACCAGCACCTTGTGAGCAGCTGCCACCTTAATAGTTACCGTTAGTGGGACCCCCTCCCCGTGCCCCTGACCTGCATGCACACGGCCAGGGCAGTTACCTGTCTGTGGCTCCCCGGGGGGCCGTGACCTCTGTCCCACTCCACACCTGGAGCTTCAGGGCCTTCTCTTCCTGCTGCCTGGGTTCTGGGCTTTGGTTCCTGGAGAGCTGGGAGCTGTTGGACCTCAGAGAAATTTTACGGGCATTGCGGCGGGCCAGCCTGCAGTGGAAGACCTGCTGGTATGCCATGCGGAAGTCTCTGTTCAGTGCAGCGTACAGGATGGGGTTCAGGGCCGAGTTGGCGTAGCCCAGCCACAGAACGATGGCTTCAAACACCTCATTGACGGCATCATCCCCTCTCAGCCCGCGGTAGACAAACACGGTGAAGTAGGGAAACCAGCAGATGATGAAGGCTCCCATCACAGCGGCCAGCGTCACCGTGGCTTTGTGCTCCTTGATGGTGGCTGCCCTCCAGGAGCTGACTTGATGGATCCTCCGGGCCTGATCCCGGGCGATCTTGAAGATGCGGTAGTAGGTGACACACATGACCAGCAGGGGCAGGTAGAAGGTGACCAGCCCGTCCACCAAGCCGTATACCAAGTTGACCTGGACTTTGCACTTCAAGGCAGTGTGATTGACCTTGCTGATGTCGCTCATGCTGGTCTCATTCCTGCTGTTCCACCCCAGGTGGATAGACAGGAAGGACAGGGTGATGGAGATAACCCAAATTAAGACCAGGGAGATGGTGACCCGGGCAGGGGTGACTAGCACGGGGTAGCGCAGGGGGTCTGTGACAGCGCAGTATCGGTCAAGGCTGATCATGAAGAGGTTGAGGATGGAGGCCGTGCAGAGCATCACATCGAGGCTGGTATAGATATCGCAGAAGACCTCGCCAAAGCTCCACGTGTTGTACAGCTGGTAGAAGGCCGAGAAGGGCAGCACCAGGAGGCCGAGGAGCAGGTCAGTGATGGCCAAGGACACAATGAAGCAGTTGGTCAGACTGCGGAGCCGGCGGTTCAAGCCCACAGCCAGGCAGACCACCACATTGCCAGCAATGGTGATGAGGATGAGGACAACGAGGATCATGCCGACAGTGATCTTACACGCGGCAGAGTCCAGACAACAAGAAGAGGCTGTGCCATTGGGCTCCATCCTGGGACCCTATGGCTCCTTCCTCTGCCCACGGCCCCTGGCTGCTTCTCGTCCAGCTCCCCAATGCATCAGTTACTTCAACCACTGGGCTCTGGGCTGCACAACAGAGCCAAGAGAGTGTCCAGATGTGGGGAGGCTACAATGACCTAGTGCTGTTTTTCCAGAAATAAATAAAGCAGTCTCCTAGAAAGTATTGGGCAGGAGTATGAATGAAGAAGAGGGAAAGAAGACAGAAATTCGTGGTTCAAACTCCAGTCCTCAAATTGCCCCCTGCAGAGCTGGTTTCCTCCTGGGCCTGGAGCAGGCCTCCACTCTCCAGGTTTTGCATAGAGACTGAGGCACTGGGGCATGTGTCCAGAGGTGGCTTTGGCTTTATGCGGGAAGGATCATGTGGCGATGTGGCCATATCCTTCTCCGTAGCTGGCAGTTGCTCCCATCCATGTGACAGGGGTCAAGGACTACTGTGTCTCCCTCTCAGGACCACTGGAGAGCAGGAGCTGAAAATGCAAAGGTCAAGTGTAGAGCACTTTGAAACCAGAGGAAAAGTCTGACCTGATTCAAGATCGGTCCTTCTAGACCTTGACCTCCCTGTGAGACACCAGGGGACATGGGGTCAGTCTGGGTACCTCTACCTAGGAGATACTGAGGCAATCAGGACACATAGTGGGATGAGGAAGGGAGGCAGGATGCAAGGGGCTGGACCACCATGTCACCATGCAAGATATGGATGGAGAGGTTAGGACTGTTTATACTGGAGCAAGAAAGATCTAGACACAGATTCCTAGCTCTGTGAGAACAGAGGCAGCATCTGCCTGCTCACTGCTGGTTCCCAGTGCCTGGCCCCATAGGAAAGCATTAAGCATCTGATGAATACATGATAAAATGAATGAATAAATAAGCAAATGTAATGAATTTTCTCTTAGAAACTGCTGAGAACAGCGTCTGACACTGTTGTTTTACAAAATGTCATTATACTCTAAACCAGGAGCTGACAAACTTTTTCAGGAAAAGGCCAGGTAGTAGATGCTTTCTGCTTTACATCCCGCATGATCTCTGTTGCAACTGCTCAACTCTGTTCTTGCAGGAAAGCACCTCCACAGACAGTGTGCAAATCAATGAGTGTGCTCCGATGAGATTTACTTATGGACATGGAAATTTGAATTTCACATAATTTTCGCCTGTTGCAAAATATTCTTCTTCTTTTGATTTTCTCCCACTCTTTAAAACTATTTCCAAACTATCAAAAAATGCAAAAGCCATTCTTAGCTCATGGGCTGCACAAAACCAGGTAGAGGGCCAGATTTAGCCTGCTGTCATAGCTTGCCAACCGCATCCCTGCCCCAAGCCTGCTCTAAACATCTCTCTAAATCTTACTTTTCTTATTTAGCAGCACATGTGGTTCCGCATCCAGGTCAGCTGGTACAGAACTCACTCAATCTTTCTAACGGCTGCATAACAGCCCACGGGGTGGCTGGCCAAGGTTTATTCCATCATCCCCCTATCATGGGTATTTGGGTGGTGTCTAGTCCGTTCGTTTGTTCCTTCCTCCCTCCCTTCCTCCCTCCCTCCCCCTCTCCCTTCACCTCTTCCCTCCCTCCTGTCCCTCTGCAAAGATCACTTCAATAGAATGGCTGCACACACAATGCTTCTTGGTTAAATCTCAGATTCCCTCCTAGTGGAATCATAATATTCTAGGATTCCAATTGATGCAAAACAAGCTAAGGCCCTGCTGATTCCTGGGCCCTTTCATGCAAGCTGGTCCTGGTTTCCCAGAGAGCAGCCAGCAGGCAATCTCCTGGGATCTGGGAGTGTGCAGAAATCAAGGTGACAGCAGGAGCCCTCTCAGAAGCAAGTTAATCTCCATATGACATAAATTAAGCCTCTTCTAGCCTCTTGCCTGGAGCGGTTTTGCATCCTGAATGTGAGAAGCATCACTTAATCATAACCACTGTGCTGGTTCAGGGACCGCGGCTCCTGGTCACCTTCTGCTGCTCCAGCTGGCCCAGCCACCCTGCCCTGTGGGCTGGGCCTCTGCGTATTATTTTTAGAAGATCTTTTCATTACATAAATAGCCCAAACAGCATGGCTCTCACCACCACACTTAATTAACTTTGTAGGGGGTAGCAGCCAGGGTATCTTCTTTGAGGATCTCTATTTCTGATCAAAATTTTCTCTGAGTTTCCTTAATAGCCAGGTAAAGGCATTTTGACGTTGGACTGACGTTTTAGTTAATGTTTAGGTGTTTTCAAATCTGAATGAACCAGCCTCTCTTATAATTAGAAATTAATTCCTCCCTCCCTCCTTCTCTTCCTTCCTCCGTCCTTCCTGCCTTCTTTCTCGTCCCTCCGTCCTATGGAGCAAATATTTCTTTCAGAACTCACAGTGTGCCCAATGCTGCTCCAGGTGCTGAGGGCACAACCATGAACGGAACAGCAGTGGTTCCTTTTTTCACAGAGTTCCAAAGAAGAACCACTTCTGCTGTGTTTCTATGTTATAGCCCAGGTCCCAGAAGTTTCTGGACCTTTCGTGAAGACAGGGGCTGTCGCGTGGAGCTCAATCTATCCCGTACCCTGTGGGTAGAATGACTGCCCTAGGGGGCCGTGGCACCCCAAGATTATAGCCATCATTGTCACCATCGTTGTCATCACAGTTAACATAAAAAACACTTCCTTGAAATTTCCTTTCAAACTTCCGAAGCAATGACATGCTTATCGCACTAAACCAAGTATCCTGAGGTATACAGGAAGGGCCAACTATTTGGGCTGTCACATACCCAAGCCCTCACTCCCAGAAGGTGACTGTTGCTGACCGTTTGGAATGATGGGGCCTTCCATTCTTTCTCTGGGCCCCTAGGCGAACAGAGGCACACGCGGGACACTGTTTCATACACACTCCCCACGTTACTCAGCAACTCCCTTTCCTTAATTTCTCTTAAAATTCCCATTATATAATGGACGCCCCTCTAGGTCACTTACATCTAACCCATTCTTTTGGGAACCTAGGCTGTGGCAATACAACCACTATTGTGCAAAGATGTATGTCTGTGTCAGCAGGTTTGCAAGTAGCAACAAGTGAGAAACAACCTCAGTGTCCATCGGCAGGGGGATAGTTCACCAAATGATGGTGCATCCGTGCTGTAGGACAGTCCTGCGCACGGTGGCATCACGCACAGTGAATGAAGTGTCACTTCCTCCTCACCACACCCCGTGAGAGAGGGGAATCACGGCTCCACTGAACAGCTGAGGAGACTGAGGGTCAGGGAGGCAAAGTGACGTCACACCCGTGTAAATGGCCGGAGAGCCTGATTCACACGCAGCTCCCATTCCTTTAGCCTGCCTTCACGCCCATTCCTGGGTCAGACTTCAGCCCGGCATTCCAGCTGGATCTCACCAAACACCCCTGTATTTGTCCCCTAACTTCCCCATTCAGGTAGCCGCCCTCTCACTCCTGCCTTTGCCCCACTGTCTCCTTCACCGCAAGTCCCGCTCCCTGTGTTCACCGCAGCTGCTCTCCTTTCGGGGCCTGGCTCAAACACCACCGTCCCCTCAAGGCTCCCTGAGTGCCCGGAGGCAGGAGCTCCCTGCCCTGCACTTTGTACCCAGTTATACTGTTGGCACGGACAGCCTTGTGCTGTTAACATGGCTCCTGCATTGTCCCCCACAGGGCCTGGATCTTGCCCACCTCTCTCCACCTCCAATCTGCCCGTCCATCTGTCTGTCCTTCCATCCACCCATCCATCCATCCATCCAGCCAGCCAGCAGACATTTCCTGTTGTCTATACAAGGGAGAGATATGGGGCACAGGGAGCGTGTGTGTGCACACAGGCACGTGTGTGTGGTTTCCTCACCTTGGAAATCTGAGAGTGCTCACCTTGGGATTCAATGGGTCTTGTTAGTATGTCTGAATGGATATGTGAGAAAGGGCCTATTTTTCCCAACATTTTATAGTGAAATTTTTCAAACACACACAAAAAGTTGAAAAAACAGTACAATGTACATTAGATCTTATCCAACGGTCCATGCAGATTAAACAATTGTCTGTTCTACCTCTCATTCTCTCTCTCTCTCTGTCTGTGTGTGTGTGAAAATGATATGAAATTCATTAAAACAGGCTTCAGGCCCCCCCATCCTGCGGGCTGACCACAGACATGCAGCTGCAGATGTCACACTGCTTCCTCTTACATCTGCTCGTCTTTGCCTTCACGGCCTTTGAAAGGCACTTTCTGGAGAATCTTCTCACAGGTTGTGGGCCCCGACTCTCCCCTAGCAAGGCTTCTGACCTCTACTTACAGTCATCACTGAGCAAATGCAGCCGCAACAAAAAGCGGAGGCCAGCACGGAGCCTGCCTCACCACGCACCTCCCAGAGGCCATGCTAGCCAGCCAGCCCTCAAGAGCAGCCAGCGTGTTAAATGCACTTGATGAGGTTGTAGATGTGTGCTAAACCCACCATGCTGGGTTCTGTGCTAGCACGTGCTCGGGTCACTTCCCGTTACTGGCCTTGGTTGTCTCTAAGTCTAGATCCTTGGTGTGGCATTCCAGGTTCTTCGTGACCTGCTTCTGTCTGCCCTCTTTAGTCTCAGCTTCTGCCTGCCAAGTGTCCTTTAGCGTTCCAGGACAACACTTTGAGAAACACAGCTCTGGCGGCATTTAATTCCTCCTGGTTTTGAAAAGTGCCGGGCCCATTCTGACTCTGAGCCTTTGCACATGCTGTTCCCACTGCCTGGAATGCCTTTCTTCCCATCCATGCCTGGTGAGCCCTCACTCTTCCTTCAAACCCTGGCCTCCTCCATCACCTCCTCCAGGAAGTCTTCCAGAAATAGTTGCTCTATCCTCTCTCACTTCCTCCTCCCACTTATGCCCACCTGTTCCAGAGGCTTGTGCTTTCTCAGGGGCACAGGAAGGAGGGGTTCTTTAACCTCACTGGGTAGAATTCTGAGTTTTCAAGGCCCCAGGAAAACTCTCCCCCTAGTAGGGTCCATGGTGATTCACTATCAAAATGTGTCTCTCCAGGAACTGAGTCGTGGTGGGGTCCAGAATACCATTTCTCTCCTCAATCCTCCCATGCGGCAGCAAAGAAAATGGGGGCTCAGGGTCACTCCCCGGCAGGGGTGTAGCCCAGAGGGAAACACAGGTCTGCCTGATGCCCCAGCTTCCCTCTCCCGGCTCCCAACCCACAAAATCCCAGAAGAAATGCCGCTGGTGGTACATTCTGTTAGCCAACTAGAAGGGCAAGGCCATCTAGAAAAGCACCAGTCTGGGTGCTGGGGTCTCCTCCCCTTCAAATCTTATCAAACCACGTCCAACACTTTCTTTTCCCTTTTTACTGGGCAGTGAAATGAAGTTTCCCTTTTTTGGTTTAAGCATCTAAACCTCAGGTGCAGCCCCTGGGGAGCTGGCAATCGCACAGGCAGTCAGCAATTTAGGGTAATCCCTTAAGTCTCCTTTGGGTTTCTCCCTCGGCCTGAAAGATGAATCTGATTTTCCCGGCAATAATTTACAACAGGAACAGAAAACGGTCATCATCAAGTAACCACTGTGGGCTGGGCAATGGTGACTGAGGCCCAGAGAGTAGGAACAGAAGTAGCCTCTGCCCTCCCCAGGAAGCTTTTCTTCCCACTTACAGACGCTGGACCTGGGCGCAGCTCCACTGAAGAAATGCTGACAGCGCCCAATGCCAGGAGCTTCGGGGCTCCTGCTCACCTCCACTCCGGAGCCCAAGGCAAGCTGTGGGGCAGGGGCTGGGGGACAAGGGGCGGGGTCCAGCCCACTGCAGTCAGACACAGCCAAGGGATGGGGAATCGGGGCCGCGGTGGGGCACTGAGGGGCTGGGGGAACTCAGAGGAACGAAATTTGATTCTGCCGGTGGTGGCGGGCGACAGGTGGGGGGGTGGGGGTGTAGGAGTGTGTGTGTGTGTGTGTGTGTGTGTGTGTGTGCACACACGCAAAAGGCAGCATTTTATTGGGCCTGGAAAACCCCATGAAGGTTAAAAACACTCAGACTACTGACCCAGCAGTTGTACTTCTAGGAACTCGTCCTGTGATTCACTACAGTGCTGAGCGTTAGCAAGAGCTGGAAACAGTGTAGAAGTGCCCACGCCACATGTGGTGCGGCCGTCCACAAGGCTGATGCAGGCTGTCCGGGCTGATGTGGGATGGTGTGTGAACATGCACCGAGTGTGATATGGAAAGGGGGAATGTGTGTGTGTGCACATGCATGGACACGTGTTGACACTGGCGGATGAGAAAGGCTGTGAAATGGGTATCAATGGCTGTCTCCTGGGGCATCTGGGGCTGGGCCAAGGGTGGGAGAAAACTTGTACCACATGCCCTCTGGGACCTTTTGAAACCTTTCACCTTGGGTCGTATCACCTGTTCAAAACCTAACAGCCACGGAGTTTGACAGGCGGAGGAGGGAAAGGAAGGGACGCCGGGCAGACGAACACGCAAAGGAATGGAAGCTTCATGATCAGGTCAGGCTTAGCGGCGGGACCAGCCACGTGGTGGGTCAGGGCTCCAGGCCAGGGCTGCTACTTGTTCTGCTCTGCCCAGGAGCCCTTTCTTTTTTTTCTTTTTCTTTTTTGGTGAGGAAGATCAGCCCTGAGCTAACATCTGTGGCCATCTTCCTCTATTTTTTTGTATCTGGGATGCTACCACAGCATGGCTTGACAAGCAGCGAGTTATGTCTGCACCCGGGACTTGAACCTGTGAACCCCAGGCTGCCAA